>NC_039359.1:51737073-52051952 GCF_003573695.1 Papaver somniferum | reverse complement strand
TTATTAGTACACGTTGAAAGGTCTGGTCAAAATTGTCCTGAATTATTAGTACACGTTGAAAGATCTGGCCGAAATTGGTCCTGGATTATTACTACACGTTGAAAGGTCTGGCCAAAATTGACCTGAATTATTAGTACACGTTGAAAGGTCTGGCCAAATTGGTCCTGGATTACATAATAATTAAGAAAATTCGGGTGCATATTGATTGTTAAGGCATCCCAAGTTGATTTGGGTGGGCCTTTCAACATTATCTACTCAAAATTTAAGGCATTTTTTTTTGGTCGATAAAAATTTGGTGCTGACGAGTTTCGAACTCAGGTCACTGGTATCATCATTCAGTGACTTTACAACAGTATTATTATGATACCGGAATAAATTTAAGGTATTTGTGGTCTCATCCTCTGTAGATGTGGAATAACCCCAGTTTGGTATTTGTTGGGGTAACAAACTAGGGACATAGAATAATTAGAGATGTGATATCCCTTACACAAGCCTGGTGGAGTCCAATTAACATTCCTTTTGTCTTTGCTATTATTGTGGGTGAAATTCCTAGTGGTTCTGCAGTAGCACAGAACAGTTGATCAACCAAACTAATAAGTTTTACTCAAAAACACTTTCACGTCTGAGACAACAAAATCGAAAGACATATAAATAGAAGTAGATTTGGGCCCTTCTTATGCACTGGGCATTGGAAAAAAGAGTCCTAATATAGTAGGTACTCGACTTCCGAATTGGATTTGGACTTTCATAAAATTCAGTTAAGTTTTCCTTTTGAGTTTGTAATTTTTAAACCAACCGTGTATGAAATTCAGTTAAGTTTTTCTTTTGAGTTCGTAATTTATTTGTTTAGGCCTTTAGATATAATTCTTTTTTTTTTATTTCGTAACGTGGTCGGTTTCCTAATGTATATAGATTAGTACACTATGCATATAAAAATTTTCTTTTTCGTCATCGTTTTTTTCAATTGTAGAGTACTAAACAAAAAATTTCGCTGTTCCGAGAGTTAAGAGCTTGAGACGTTCACCTCAATTCTGGCTTTGCAACCGGGACTGCTCAATTCTTTTTTGGTATTCATTCCACATTTATTTTTTCCCAGCCTTCACTTTATTATATCACTGTTCCTGTTTTTTATATATACCTAAAAATGATAGAAAATGAAAGATTGATTTTAGTCAAAGTTGTTTAATTTTAACAATATTGTTGTCTCTGTTTCTTGTCTTCCATTATTTGTGTAGGAGGAGATTGTAAGTGTAAGCGTGAAAGGAAAAGGTATAATTCTCAGTAAAAAGACTGCTTCCAAATCCTCTTCCAAGAATTATTCTAAGAAGCGGAAAGCACCTTCCTCTTCTTCTTCAATTTCTCAGTCCGACAATGATGATGACAGTATTCTTGGTGAAGATCCCTCTATTAAATATGCAATGGATCAGATATCTAGTACATTTTCCGACTCCATGACAGCAGTTGGAGATAATTCATTGGCTCACACATGTAAGACTCCCGCGAAGATAATACATGCTCCTACTTTGGATGATGATTCTCTTCGCGGAGCTCCCTCAGTTTTGATCCTCAGCTTTCAATTTTCGCTTGCTTCTATGGTGATTTATTATACCTTCGCACTTTCTTTAGAGTTGTGTCATGCGAAATTTTCTCACATTTATTTAATAACCTCGCAGGTGGCTCGCTCATTATATGTTGTCTCTTCAGACTATGAAAGGAGGCTTCGCAGGTTTTCAGCAAAAAATAATGAACTTAAGTCCCAAGCTTCCATTCATGAGAATGATGTTACTGATCTTCGCAAGAGAAACCATCAACTTGAATCTAATATTTCTTCTTGTACAAACAAGATTTCCGATCTTCAAAAAAGGAATGATCAATTAATTGGTGCGTAATCCTTTACTCTTTGTGTCAACCTGTTTATTTATGTCTTTTGCTCCCATTGTAATTATCTATTCCTACAGAGATTTACGGCCTTACTGATGAGGTGACTTCTTTATTTCGCTCTCTTCCTCATCCTATTGATGGTGATATTTTTCTTGAGTATCTTAATGATTCTTTAAACAACTTCGCTGATAACAAGTTAAAAACCCTTTCATTGGAGGAACTAAAGGCGAAATACCAATCCCTCAATATTCATCATAGAAGTGCCTTATCTTATGGTAATGGATTTAGGCATCGTTTTTTAGACTCAAAAGAGATAAATAAAACTTTGCAATCCAAGATTAGTACTCTTATCAATCAGAAAGATCAAGTCGCTCTTAGTGGTGCGAAAGCTTTATAGAAATTCCAAGAGACCGTCCTTTAAGTTCAAATGGAACGAGATAGAGATTTAAGCGAGAGAGACGCACTTGTTGAACGAGAAAATATGATCCGTTCTCGACTTCTCATAGAAAATGATGCTGAATTTGACTGGGATGCTAGAGTGTTGGATAATGCTAGAAATGACTTACCTGTGACTGTTAGCCTTGGATCGGATCGCTCTACTTTGATTAAAGATATTATTTCCAATAAAGAAGATCGTTTATTATGACTTTCCATTTGTTACCCCTTGATCTATTTTTTGTAAATGACACTAACCTTCTTATTTTTCTTCGCAGTGGTTGAAAAAGAACTTCGAAGTCAAATTAAGGAGATGGAAGCAAAGGTTGCCTCTCATGAGGGCATTGAGGAGAAGCTTATCGCTCTCGATTCTAAATATTGCAGGTTGAAGAGACAGTTTGTTGTTACCATTTCCAATAATAGCAAGGATGTTATTCGCGTCCGTGATGATGCAATAAGGAAGATCTGTGCTGAGAATTACATTCCTATCTCCAAGTATAATCTCGCTGATGTTGCTCCTAATGAAGAAATTTCTGATATTTCTGAGAGTGCGAAGATTCTGAATATGAAGAAATTAACGATGAAGTTAATAATTTCGAAGCTGATAGGGTGAATGAAGACAACTTAGGCAAAAAGTAGCTTCTTTGTTCTTGAATAGCTTTTCTATTTTGCCACATTGGTAAAGTTTTCATCAGTTCTATGGTCTTCAAATATTAAATCCTGAAATTACTTCTTTAATGTAATATTTTTGAATACTTGGTAGTCCTTTAATATATATTCTCATCCTTTAATGCATATTCTCCTTGTTATATACCTGTGTAAAAGCTTCACTTTCTAACAAATAAAGTTAATTTGGGATATCACCCTTCTAAATGTACATGATGATATCCATTTATCATGACAAATAACTTATGAGTAAATCTATCATATGGGGGCAAATAACACCTTTCTAAATGCTTGCATTCCCATACTTTCCTTTGTTAATCGACGGCAGATGATTGGATGAAACTAATATATGAAATGCATATACTCTTTGTGTTGATATGTCTTATGCACAGTAATATCGTTTTCCCATCATTTTACCTTCTATCTTCTTTTAATTTTACCTTTGCGTTTTGTCTTCTGTGTATTATCATGCGAAATTCTGTTTTTAGAAATTCTCTTTGTCTTATCAACGTGCGACAATCTTCGCAAGGTATATTTATCCCGCAAAATAATGATTATTAGCTTCTATACTATTTCTCTCATGAGGTCTTATTTAGCCTTCCTAATTAAAGGTCTTATTTTGCCTTGTATATGATATTCTTGATGTGCGACGAGATCGCAGGACGTCTTTACGTTTTCGCGTAATGACCCATTGATCTCGCCTTATCATTTGTTTGTATTATTACCTCTGCAGATTCTATTATTGCGCAAATACAACAAGCTTTAATACTCCCGTGAGTAAAAAGTCTCATGATATTTGCGTCTTTTGACACAATTCAGCTCCCTAATGGAGGGTGTCGTCCTTATATCCCCCCTGATTGCCTCTTCAAGGAGGCGTACCCCTACCGGGTTAGGGTGGGATGCTCCCATCCAGTAATGCAACAACCAGTTGTTTTCGCGGTATCTTATCCCTCCACCGATATGGTTTATGGTTACAAGACCGCACCCTAAGTGGGGTTTCTTCGGACCGATTGCATCATAGTCAAGACTTGTCAAAGAATGGCCAGGTACGCTCCAGACGCCCAGGCACTCTTGACTCAACCGTGTACCTCGGCGCCTTGATCGAGTTTCTGCACTCCTTAGTAGAGAGCTTCTTACCTTAGTCTTTCAACTAAGGCGCTCTACCGGATGGATTTTTGTTTCACCCCAAATCTCCATGACTCAAGCTCCAGGGTCGGTGTAGCTTTCGCTTGAGCCATTCTAACTAGCTTACGAATTATGATGTGTGTAAGGTCTTATTTTTTCCTCTTGCTTTATGCGAACTAGGGTGCACACCACAATTGCATGGCTAGGCTCCTTAGTTGGAGTCTTTATATCTGATGCCTTTTATTAAGGTCTTATTATGAAATCTTACTTTTGTCTTTTTCTTACAACATTATAACGAAAAAGGTTTCTTCAATTGCATTCTTATTTTTGATTAATACAACTCTGATATAATCATTCTTTTTTATTGAATAATATCTGATTCATTGAAGACTGCTACATCTGAGATTAGTTGCTTGTTTCTTTCGATTTCTGCACTTCTTTGAGTTCTCTTATGCTATCTAGTATATCATTTCGTATCCGTTCCATTTCTTATGTCGAGCGAGAACTAGCGCATGTACCATATTTCTTCAAATAAACTTGATACCATAATTCGTCACATAACTTTTCCTTATCATCTATCAACTCATACATTCCATTGTTACTGACTCATTTGATCTTATACAGGCCTTCCCACATGTTGTCCATGTTTCCTTTACCACTTCTTTGGTATTTAGGTTTCTTCCTCAACACTAGGTCTCCTTCTTGGAATTCACACCTTAGTTCTCGCTCGATTGTTATCGCTCTTGCAAAAGCATTTGCTATCTCGGTCTCTGTGTTGATAGCATCTACCATCAACCTTTCACCTCGTTGACTTTCTTTTACCTGTTGTTTCCAATTTCTTCGCTTGCTCGAACGCTCTTCACATTTGTCAATGTCAATATCATGGCATGCTTTTCCTTCATTTGGATCTCCTCTTATTATTCCCACACCTTGAGGAAGAGTAAACTTGATGCATTGATGGAAAGTTGAAGCCACCCCTAAGATACCATGTAACCTGGGTCTACCAATCAGAGCGTTGTAAGGTGATTCTAAATCAACAACACAAAATGGTATTTCAGATGATATGGTTTTTAGAGGGATTCACATAGTTATTTCTCCCTTTGGTTTATTAATTGTACCATTAAAACCGTATATCTTGTAAGTAGAGCGAAGAAGCTCTTCATCTCGACCACCCATAGTTTTGTAGGTATGGTAGAATAAGATATCCACAGAACTACCAGGATCTATTAGTATTCTGTTGATATCCCATGTATCTATGTTTTCCTCTTCATCAATTTTTGCTTTTGGATTGATTTTCAATTTTACCACTAGTGGATTTTCGTGAGATTCCCCACCTCCAGGCACCTCTTCTGCATTGAAGGAGATTAATTGTTTCTGCCAATCCTTTAAGGGCGATATCTTCGCAAGATTTAATATATCTCTTCCTTCTTTATTCCTTGCGTATACTCTGCTCGGAATATTATCATGGAAGTCCTCTATGTTTTTGAACGAGTGTGTTATCGAATTATAATATAAATTCTTTGCCTTCGCACCTACTTCAATCAAAAATGTATTTCTTCCTGTCTTTGTACCTTGTGTGCGACCTTCTGTAGGTGGTGGAGGTAAGCTCTGAGGTTGTTGTACCAAAAGTGATCTAACTTCCCTTGATTTCTCATTCGCAGTATGATTTTCTTTATGTCCCTACAATTATTTGCTGTGTGTCCATGGAAGCGATGATAAGCACAGAATTCTCCACTTCTCCTCCCTGGTGGTGGCTCATTTCCTGCATTTGGTGGTGCCGGTATTTCTTCCATCAAAATTATAGCTTCCCAGATTTTTTCTACTGTAGCATTTAGATACGGCATCTTTATTGGCTCCCAAATTACTTAATTACTTCTTCGACCTTGATTAAAATATTGCTTTTGGCTTCCATATCCTTCTGGTTGGTTATCAAGTCTTTGAATCTTATTTTTTCCTCCACGATTATTGAATTGTTTTTCTCTTTCCCACTCTTCTTCATCTCGACTGCCCATTGCTACTATTTTTTGTCGATCTTCTCCTACCACCTTTGCATGTCTTCCTTGAGATGTGCCTGCGATTGTGTTTGTTATCTTAGGAAGTAAACACGCATTACCGGCTTTGGTGCTTGTATTTTCCATAGGATAAGATTCCATTTCTTTCTGCTTTTGTTCAAGGGAGATGTATTCTTCTTGATACTCGCACAACTCTTTCATTGATATGGTTTCTTTAATTCGGAAAATTTGTGTGTATAACAGGTCTGCTGCGAAGAGTGCATTGATGAATTCTAATATGAGATTCCTTTCATCCACGCGCCCAACCATGTTACTGCACATAGTTCTTCATCTTGTGGTTAGACTTCTCAAGTCTTCATTTGTTCTTTTTCGCAAACCAAACACTTGTTCTATGCCTGGTCTTAGCACATTA
Organism: Papaver somniferum; assembly: GCF_003573695.1. Taxonomy (NCBI): domain Eukaryota; kingdom Viridiplantae; phylum Streptophyta; class Magnoliopsida; order Ranunculales; family Papaveraceae; genus Papaver; species Papaver somniferum. Next base: position 52,045,421 of record NC_039359.1, on the reverse strand, counting down.
TTATTTATGCATGCTCCTAATAAGATTTACTGTAATTGATTGAATGATCTAATTGTTCCAGTAGGTAGACCCTCAAACCACTTCAAAGTTTCTCTTGACAAGCTTGCTGGAAAATACTTGCAAAGAACCGCATCCTGATCTTCCCATTGTAATAAAGATCTCACATAAGATTTTATGTGCTGTATCGCACAGGTTGATCCACCAAAGATGTTAGTGAATACTGGTAAATTTCATTTTGGCGGTATTCCCGCCATCTGTATATGCCTTGCAAACGGTGTTTTTCCTGCTTTTTCAATTGCCTCATCTAATTATCGCCTACCTCCTTCTCTTCTTGTTGTCATCATTTCTCTCATTTCCTCCAACTCTCTCAAAATTTGTTCATTCACCACCAGGTCTTGTTGCATTGGCCTTTTCAGTCTTGCTTGCATTATTCTGTTGTCATGCCTATTTTGACGCATAGCCTCCTGCATCTCCCGTTCTTCTTCAGCATCACTTCGGCGTATCCGCTTTTATCTTTCATCTTCTTCTATTTGATCGCGTTGATCCCTTAACACCTCTCTTTCTTGGAACCTAGTTCTTCTTTGTTCGTCCTCATCCTCCACAGTCTGGTTTAGAAGTGTGCGATTGACCTCGCGTCTTCTTAACCGGTTATCATGGTTGTTTTCGTGCACAGCGTCTTGCAATTCTCGTTCTTCAATTACTTGTCTTCTTCTCCTGCGCCTTTCTCGCTCATCATGTACGTGATTCTATATTGCCATATACCTTTCAACCTCGGCTTCACGTTCGCGTTGTCCCTTAATATTTGTCTACCCTGCAGTATTATCCTTCCTTCTTCTGGATCATGTCGTTCACCTTGAAATCGTTCACCTCGCGGTTCATATCTGTTATCTCTATTATCTTCTTGCACGTGTTGACCCTCACCTTATTATACATACCGATCATCTATTGGCGGTTGATCTACGCGATATTCATCCCGTCGATCACGTGGATCATCATTTTCTTGAATGTTGTCTAAATGTGGTTGTTGTCTAACCTCTCTTCGACTAGATTGACTACGTCTTGATGTACTTGATCTTGACCTTGAACGTTTCGTACTTCTCGATCTCTGCTCCTGTAATCTTATATTTTCTCCTCTTAACTCATTATTCTGACGCATCAAATTCGCACGCTCTTCATCTTCTCGTCTTCTTTCCGCAGCCAATCTCTATCAAAGTTCTTCGATTGTCATATCTTCATCATCTCCTGCTATGAATTCTCCTTCTCCAGTCATTTGTTCACCCTCTTCCGTTGAATCTGTTTGTGAAGTATGAACACTCACTCTATCGTCAATAGTGTTATTTTGGACAGGTTGTTGTTGAGTTGGATGACATATTTGTTGTTCTTGATTATTTCTTTCTCCCATCCTAGATAACTCTGCAATTTCACTCCTTCTTCTTCCAGCGATTCTCCTGCTCCTTCTAATTGGTACCGGCTGTCCTGCTGCAGAATTTTGTCTTACCATATTTGTTTTCTTGTTTCAATTAAAAGAAGAACTTCTTTGTAAAGAACTAAAAATTTAAGCAATGAAGATGAAAATTTTGAGGCTATCCTCCTGAACTTTTAGGTTTAAACTTCTAACTTCCACCACCACGGTATATCACTCCAACCTGATTTCTAGCGCCAAAATATAGTTGCAGGAAATCCTACAACCACACCCTTAATGAAATCTTAATAACAATTCAAGTAATCATCTTAAAATTCATACATTCATTCATAGAATCTTCAATATGGTTACAAGATTTGAGAAGAAATTATAACTTGGAGAACAAACAATTTTTCTCTCTCCTAAATTCAAAGTCTAAACTCTCAAAAACATCCCCCCTTTACATGGTCGCTCGGTCCCTTATATAGGGATTTTACATAGCGGATGAAATCTAATAAAGCAATTATTTTCGGATCTGACGTGCATCATTATCGCACGCTTACCTTGACTCTTCTCGCACGTACTCTATAACTTTGCACGACCATCACAATTTACTCGTGATTCTTCTGACGTGATCTAATGCGTAATCTTAAATATACTGTACGCGATACCCCTCGCTTGCTTTCCGAACTATTACTTCGCGCACATAATAGACGTGCGGTATTTAGTATCTACATGTGAAACGAGCGTTTTGGTGAAGACACTTGGAAACGTACTATTCCCTTGGAATTTATGGAAGCCCGAATAACATTAGGAAATCGTTAACCCACAGACTCTTTTTTCATGGTAGAATACTCTTTTTCTATGGAAATCGTTAACCTACCAAATTTATGGAATTTTTTTTGGTAACAACCATATAGAGTTGGTATTAATCCTTGGCCTTTAAGACTTTAGACGTCCGTCGGATCCCTTCCCTTGGGTTTCCTGATTTGCATATGTTCCATAAGATGTCTCGACGATTATATATTAGGAAAAAAATTACGAGAAAAAGAAAACGAATGAAATTGGATGAACAAAGAAGAATGGGTTTGTCCGCTAGGTGCGAGTAAGGTTGATTTGTGAACAACTATTTGAGTCAAGAGAGCGAGTAAGGTTGATTTGTGAACAACTATTTGAGTCAAGAGAAATCAAGGAAGGAGGAATGGAATGGTTGTGCAGCAGATGGAGGTATTGATGAAGAAGATTACCGCTGGAGAAAACGAAGAACAAGGAATTTATTGCCGGTTGGATTGATAATTCTGGTAGGTGCTAATTTGAGGGGTTATGACATGTTTTAGGTTGCAGTTGAGTTCAGGAAGACAGGAAAATGTTTTAAAGAATCCGCACCAAGGTTAGGAGGTGCATGTTCTCGAAAGTAACAAGGGTTTGAACTCAATTCAGACCGAGATTATTTTTTTTTATTTTCTTGGTTTTGTTAGCAGCAGAGAGTAATTGGATTCTTATATGTTTCTTTAAGCTAATGGGTTTGTGATGTTCTTTGTTTTGAAGGTTTGTACTGAAGATACCAGGACGAATCGCTTAACGCTTTATTGGAGATGGGCACATTTGCTGAATACCCAATCATATCTTCCTGCCTAAATTATATGTACCAGGTCAAAAAAAGGGAGTGCTAATTGGTAAGTCTGTCTTTGTACGTTTGATTTCCTTACAACTACATTTGTTGAATATTAAATTGACCGTTTCGTCAGTTCAAACAAACTGCATTGTAAAAGCTCTTAGTACTAGATTTCCCCTTTTCCAATCTCCACATACGTCACTCGGGAAGCTTGCTTTGGGTTCTCAATAATTCATGTGCCTAAACATTTCGTAACCATGGATCAATATCTTGAGGGTTAATCTGGTCTTGCCCAGGACCCTGCTGAGAAAATCGATTAGTACGCATCAACCGAGGCATACGATTCATATGTGCGGCAAAGGTCGAGCCAAGTTATTGTTAGTCCATATTCTTTGGTGTATCGTAGTGATCTTGGGTTCAGGATTTTGTTGCTGTGTTGTTTGTTGATTCAAATATTTTTTTTTTAAATACCGTGGCTAATAGTTTGTCTTGAAGTTCTTTAAAAAAAAACTTTGCTTAACTGAATTTGGTTGATCGTTTTGGTGGATTGAGATTCCTTAACAGGTGAAGGAAGGATGTGTAAATCACATATACGTAATACGTCCGATGAGTTTCATCTTAACTTCGTATACTTTTGTTTTTGCTTTTCTTTACGAGAATATTTTTCTTTGTTTGCCTCTTCGCAAACTAAGTGAAAAAATGTTTTAGGGCAGATTGGAGTTCCAAGTATATAATTGAGATATTTTGTAAAAGGGTCATATTTTTAGTGGGTAATTAGGGACTGGGTCATAAAAGATGCAGTTGATTCATTAGGGTCATAGACTGATCTTGGACCGTTAGAAAATGGTTAATTGACCTTTTTGTTTTACCAAATACCCTGACCGTCATTTGACTATCGTAGACTGTTAAAATAGTGTGGACCATATATCTTTTTGGTCCTTTATATCTTCTTGCTTCTTCTGATCATGAATGTTAATGGAATACTGAAGCAGGACTGGACATGAAAAGAAGATCACTCAAACAAACGGATGCGAACCGAAGAACGAATCGTTAACCATTATTAAAATTATTCATAACCCGTGAAATGAAATCAGAAATGAGATTGTAAAGCATATGCATTTGGAAGTTCGAACGAACGAATAAGGAGAACCTAATTTGGTGAAAACTAAAGTAGAAGGAGCAAGTTTGCTGGTTCCCCACCTAAACCTTATGATACTGCAATTGGTGGTCATTAACTATTTAAATAGATTAAGAATTATATCGATTATTGTCTTCTTCATGGTAGAGTCAGTAGACCTTTTTTGATATAGCTCATCTTGGCTATCAATGGGTATACGTGAATTTGATTGAGGGCTGATGATCAATTTGTATTGATTCATTTATGGATCCCACAGAAATATGTATTGGTGTTTTCACTAATATCCACGGGAAATTCATGTATACGTAGTGTTTTAAGAATGTTCGTTTTGATTTCATTAACCAGTTAACATGTATATCAATTTTTCAACTGTAAATATGCACGAAAAGTGTTTGAAGTATTTCCTGGACCAACAAAGTTAAGTTTTAGATGGGGTTAAGATTTAATGTCATTTATTTACTTCACAGGGATATTTTGGTAAAAATGTCAAACAGTCAAACGATCCTAATGCATCAACTGCATCTTCTGCAACCCAGACCCGAATTAGGCACTAAACTCACGATGCTTTTACAAAATATCTCTATATAATTTGCAATATAAGCTACGGGATGTTCAACTATGTTCACTTGACCAGGCATCATTGCAGCCTCATTTTGGCCTTGCTGGATACGATGGCTCTCTTCGACACCACATAATAACATTTAGTTAGTATATTTTTGTTTAATTTTTTCTCCCCTAGAGGCTTTTTTATTAGACAAGTACATACTAACCCAACTCAGTTATGAGTTTCACGAGTATTTATGGATTGTAACACCAAATCGATCTTCCACGGACCTGAAAGACTATATTCCATGGATGTGATTACACCGTCTTGGTTTACAAAAAGATTACTTATAGATAGAAGTCAGGACATTACGTACGAGATATTAAAAGACTAAGGGGAGATGGGGGTGAGAAAGAGGAAGGTAACTAATAGTCTCCAATCAATCAGTGTGCAGAAAGTAAACTCGCTCAATATGCAGAAAATACCAGGTTTATGTAGTTATATAGGCATGTAAACAATGGAGCTCCAGAATTAGTTGTCAAAATCAATTCTAGAGCTATAGAGAATGTAGCACTTGATCTGACAGTCTACGTTTTTTTTCTTTCCTGATAAATATCGAAATATATATAGTTCAATTGATCATTGCTTTCACATATAGTGAATTGTTATGTTAACATAAATCCATAAACTTTGAAGAGTATATCAATCTTTATTCACGTGACGCTATAATGATTACACGGAGAAGTTGAAGCAGCACTTACATAAGCGACAAAGGATTTAAACTTCATGAATTATACGGGAGATAAAGCTAATGTGCTAATCCTTTTTTTTTCTTGCATGTACCTGTTTTCTACCTTTATCTCGATCTCCATATTTTACTGTCTTAGTGGAAACCTATTACTCCGGTTTACAAAAAAGATAATGACGTGGGAAATAAATAAAAAAAATTCACTTAATTGTTACACAATTCACCTATCAAAAAAAAAAATTGTTTCATATTTCAAAAAATCGATTCTTGAGTTCCATATAAAACAAAAATGCAATCAAAAGGTATTTCTTAAACAAAAGGTACTTCATTATTGTGCGAAGGTGTCGTTTGAGACAATTTTCTGGCCCTTTTTGCTGGATCAGCCATCTGAAGTGAGGAAAATAGGTAAGAGTGGTAGAAGATAAAAGGGAAAAGAGAGAAGTAAAGATAATTAAAGATAGCATACCACTTTCTTTTCTTCACGCCATTTGAATACCCACGGATCATAAGTAGGAAGTCCCTCAAGAAGGGGGAGAGTTAAGCCATGTTCATCCCTACGAGTTATGTACGGGCCCACCAAGATGATTGGGTAATCTAACCATCGCGTGTCGTTCGACCAACGAGCGGTATTATTTGAAGAATCATGCCAATCGACATCTTGCATGATTCTTTTCTCTTCAGCAATACCATCTTTTCTTGACAAACAAACACCCCATTTAGAGGCGCTACTTTTCATGATGGTAACTTCGTAATTCTTGAAAAAAAATCAAGGGTATAATCAGCAGTATTAATTTCCTCATCTCGATGATCAGGATTTCGCTTCTCCACTGGGTACTGAGATTCTAAACATGTTGCGCGACTAGCGTATTCAAGAGCTATTCTAATACAATCACCACTAAGTTGAAATATGCCACGCGAAAAACTCGCATGTGAAAGAATCTCATAAAACAAGGGAATTCTGGGATCATAAAGGGGAATAGGAAGACCAGCAAGAAGTTGTCCCACCGAAATGATGATCTTTTGATCACTCCATTCCTCAAGAGAAAACCATTCAGGTCCAAGTTTGGATGAAGGTTTTGATCCAACAGGGGAAGATAACGAAAAACCTCGTGCACCAAACTCTCTCTTCAATCTATCAAATGCCTGTTTGTTCTTCCAACCAGCTTCAGGCATTTTTGAGTATGGGAATGAAGAATAATGAAAAGATGATTATAGATGATCAAGAAGATTAGGATCAAAATGGGAGAGAAATAACAGAGGAAGTGCGAGAAGAAATCAGAGGAGTAGTAGCAGAAGAAAATAGTTTCAGAGAGTAAAGAAAAGACCAAGAGTAAAAAGAAGTATGAAGAAGAAAAAGAGTAAATAAGATATTTACTCTCGATTCCCGAGATATTCGCTCATTAATGCGATGATTGAGAATGAACGGATTAGAAAAAGCGGTTATAAAAGACGTGTCAGATCAAGAATAACTGAAAAGACACGCTTAAATTAGGGGAATATGTCAGCTGAAAAGAATACGAAAAGATGAATGAGTGTGGCATTTTAAATTGGAATTTCTCATATCGCTCCCTTTCCAAAGAAACGACATGAGAAGAGGGAAAATGTAGATACTAAATACCGCACGTCTATTATGTGCGCGAAGTAATAGTTCGGAAAGCAAGCGAGAGGTATCGCGTACAGTATATTTAAGATGACGCATTAGATGACGTCAGAAGAATCACGAGTAAAGTGTGATTGGTCGTGCGAAGTTATAGTGCACGTGTGAGAAGAGTCAAGGTAAGCGTGCGATAATGACGCACGTTAGATCCGAAAATAAGGGCTTTATTAGCTGTCATCCACTATGTAAAATTCCTATATAAGGGACCGAGCGACCATGTAAAGGGAGATCTTTTTGAGAGTTTAGACTTTGAATTTAAGAGAGAGAAAGATTGTTTGTTCTCCAAGTTATAACTCTTCTCAAATCTTGTAACCATATTGAAGATTCTATGAATGATTGTATGAATTTTAAGATGATTACTTCAATTGTTATTAAGATTTCATTAAGGGTGTGGTTGTAGGATTTCCTCCAACTACATCACAAAACTCAAAAAAGGCCTATTTCGACTAATAGGAAGCGAGATTTTCCTCACCGATCAATGTGAGAGTTTTATTTGTCTAGGCCTTTAAGTCTTTAGATATAACAACACCACTATATAGCTACTAATGACTTAACGCTTTTAGTTTCCCGTAGAAATATTATATGATCTTTAATAACACATTTATCAGACTTGAGTTTTAGTTTCCCGTAGAAATATTATATGATCTAAATAACACATTTATCAGACAGAACTCAAGTAATGCATAAACTGTGATCTTCTTTTATTTTCATTCTCCAGATGTAAACTAATACAAAATACTATGATATCCAAGTACGAAAAGTGATAAATTTAAATTTTATCAACCGAAGTATGAAGTCTACTTAAAAACACTTCCACGCCATATCAAACAACAGAATCAAAAGAGAAATTAGCAGCTTACAAACGCAATAATTTAGCCCTTATAATAAATATACAAGAAAATCACACTTGAAAAAGCAACAGCAAAGAATGCATCGCTTTTAGTTCTCCCTAGAAGTATAGTGTAATCTTTTCTCACATTTATCAGATGATAAGAAATGAGTAAATTGTGTCCTCCCTTCATTTTGACTTTACTTTTGTATAAAACTGAAAACTTGATCGCTACATTTCTCACAGTTACCGCACGAAATAACCCTTGAACTTTAGTCGTTCCATGTTCAACTTTGCGTCGAAAGGGAATGAAATCTGTTATTTTGAATTTTAGTCACTCCATGTTTAACTTTGTAAAAAGAAAACGAAATCCTCTGGCTCATGCCTTGCGGCTTATGCTGTCTCAAACCACTCCTTTAAAAGGGTGGCATTTTTCTTCCCCAAATTTGTATTACCCATCTCTTGTCCGTGTTTTAATTGTTTTTGTATTTATTTTATATTTTTGGAACTTTTAACCTTCGTCTCCGGCCAATTAGCCTGATGTTGCGGTCTAAATTCTTGCTAGTAGTAATTTTGGTATTTTGACTTTTTATGATTATGTTTACACCTTACGTCTTGTACCACGCAGTATATGATCCGTCAGAGCAACTGCAGTGGTGCGAGTATAACCAAAGACCAAAGAGGGAAAAAAAGACCAAATTTTGGGTTTAGTCTGGTGTGTGACGCTACGGTGGAAAAATTAAATTTGGTCAGACGTACATTATACGTTCGCCTGGTGTGGGGCGTGGACTATATCAACGCCTGGTGTGGGACGGGGACTATACGTTCGCCCGGTGCAGAAAGATTCAAAAAAAAAAAAATGGGGCGGAGGTACTAAGCCCGCCCCATGCATTTGAAAGTTTTAAAGAGTGGGGCGGAGGTATAAACCATGCCCCACACAAAAGAAAAAAAAAAAACAGGCGTGCACTATACGTTCGCCTGGTGTGGGGCGTGGACGTGGACTATACGTCCGCCTGGTGTGGGGCGTGGGCGTGGACTATATAAACGCTTGGTGTGGGGCGTGGGCGTGGACTATATAAACGCCCGACTATATTTGGGTTTGGTCTTGGTCGCCGACCAAATTTGGTCTGGGTTTTAGTCTTTGATCAAATTTTGATCGATGGTCCGTCCCACTACGCCTATCCACTGGACCAAATGTTTGGGTTTAGTCGTCCATTGTGGACGCTCTCAAGATACTTCTCTTTATCTTAATTCTCTGTGCACACCGCAACATTCAAAATATAACAACTGCATATATTCCAACGTGCATAAGAATTACGGAAAATGGGTCATTTGTCCAAATATTTTTAAAACATCGTTCTAATGGACGAGTAAAAATTAGTATGGGTGAAATAGACACAAAAAATAGCAAGAATGAAACTGGGTTTATCTTGACTTAAACTTAAAAAAGAGCGAGGATGAAACTGGATGCATCCTGGTGTAAATTAAAAATAACAAAAAGTATTTGAAAATAGATCGGATGAAATTGTTTACATCCTGTCTATTTTTATATTCTCGTCCATTTAAATAATATCAAACTTTACATGTCCTTTTCATTCAGGAATTGTTGATTTTGATCTTTTTTAACCAATTTTGTGTAAGAATTATGTGGAATGGTGTAAGAAAATTACTGTGTTGTAAAAATCTTTTTGCATACAATGCACAACATACATATATATATAGTTCCGAGGAAATGAAGATTAGAGTTGTATGAGACCAAAATCATAAAGGCGTTAATTAGGGATGCTAAAGAACTAGAATACTTTATCCAAGTGAGGTTATTTCAGTATGCTAGGAGTCTGACTCTCAAATAGGAGCTCACCAGTTCGAGTCTCCGGTCAAACGTAATTATACTAATTTTAACATGGGTTTAAGAGGACCGAGCTTGCTCAGTGAGGAATACGCCGATGACTACGTTGCCAGGGGCAGGACGGTATGCCTAGCATCAAAAAAAAAAAAGAAAAAAAAAAAGGAACTAGAATAATTTGAAACTGAAGATTCAAGTGTACTATCAAAGATTAATTTTATGATGATAAAAAGAAATTAGAGAAAAAACTACTCCAACATTAATACTTTTTTTTATTATTATTAAAATTGTTCAAAATGGATTAATGGTAATATCCTCAATACAATTTCGATAAGTAAACATAAATATCTGTTTTCTTAATTTTAAGCAGCAGCAACAGCGTTTTTCTGCAGTGCCTTGAACACTTCAATCCTTGGTTCCTTCTCCTGGAACTTAGTTGTCTCATAGTACTTAAAGTACTCTCCAAACACAAACTTCGGGTAAACTTGGCTTTCATCAACTTTTTCTTTCTCCAACAGGGCTGGTGCTGGGTAGATCACAGCGTCACTCCCGGGGTTGTAGAACGAAGCAACTGACATACGGGTACCTTCGGGCTGAGTTAGCACGCGGTGCATGATGCTCTTGTATTTCCCATTGGTGATAGTCTGCACGATACGCGTATACGCACGTTTCTTAGTAAATGTACTAACATCAGTGCATAACAATTAATGCAAGAAAAAGAGCATACAAGTAATGAAATTAATTACCTCAATTTGTTCACCAAAGTTGACGACAATAGAGTGTTTCATCGGAGGAACATCAACCCATTCACCATCTTTAAGGAATTGGAGTCCACTGACTTGATCATCCTGGAAAAGAAAGATCATACCACCTGCATCCGAATGAGCTCTGAGTTGCTAGACAAGTCTGGACGTGGGCATGGTGGGTAGTTTCCAACTTTGGTTCCAAATTGAGGTCCCTTTGATCCAGACAAGGCTTTCTTAAGGTAACCCTTCTCAAGTCCTAGGTTCTCACACAACAAGTCTAAGAGTTGCTCAGCAAGTTTCTCCAATTCCACAATATATTCCTTCATTAAAGTCCTGCAGCATCAATCAAAAACCCTATAAGTTAAAATCTCAATACAGGATAAGGTAAATGTTATTTTTCCTATTATTTAGCGCCCATTAATATCCTAGATTTGGTGTAATGAATAAAGAAATGAATGAGAATGAGAACGAAAAATTAGATTTACTTGTATTCTTCATTGAGTTCAGGGAGCTCCGACAAGTTAGACTCTGGGAGATGTTTAATGAAGAAAGTGCTCTCCCAGTCAATATCATTTTTGTCACTCACAACTCCTTCAAGAGTTTTGCTTGCTGCTTCATGGAACCTTTTTTCCATGACATTCTTGTAGTGATCTTTTGTTACTTTTTCAATCTTGTCAAGCAGTTCAATAGAGATTCCATGGTTGATAACCTGTTTATCATTCCAAAACAAAACAAAAAAAAACATATTAGAATCATATGTGCACGATTCATAATTTTCAAATATCAAAAAAAATAAAAATGATATCATTACGTGGTCTGAATTTGAAACTCCTCACAACAATTTCTTTATCGATCAAAATAAAGTAAAGATAAATAAAAGAAACTGTAAAAATGCAAAGAAGGGTGTACCTCTAAGAAACCCCAGTTAGCACAAGCATCATGAAGGAGAGCCATGGTGGATGATCTCTCATCACCATTAAGCTTCTCCATGTTGATGATTGGAAAGGAAGAGGAGGCCATTTCTGAGGTGTTTGTGTAGTTAACTTTTTGGATGCTCACTCTCTCTATTCAACTCGGTTTGATTTTGGATGTGGGGTGTGGTGTTGTTGTGCCTCCAATTTATAGAGGGTTGAGTAAGAGTGGTGCAGAATCATATTTGGAATGCTAGATTTTGTTTTTATGAATCTAGTCGTAGTATTTTGATTCCCACTAATTAATGATATGCTATTTTTGGTACCTCAATTATGCCTTTGGTCATAGTACTGTATTAATTAGAATAAAGATTCTTATTCATGAATGCCTTAAAAAATATCTATTTTAAAATTAATTGGCTTTCAATGTGGTTCAAAGTACTCCCGAGTCCAGAGAGAATCCAGAGCCTTCTGTCACTGGAGAACGTGCACAAAATCAAACCTCGTCTAAATCTCAGATTTGAACCTATTAAAAGTTAACACGTTATTTTTAAAATATAATTTTCATTAATTGTTAGAACATATCCTTAATACTACTCATCTTAAGTTTTAATTTTTTTGTGTGATTAAATTTCAACTTAATCAAACCTACTCCTATTCATTGTATTTGAAAATTTTCCATTAAAATGGGAGACTACATGCAGTGAAATTTTATATTACCAAACGCTCTTACTTTGTACTATGCATCTAAGGAAGATCAATATAAATGGGAGACTACATACAGTGATAAAATTCGATACTCATTAAAAATGAGTGAAGAGATAAGATCTACTTTATCATTTATTGTCTCCAAGTATGCTTTGGAATTTATGGTCCTATGCAGTCATTTTCACCCTGCATCAAAGAAAATTTAAAACGTGTACTTTCTTTTCAAGGGCTCAATTTAAAACGTGTACAAGTGAAGCTTGATGGCAGGCCATAATTATTTTTTCCTGTCACTTTGTAGAAATTATTTTACTCCAATGCACCATTAACTTAAAAGTATTTCCAATGCTAAGGCCAAGCATTACGGTAGCTTAAATCGCTTAGTATAACTTGTTTATGGCGAAAGCCAAGTATTATGAGGCTTTATTTGGCTTTATTGTAGTAAATTACCTTAGCTAAAGAGTGGATGAGCTATCTTTAAATTAATTAAGCGATGATTTCGTAACTACTGGAAATCCAGTAGTATACCCAAATAACATACTAATGAGATCTAAGATATAATAGATAATTTGGATAAGAAATTCTTTATTGATCAATCCTAATCTCACACTCTGAGCAAGACTATTCCTATCCAAAATCCGACTCCCTTTACATTGCCCAACAGCCTCTATTTCTAGACCATCCAACCCTACTGGAAAACAACTCATTTTACTTCGTCCAGTGTCTAACATGTTCTCGTGGGTTAGCCTTTTATTTCGCCCATACCATTTTCCATAAAGTTTCTCCCCTTCTTTCGCCGACGCCTCTGGGAACTTGTCGGGACCGCTGTCTCTTTTCTTGCTCAATAATTTACTGACTTCGCAGGTTATCTTTTCAGCCAAGTAACCTTACTTCGCCTATTTGATTTCGTGAATGGTATCTTGTTGGGTACTCCAAGTGATCTTTTTTGTTTTAAATTCTTTTAGCGGGTTTCCTCGCCATAAAGTACTAATTAGCAAATGGATTTTATTACTTCGTTTCGTCAGTCGGTAATAATGACGACTCTGACTTTTGATTTGACAAGTCACAGAAGGGGATACTTGGGAAATGATACAAGATCTTTCCGCAGGATTTCCCAGGCATACTTCGTGTCTTCTTTTGCGACCACGTGGCGATCGTCTTTTTGATATCTACATTTTGCCTTTTCTTATTCTACTCGAACGATGTGAGAGTGGAAAAAGAATCGTCCGTGGTTATCTAACCGCCATGTCTCCTCCTTCATGCTTCCACGTGGTCTCTTTCCTCGTATAACCTTTGATCACCGGTCCATATTCTTCAATCGTGTGTACCACCAGGCTTGATCAGTTACCCCTTCATAAATACTCTATTCCACTAGGTCTTCTCTTTCATCTTTTCCTTCCTCTCTTTTCTCCCTTTTACTGTCTCTGCAAATTTCAAGCTCTCCCCGTTCTTCATCAATGGATCCTAAGAAGATTCCTTCCCCTACCACATCTAGAACTTACGAGGAATTCAAAGCAGACTTTGGAAGAATGGGTTTCTCTCTGAATCCGGCAGTTGATTCCTCGGTTTCCCCTATGGTTACGGCGACCAAATTCATGGAATTGAATTATCGATGGATTTAGGCTGAAACCTGGAGTCCTTCAAGGATGCTGATTACCACTGGTCAATTGCGGGCTGGACTCTCCTTTCCTTTGTATGATCCCAAAAATCCTCTCTTTTACGAGATATTGGAAAAACTTCAACGAGGTATTTACCAGTTGTGTGGGAATGCGATTCGTATTTCTAATGAATTAGTCAAACGAAATGGTGGACCTTCCCAAATTCCTCTTATGGCGCAAGAGTTCGATCCCGCGGATTATAATGTTGATTCCTTCTCTGCGAATTATACTGGTAAAGCTATGACCACGAGGACCTATCAGTAGTGGGGTGTTAAGCTTTCTCGCAAGTCTCTGGATGACCCCACTAAGGTTTTTCTTTTGGATGTTGATCCTACTGGTATGACACGAAATAGCCGCCTTCGTTTTTCTAGTGACGAAGATTGGATGATGTTTCCCTTAGTAGTTGAGGGCCCCCTGGTGTGGGGTTTTGACGAGAACGATAATGCTTGGTCTGGACCTCTCCCTGAGCATGCCCATCTCGCAGCATATGAACCTGGTAGACTTCGCTGGCTTGAAAGACCTGAAGAGGTTAGTTCTTTTTCCTCTCCAATTCTTTATTATTTACTCATGTTATTTCCTGACTTGCTCATCCGCATTGCAGTATCCATTTCCCCCTCCTGGTTTACTGAAGGATCATTCAAAGAAGCCTGTTGCTGCCGAAGCTCCGGCTTCTGATCAAGCACAAGTTTGTACTTCGTGACTTATTCATTCATTGTTATCTCGTTTCTCCTCTCATTTTACATTTCGCAGGAGCCTCAAGTCGCAACGGGTCCTTCCAGAAATCTGAGAAGACGCAATAGTCCAACGACCTCTTCTGCCGCCAACCAGGTATTTCTTTCTTTCTTGGATTGCCTCCCTCTCCCCTCGCATTTTTCCTAACCCATTGGGTTTCAGGGAGGTCCTTCCACATCCCTTCCTCCCCAAAGTCCCACGAAGCGTCAGCGCAGGGTTCTTGATCTGGACAGCTTGACTCAAGTCAACCGTTCCAATGAGATTGCTCCTCCTCAATATCAGCAACCTCATCCTTCTCATGAGGCTACTCCTTCTCAAACCGTTCCAAATATTTCCTCAGTCGATCTGCCCAAGAATAAAGGAAAACACAAAGTTTACGAGGTTGAGGACCCATGTTATATCCCTAACCTGGATTTCTTAAGGGAGATCTTTATTTCTACTCGCCAGAATCCTCCCTTAAGGTATGCTTCCGCTGAGTCTTTGGCTTCTTTCAGATCTGACATCTTTTTGAATGAGGATCAGTCCTTCATAACAAATGCCTCTTTGAACCTCTCCTTGCAGCAACATGCCGCCATAATGGCTTTGGTGAGCTTGAACTCGTTAAGTCCGAGCTTCCCTTTTGCCATATTTCACAGAGATTTCTAATATATCTTTAATTTATACGAACATAATCGCGGTATGGCTCATCTCGTGGAACTTCATATGTACCGTGAGAAACTGGAGAAATATCGTGCTCGAATCTTCCAGCTGGAAGGACAACTCGCAGATGAGAGAAGGAACTGGTCCAATTTGGAGAATCATATTAGCGAGCTTCATAGTAAGTTACACTTCCTTAGTTTCCGTAATCTCTCAAAAGTAACATGCCTATTCTCTCATTTGATTCGCATTCTCTTTCGTTTTCTTAGGGTCTGAGCAAGGGTTTAGGGATCAAGTATCTCTTCTATCTCGTGAGAAGAATGATCTCTCCAAGAAGGTTTCTACTCTTCAGGATGATGTTAGATATTTGAATGAAGATCTCGATATCATGGAAAAGAAGATCTCGAAGCTAACTCTCAAAAACGCTCAGGATGATAAGGTCAAACTTTTTAACGAGTTCTGTGATTCCCGCGGCATTCCTCGTGTACCTCTAGTACTCTAAGTGTTTTCTGATGATGAACTGCTGTGGATGAGCTGAATTCTACCGATGAGGATACGGAGACTGACGAAGATCTCCGAGTTAATGACTTCGAAGGAGAGATCCCTTTAACTCATGAAACTGGAGATCACTAGTGGAAATCAACAGTTTCGCGAACGACAAAGCAAGTCATTTAACTCGTATCTATGACTTGCTTTGTCGGTCGAATAAAGGGTCGCTGTTTGAGCGTCTCTTTCAACTATGACGTGTCTCTAGGGATCGTTGAAAATCGTATCTCAACGACCGATTTTAACTGTCGATACTTTATCACTGACTTTAGTCAGTCATAAATATAAATCTTAATATGAAAAAAAATTGATTCAGATAGAATGTCTGGCCTGACTGAATCTGTAATAAAACTCAAATGAGAATCGAATGAAAACCAAATTCAAATGAGAATCAAATGAAACTCAAATTAGAATTCAATGAGAATCAAATGAAACTCAAATTACAATTCAAATGAGAATCAAATGAAAACCAAATTCAAATCAAATAAAAATGAGAATTAAATTAAACTTGCACACAAATAATCATTCAATTTAACATTCGTTGATTCATTGAT
The DNA here is from genome assembly GCF_003573695.1 of Papaver somniferum. Taxonomy (NCBI): domain Eukaryota; kingdom Viridiplantae; phylum Streptophyta; class Magnoliopsida; order Ranunculales; family Papaveraceae; genus Papaver; species Papaver somniferum. The sequence continues at coordinate 52,029,154 of NC_039359.1, read as the reverse complement.
TTCAAATTACACAAAGGATTAAAATATATAGTTCTGACCAGTGTAATCTGTAGTTCTAGGATTCGATTACAAAATGATGAACTAAAAAACTATTGATTAAACAACAAAACTATAAACTCCAATGATTATAAACTTACTCCTACTTCATAATGGTGTACCTGCACAGCAAAAGCCATCAGCTGATTAATGTGGGGAGGTCACAATACTCAAGAAAACGCTTATAAAAAATAACCATGCCATTCACATGAGAGGTTAGTGACCTATAAATGTGGGTATCCTAACCAATATGATGTCAATATCTTTACCTGCCTCTGTCCAACATCGACACAACGACACAAACGTAACTAGTTCATTAATTCACGACCTTGACATATCTCGAGCACAAGATACATAATGGGTTATAAATGGAATCCTAATGTAAAAACGGTAACAGGTATTGCAGGTAAGATTGCAGAGAGGTCCCAAGATGAATAACCAAAAGTACTCAACAGTTTTGTTCTTCCTACTGATAAACCAGTAGTTATTAGCGCGGTGATTGAGAAAAGCATGAGGAAACAAATACCTACTGATGAACCCATTACTACCAGAAACATCACAACAGGTGTTTAAATAATAAGCACCAGCATGCTCACAAACCACCATGTAACAATACGAAGAGATACACTTCTACAGCTTTGCATTCTTATGGAAAAACTATTTGATATTCAGTCGCAATGAAAAATACAATGAATATAATTTGGATAGAACTTGCAAGCATGAGCAGTCAATATTTGATTGGTTTAATGACAAAATTCATAGGAGGATGCGACTAGAGACGGTGAAATGAACCCATTTGGAACTATCTAGAACCACATGTATCTGAACCTAAATATTCGGGACTTAAATACATTTAAGAAATTTAGACTGCATCATAAGTTTGTGTAAGTAATAGTTATAAGTCCAGGGACAGATCTATTTAACATTATGAAGTGTGTTTAATTCAGAAAAATAAAACAGACCTGGGAGCTCCATTGTACTTCTTTTACATCCATTTTGTGGGCCTCCTCCTTTATTAGTTTATCAACCTGTAATGCATCACATATAAAAAAAAAGAAGGATATGCATCAGCTATATCAGATGCACATAAGGCATTGGTCGGGAAAATTAGACAACAACTAAACAAATCAAATGTATCAACATAATAAAAAACAAGTTAAACCATAACTAGAAATATAAATCAATAGAAGGCTATGAAATAGAATCTCGAATAGCAATTATCCCTAAAAACTGAAAGCAACTGACAAATGGACAATTGTGATCAGACTTGCACAACTAAAATGTATACCCTTTCCATTACAACAAAATGCCAACTAGAAACAACAAATCCCTCCTGTAAAAATGGAAGCAAGGTAGAGTTCTTAGCAATTTGAATATATCACCCATATTCAACGATCAAGAACAATGAAAAAAATTCAAACCCACATCAAACACAGCACCACCAGAAAAGGGTGAAACCAAAAGAATGTGCTTAATCAAATTGGACGAACAAAAATTCATGCAGATAAAGTAGCATCAGTAATCTAAGGGATATGATCACCAAACTAGATGAACACCAAAGTGTTTGAAGTGATTAACAAAAATAAAGTGTTTGAAGTTGTTAACAAAACCAGGGTACAGATCCGAGAAATTATTAACACCATAAATGTTTGAAGTTTAAAATTGAATTGCTACATCAAGGTATTACTTACTACTCATACAGTTCAAGAAAATGTACCAAATCAAACTACACAATAGGTTATTGTTTCATGTCAAATGAATCCTTTCAATAAAAAATCTTATAGATACACAATCACAACGTGGGTGCAGCGATTCTAACTATTACCTTCTTCTGATTATCTTTTTCCATTATATATTGTTCAAGTAAGCTGAACTTCTCAGCAAACTAAAAATGTCCAGTGAAAATCAGTTCTTATAACCACAATACCTTGTTACAAGTATATGCAAAACAGAAACTCAAGCAAAAAAACTAACGTTAAGCAAAGACAAGTTAACCAAAAATCATAAAACTTAAGAAGTTGGTAGTTTACCAGACTACCGAAATCATCATGCTCAACTGCTCAAACATCAGTATGAAGTTTCAATTCGAATGGCCTTGTGATGTCTTTACCAGTGGCTTAACCAATTTCTAAAATCAGAAGAACTATATTTCAGAATTCACAGAAAATGACAACGGGATAAATCAAATTATAGGCAACAATACATATACACCAATGGAAATTCCCCATTTCCTATTGTGAACTTTCCATGTCCATCTCTAACATTCATACCTCATAGTTGGATACATAAACTTTATAAAACAACTATACCTCATAAGACTCCTCATATTCTTCCTAGCTACCTTCAAAACCATCTTGAGCTTCTTGTAGTACGAGGAAAATTTATCGCAACGTAAACATGTGCCTACAAATACACATTTAAAAAAATTAAGAACAAAATAAAACGAGATCAAGAGGTTACGGAAACTAGAATGCAACAGGAAACAGTTCACATTGAGCATATGCAAAAGTTGTACTACCTTGATAAGTAGTGTGGAAACATTTCCTGTCAATACTAGTAACCTGGATCAAACAAAGAAAAGGAAGCTTTATCTAGTTAGCTGTGAAGTTTGTACCTATCCCAGAATCGACTAACTAACGCCGGTTCCTAGTTCAATATTTGTGGTTTTACATAATGAAAATCAAACTCATAATGCAAATAAGCAAGGGAACGACCACAAATTTTTACAAAGCAAAAGCCTTCCAAGAAAATATACATGGTTGATACATGGCTCCATCTGATACTTAATTTCCAAATTCCAGCCATAGTCATCACAATATGAACATATACCTATACCAGACAATATATTCAAGTCCGACAAAGAGTCAACTGATAAAGTATTAACCTGTCACCATATGGAAAATATTAATAAAAGCATTGATTGGAATCATTCCCAAGGAAGACAGTGGTGTAAGCATACCTTGATTAGTACCCAAATCCGAACCTCAAACATTTCACCAGAAGGTGACATCATCCTCTAGTAAGAAATATAGCGTCCATGGGCAACTGGTGTTGTTAGATCAACTACAATGTCTAGCGTTGTTCCCACAGGGTATACATCACCAGGAATCTAAAAATTTAGATGCATTCAAGATATGAGAGATACAAGATGGGTGGAGCTGGACCTTGAGAAAAAAGATGCTGCCAATAATATAAGCACAAGAAAACTATCACTACAAGTCATAATTAAATACTAAAATAATTATATATTGACAATACAATAATTTAGCTCCTTACCGGCGAGGGCATCGGTAAAAGATGTGGTTTTTCTATTCTGGTTCATTGAGCGTCATTCCCTAATTCCGAGAAGCAAATGGTGCAAAGATTGTAATTTCTCTCCTACAAAGAGATTCCCCATGTAAACGAAATTAAAAAAGAAATAACTAGCTTAAAAGAGATTCATTAACTAAATTGAAGGAACCAAAAAGGCATTGTACTCTTACACTTTGGACTTAAACCGAGGTTATGTAATATGATGTACCCATCAACCATCGCATTGCATGCACGCACTTGTGGAACACACAACCAGTGCTGTCAAAGTGGCTAAAAAGATCAAGTTATCTATGTATGCATCAAAAATATATTACAAAATCTGAAATAAGAGAAAGGGTTTGTTAAATTACCTGGTTGGAAACACCCTTAGCCATTCTACTGAATTCCTTTTTCATGACAGTTTTGTGCACCAAGTTGGAGGGTTCTTATGTTTGTTACTCTTAGTAGCAGCAAGAAAAACACCTGAATCTTTTCCATCTTGAATTGCATAAGTCTTTTCATTGGCTAACCCTACAATATCCAAATCATCACCAACAAAAATCATTAGATAAATTCCTAAAATTTTACCCAAAAAAATCAAAATAAACCCAAATCGAAACAAACTCAAAACAATTCATTCTAGGTCAGCTGTTGTGTATGAAAGAAAAATTGAGTAAAAAATCAAATTAAAAACCTAGAGTTTCATGTGCATGAAAACCCCAAAAATGAAAACAAAATCGAACGATTTAAATCATAAGTAAGGAAATAGAAGTAGTCATTTTTTTACTATTAAATTACCTGATTGCTGGTAAATCAGTTGATACTTCTTCTTCTGTTGGTGAATCCCTGAAATTAAACAAATAACCAAAACCCAATCACAATAATATCCCAAATCTTCTATTAAAGTATAAACCCTAACTCATTAAAAAATAACGATTATTACAAGAAAATACAGTTCAACATCATATTGAAAAGATAGATATATTACAAAATAACGATTTTACTATCTAAGGATACCTTAAGACTTACACTGCTCTTATATTTGTGAGAAAAATAGCTTTTTTATGATAGAAGAAGAGGATAAGATGGAGACGAGATCTCTTCTCTTCGGAGGAGATGAAGAAGATGAACAACATCTTCTCTATTATTCTGTTGGAGTTAGAAAGAAAAGAAGAGTGGGGGAGAGATGTTGAGGGAGTGAGATTTTTTTTGTTTTTCTGAAGCATGGAGTGAGATGAAGAAGATGGAGAAGAAGAGATATTTATCTTTCTTCTGTTTGAGTTGTAAAGAAGACGAATTAAAGATGGATAGAGAGATATATTTTTTTATTAGAGATATGTATCTTTGTATCCAGCCGTTCATCTAAAAATTGAACCACTGGAAACACTAGGTTCACCGGTTGCAGCGTGGGTTGTTTAACAAGGAATAAAATAATAATAAATTTTTTTATTCAACGACCAACATTAATGCTCCTAGATGTGGTCCGCATTTTTACTAAATGTAGGACCGTTTTGACCAGTCCACGGTCTGCTGACCGCCATTGAGGGTCGACGATGTGGGTCAGAAAAACCCTCTTTTCCACTAGTGGATGTTGGGGCTGATAAACTTCGCTAAGGTCCCCCGAATTCGGATGACGATGATGTCTAGGAAGGAGCCGTATTTGTGAATCCTATACAGCAGCGTCTCTTCGTCAGATGCCTTTGCTTCATGTGTTCCGTATTTGTGAATCTTATACAGCAACATCTCTTCGTCGGATTCCTTTGCTTCATGTTTCTTTTAGTCTTAAACTTCTCCTTACTAAGTTGTAACTTTTCTGATTTTTATTTCAACTGGCGCTCACAAGCTTGGGGGGCAGAGTATTTTGGATATATGTCGTAGATAATGCCTTTGCTTCATGCCTCTGTCGTATTGTTGTGGATACTGTTACTGTCTTTACTATATTTATCTTATGTGTCAAGTATACACTATGTTTGAGTTTTGCGAAGATAATGCTTAATAAGAACACAAAACACAAAAGTATATACTTGCCTCTTGTTCTTGTTGAGCATTAGCTGATCAAGACGGAATTATAAATCAAATTAGTATTTGTTTTCCGCTTAATGATTTACTTCTTGTGTTTCTTTGATTTTCTTGTTGCTATACGAGGTCTTATTGCGCCTCCTAGTTAAGGTCTTATTGCGCCTCACCCATTTATAAGGGTTTTAATTCGACGAGGTTTCAGACACTCATTACTCTTGCGAATAATAACTCTTCAACCTCGCCTTATCATTCATTTTGATCCCCATCTCGTGACAATGTGACAGGACTATATATTCCCATGAATATTATCCCCATGACATTGCCGTCTTTTTTGGTCACACAGCTCCCTAATCTGGAGGGTTCCATCCCTTTATATTCCTCCCTGATTTCCATTTCAAGGAGGTTAACCCTAACATGCATGTTGGTCTCCTCCCATCCAGTTATTAAGACATTCAGTTGTTTTCGTGACTTCTTATCCCATTCGTCGATATGTCTTGTGGTTACGAAGTCATACCCTAAGTGGGGTTTCTTTGGGATCGAGTGCATCGTAGCCAAGACTTGCCATACGGACATGGCCGATAACGCTCCAGACGTCCCAGGAACCCGCAACTCAACCGAATACGTCGGCGCCTTGGTCATATTTCTGCACCCCTTACCGAAGTCCATCATAAAAAGGACCCTCAGCGGATAGGTCTTATCAGCCTTCCTAGGCGAAGGTTTTAAGTTTCCCTAGAAAAGGCTTACTTCTTGGGTCTTATTTTCCTCCTAATGCGAGGTCTTACTCGCCTGTTCTGATTGTCGTATCTGATAGACACATTTTTGTGTCCGATTTGTCTCGATTTTATATATTGTTAGGGCTCCTTTTTGTATTTATTATGGTGTTTTATTTATTTGTAGGTATTTTTGGCCAGTAAACATTTTTGGAAAAATTGGCTCGAAAAGTTGTCGGAAAGCACCCGGAGGACATTTTTTATACGAACCCTAGATTTGGATAAGGGGCACCCCTGGGAGGCAACTGCTAATCACACTCCATCACTGGATAAGGGGCGACCCTCTTCTTCATTTCGAATTCTGGTTTTGGCGGGAAAATGAAGAACAAAACTGAGTGATTTTCGATCGAAGTTTGAAGGAGTCCTGGGTAGATTAAAGGGCTGAAATTTGTTGGGTAGTTGTGATATGTCCCAACAAAACTATCATGAGTGATTTGATCGATTAAAATTGGTTGGATTTTCGGCGAGAAGGAAACAGAGAAGCGTGTGCATGGAAAGATATGTTCACAGGATTACTCCGTGCCTGGATTGATTTGGCATGCTGAAGAAGCGTGCACCATCTAAGCAAGGATATTTTTCACGAATCATACAGCTGCAGACGCATGAAGAGGCGAGAAAGGAAAGAAAATTGTCCGAGATTATTTTTTATTTACTTCCGAGCTATGAAAAGATTTTCCGGAGTAATGAGCGAAGATTTCTGTCGCTGAGGAGTATAAAAAGGGTCTTGAGGTAGCAGAGAAAGGATCGAGAGTTGGGAGAGTTTGTAACGCCTGTTTAGCGGTTTATGTTATTTTACTCCTTTTCACCATTGTAAACACTTTTCGAGCAATAAAATAATCTTTTAAGAGTGTCTACAACATGATGAGCTAGACCCCTACACTGGGTCGACGGAGGAATCCTAATTTCATACATGGGTAAATTTATTTTATTTTCTATATGACTTTTGCATTAATTAAAATAAAATTATGATTTGAACTAATTAGTTATTATTTTATTTGATGGGTCATGCTTGCTTACATGTTTGATGTCCCATGCTTATGATTTATAACTAATATTTTGAGAATCTACTTTGGCAAAATAAGAGTCGATGTTATTTTTATTGAGCGATAATTGTTGAGAATAAATAATTGAGCCTTATGATATGAATTCGGTGGAATCCTAGTCCCAGTAGCTCTCTTTTATTATTTTCGTTAAACCTTTAAATTTAGTCTTCACAAATCTTAGAGTTCGAATCCCTTATTTACAACAACGACTAAAAATCACATCAAATTTTTTAGAGCCATCATGCTTTTTGTTTGCTAGAAATGAGTAGGTTTGCTGTGGTGGAGTCAGCCTTGATTGTGTTTGCATAGAACATCCCTTCCATTTTAGGACTTTTCTTTTTGATTTTGTTTTTCTAGTGTATGCCCGAAGTTTTTAAACGGGCTTGGAAAAGAAACACTCTAGGTCGTTTGATTAGTGACAAACCTAGTAGTTCTTCTTGTGAAGGCGGGGAGCTCGAAGACTCTTCTTTTGAGAGCCCCATTTTTGGAAACTTCAGTTTTGAGAATCTGTCTCTTCGTGAGGAAAGTATCCCTAGTACTCCTAGTCCTTTGATAGTGCCAGAAATGACAACTTTGAAAGATTTGCTAAACCCAACTAGGACCTCTCGTCCGTCTTGTATCAAGTTAGCTGAAACCGAGGCAAATTATGAACTGAAACCTGGGACTTTACAGATGCTCCCAATGTTTTTAGGGAAGGAGAATGAGAACCCCTATTTTCATGTTAGGGAATTTGAGGAAGTTTGTAGTACTCTGAAAATTAAAAACCTAAGTGATGATGCGTTGAAACTTAGGTTATTCCCCTTTTCCTTAAAAGATAAAGCCAAATCTTGGTTGTATAGTTTGGACTCTGAGTCAATTGAAACCTATGACCAACTTACTTCTGCCTTTATACATAAGTTTTTCCCAAGGCATAAAACATCGTCTATTAGGACACAAATATGTACTTTTTCCCAACAAGAGGGAGAATCTTTATATAGGTACTTAGAAAGGTTCAATGACTTGATATCTCAATGTCCTCATCATGGTTTGGAGAAGGTTAGGTTAGTTCAGATCCTCTACGAGGGTTTAGATTATTCAACAACAACCATGGTTGAGTCCTTATGTACAGGTGGGTTTGAGAATAAAACTGTTGATGAAGCGATGACATTTTTGAATGAAATCGCCGATAAGACCCAACAATGGGAAAATAGTAGGGAACCCCAGAAAAAAATTCTTCTAAGTAGAGGAAATGTTAATAGGGTAGAAGGATCTCATGAGTCAGATGCCAAAATAGCAGCTATAGCCAAAAGGTTAGAAGCCTTAGAATTAGGTCATTCTAGTGGTAGTAGTGGAAGAAATGAGCCTTTTTGGGAAGGCCATGCTGTTGAAGAGCAAGCCAATGCTCTTTATAACAACACTAGGTTTGATAACCGACAGAAGTTTGACCCATATTCAGAAACCTATAACCCTGGCTGGAGAAACCATCCAAACCTTTCTTGGTCCAAGGGCCAGAATCAAGGTCAGTCTAGTAATGCTCAGGTTCCCCCAGGTTTTGGCTATACTAAGAATCCTTCAGCTCCGGCACAGTTTCAGAACCCTTCGGATAAGAAGATTATGAGTTTAGAAGAGTCTCTTGCTTTGTTAACTCGTAACACTGTGCAGTTTCAGCAATCTGTTGCTCAAGGTTTAGAAGAAAATAAGAGAATAGGTCAGGCTAACTCTCAGGCTATTTCCGAGTTGAAAACCCAGGTTAGTCAGATAAATGAGTCTTTAAGAGAAAGAGGTAAGTTTCCTAGTCAGACTCAACCCAACCCTAGAGGAATTAATGAAATAGGTGAAAGACCATCTGATCATGTGAATGCTATTAAAACCCTTAGGAGTGGTAGAGTGATAGACAACAAGGTTTCCATGCCTGATAGTGAACATGTTGTAGTTCACCCTTCTGAACCAGAAACTGAGGAGACTGATAGAGTCTCTAAAGAGACCAATGAGGGTCATATTGAGCCCGGCTTTGTCCCTAGAGCCCCATTCCCACAGCTGCTAGTTCCAACTAAGAGGGAGTCCAATTTTAATGATATATTGGAGGTTTTTAAGCAGGTAACTATCAACCTTCCACTACTAGATGCAATTAAGCAGATTCCCTCTTATGCCAAGTTTCTCAAGGATATGTGTACGCGAAAGCGAAAGCTTAATGTCCAGAAGAAAGCCTTTCTAGCTAGTCACGTGAGTTCTATTATTCAGAATACCACTACTCCTAAGTATAAAGACCCAGGGTCCCCTACCATTTCTTGCACAATAGGTAAATACCGTGTTGAGAAAGCGTTGCTTGACTTAGGAGCTAGTGTGAACTTACTACCATATCATGTGTACCTTAAGCTAGGACTTGGTGAGATGAAACCTACCCAGATGACACTTCAGTTAGCTGATAGGTCCGTTAAAATTCCTCGTGGTGTGATCGAGGATGTTCTCATAGAGGTTGACAAGTTTATTTATCCAGTGGATTTTGTTATCCTAGATACCCAACCTGTCCCTGACCCAGAGAACCAGATACCGGTAATTTTAGGTCGCCCGTTTTTAGCTACATCCAATGCGATCATTAACTGTCGAAATGGTATTATGAAATTGTCTTTTGGTAATATGACTATTGAGCTGAACATTTTTAATATTAGTAAGCTACCCTCAACTAGATGACTCGAACATAGAAGAGGTGAACATGATAGGAACATTAGTCGAGGAGTCATTACCAAACACTTTGTTAGAAGATCCATTAGAGAAATGCCTAGCTCACTTTGGGATTGATTTTGATGATGATAATGTGATTAATGAGGTGAATGCTTTGTTAGATTCAACCCCTTTGTTAGATACTAGTAATGGATGGAAACCTAAAGTCGAACCACTACCAGTTTCTGAGTCTACCCTAGTTCCTTCGTTAGAAGAGCCTCCTAAGTTGGACCTAAAACCATTGCCAGATTCCCTGAAATATAGGTTTTTAGGCCCGTCTGAGACTTTACCTGTGATTATTTCTTCCGTCTTGGATAGTGACCAGGAAAGTAGGCTAGTAACCGTCCTTCAAACAAAAAGGAAGCTTTAGGGTGGACCATATGACATTAAGGGTATAAGTCCCACTGTTTGTATGCATCAGATCTATTTAGAGAGTGATACCAAACCTTCTAGGGAGATGCAACGTCGACTAAACCCTAATATGAAAGAGGTAGTTCGAAACGAGGTCCTTAAGTTGTTAGATGCAGGCATTATCTACCCCATTTCAGACAGTAAGTGGGTCAGCCCCGTTCAGGTTGTTCCCAAGAAATCCGGTATTACTGTAGTCCAGAATGATAACAATGAGTTAATCCCGACCCGAGTGACCACGGGTTGGCGTGTTTGTATTGACTATAGGAAATTGAACAAGGTCACTAGGAAGGACCACTTTCCCCTTCCCTTCATCGACCAGATGCTAGAGAGATTAGCTGGACATAGTCACTACTGCTTTTTAGATGGCTATTCTGGATATAATCAGATCGTTATTGCCCCAGAAGACCAAGAAAACCACTTTTACCTGTCCCTTTGGTACCTTTGCGTATAGACGCATGCCTTTTGGGCTTTGTAATGCCCCTGCGACTTTTCAGCGTTGCATGGAGCATATTTTCTGACATGGTAGAACGGTTCTTAGAGGTCTTTATGGATGATTTTTCAGTGTTTGGTTCGTCTTTCGATGAGTGCTTGCATCATTTGTCACTAGTGTTGGCTAGGTGTAAGGAAAAGAATTTAGTGCTTAATTGGGAGAAATGTCACTTCATGGTTCGTTCAGGAATTGTTTTAGGGCATATCGTATCTTCTAAGGGTATAGAGGTAGATAAAGCCAAAGTTGACCTGATTAAAACTTTACAGGTCCCAAAAACCGTAAGAGATATTAGGTCATTCTTAGGGCATGCAGGTTTTTATCGTCGATTCATTAAGGATTTTAGCTTAATTTCTAGACCTCTTTGCAATTTGCTTGCAAAAGATGTTAAGTTTGTCTTTGATGATGCTTGTTTAGAGGCTTTTGAGAAGCTTAAGAATTTACTCACTACCCCCCCATAGTCCAGGCACCCAACTGGAACCTACCCTTTGAGATCATGTGTGATGCTTCAGATTATGCTATTGGTGTAGTGCTAGGTCAGCGAGAAAACAAATTACTTCATGTGATTTACTATGCTAGCAAAACTCTGAATGATGCCCAGTTGAACTATACCACTACTGAGAAGGAACTGTTAGCCATTGTGTTTGCCTTAGACAAGTTTAGACCCTATCTCTTAGGTTCTAAGATCATCATATATACTGATCATGCTGCTTTGAAATATCTTTTGTCTAAGAAGGATACAAAACCTAGATTGATTAGGTGGATCCTTTTGTTGCAAGAGTTTTCTCCAGACATTAGAGACAAAAAGGGTGCCGAAAATGTTGTAGCAGACCACTTGTCTAGGCTAGTTGTTAGTTCCCCTGATGATTCCCTTCCTATAAGGGATAGCTTTCCTGATGAACAATTGTTCTTTGTTACCCAATTACCTTGGTATGCGAATATAGTGAACTATCTTGTTACTGGTCGAATGCCCCAACATTGGGGTAAACAAGATCGTTCTAGGTTTTTAGCTGAGGTTAAGCACTTCTTCTGGGATGATCCTTATTTGTTTAAGTATTGTCCAGACCAGATTATTAGGAGATGTATACCTGAGAGTGACCAGTCCAGTATTATTTCCTTTTGTCATGATCATGCTTGTGGGGGTCACTTTAGTGCTAGGAAAACTGCTGCTAAGATATTGCAGTGTGGATTCTATTGGCCTTCGTTGTTTAAAGACTCCCACAGTTACTGTGTGACTTGTGAACGTTGCCAGAAATTAGGAACCATTTACCGTAGGAACATGATGCCCTTGAACCCTATTTTAGTTGTGGAGGTCTTTGATGTGTGGGGTATTGACTTTATGGGTCCGTTTCCTAATTCTTTTGGTAACTTATACATCCTTGTCGCTGTAGACTATGTCTCTAAGTGGATTGAGGCGACTGCGTGTAAAACCAATGACCATAGGGTTGTGATTGAGTTCTTGAAAAAAAATATACTTACACGTTTTGGTACACCGCGAGCTATAATTAGTGATGGAGGGTCGCACTTTTGTAATGGACCTTTTAGGCTTTTGATGAAGAAATGTGGTATTACACATAAGGTAGCGACCCCGTATCATCCACAGACTAGTGGTCAGGTAGAAGTTTCCAATAGGGAGATAAAACGTATATTAGAGAAAACAGTTAATCCTAATCGGAAAGACTGGTCGTCTAGGCTTACTGATGCCTTATGGGCTTACCGAACTGCCTTTAAGACCCCCATTGGAATGTCACCTTATCGACTTGTGTATGGCAAGGCATGTCACTTACCTGTTGAGTTAAAACATAGAGCTTATTGGGCTGTTAAGCAGCTAAATTTTTCACTTGACAAGGCAGGAGCCCATAGGAAACTCCAGCTCAATGAGTTGGAAGAGATTCGTAGAGATGCATACGATAGTGCTAAGGAGTATAAGAACAAAATGAAACTTGTGCATGATAGAAATATCTTAAGAAAGTAATTTTCTTCAGGTCCCTGGGAAGTTACGTTCTCGGTGGACGGGTCCTTTTATTGTTCGCACTGTCTTTCCTCATGGAGCTGTTGAGATCGAGACACCGGATGGTAGTAGTTCTTCAAAGGTTAACGGTAAGAGATTGAAACCCTTTTTAGATCCCTTTCTTACAGATTATACTGAGGAGGTCCCTCTGGAGGACCCTGTTTACCCTTAATTGACCATCGAGGCGATTGTATGTTGTTGTATATTAGTTTTTGATTTCTCTCTTCACCCAGGTACTATCTTTCCGACTTCTCTCTTTACTAATTCCTCATGTTACTTTACTGTTTGGTATTGCTCTTTCATTAGAAACATTGAGGACAATGTTAGATTTAAGTTTGGGGTAGGGAAGAAACTTTTTGTTAGCTTTTAGTTGCAATAAATAAACTCCAGAGCCTAGAAATTTATGCCTATTAAGGTTGGAACTAACCAATCTAAGTGGATGGAAGCATTTTGGTTATAGGAGTTGAGGAACCAATCTGACTAGATGGGAACATCTAAAGAGTCTATTCATAAAAGCACAGAGCTCAGGTGTTAGAAATAACATGATAGTTTCACCATATCTCGTTGAGTCCTTTTCACTTCTGTTTTTATTTTGTTTTGTGTTTAAACTATGTTTCTCTAAGTGATTAGGTGGGGCTCACGATTCAAGTTGTTACCAATGCTAGGGTGAATTAGAGTGATTGAGATACAAAAAAAAAAAAAAAAGAGACCAGACCATTACACCAACTGGAATAAATTCAATAAAGTCGACCACTGGAACCCTTGTATATGCCAGTTGTGTTGACCCAGAGTTAGGATTATCGACCACTGGTACCCTTGTATATGCCAGTGTGCTGATATTAGTCAGACCGGTATCTCAGTCCATTAGGATAGGTTCATTTTGGCGGAGGCCTTCAGACAGATATGAGAAACACCGTTCACCTAGTAAACATCAAAACCATTTATGTTTTTCTATATCCATCTTCTTGATCTATCCATGTGATTAGTTTTGACTCCGGATATTGATGTACATAGTGCAACTAGCTGAGTAGAGCTCTGTCACTTCATATGAATTTTAGTATGCTTGAGTGAAAACTCGTGTACAACAATTGGAATTTCGCATCAGGGTACTTCCTCCTGTAGTCAATAAGTATGCCAACCAAGGAGATTCTTTAGTGCCTTCCAAGGTTCTGTGTAGATAGCTAGGATCTGGAGTATAAAGGTTTTGTGGGTATACCTCTGTTAAGCCCTCCGGAGACTTCATTCCGCCACTAGGGACACCTAGGGGTTTAAAGGCTTATTGCATATGCTAAATGCAATCGACGATGCCTGCGACAGTGAGTTAGGATTTTATTTCTATTTTATTTTTGCTAGAGGACTAGAAAATAATAGGTTTGGGGGTATTTGATAGACACATTTTTGTGCCCGATTTGTCTCGATTCTATATGTTGTTAGGGCTCATTTTTGTACTTATTATGGTGTTTTATTTATTTGTAGGTATTTTTGGCCAATAAACATTTTTGGAAAAAATTGGCTCGAAAAGTTGTCGGAAAGCACCCGGAGGACATTTGATATACGGACCCTAGATTTGGATAAGGGGCACCCCTGGGAGGCAACTGCTAATCGCACTCCATCACTGGATAAGGGGCGACCCTCTTCTTCATTTCAAATTCTGGTTTTGGCGGGAAAATGAAGAACAGAACTGAGAGATTTTCGATCGAAGTTTGAAGGAGTTCTGGGTAGATTAAAGGGATGAAATTTGTTGGGTAGTTGTGATATGTCCCAACAAAACAATAATGAGTGATTTGATCGATTAAAATGGCTGGATTTTCGGCGAGAAGGAAACAGAGAAGCGTGTGCATGGAAAGAGATGTTCACAGGATTATTCTGTGCCCTGATTGATTTGGCATGCTGAAGAAGCGTGCACCATCTAAGCAAGGATATTTTTCACGAATCATACAGCTGCAGACGCATGAAGAGGCGAGAAAGGAAAGAAAATTGTCCGAGATTATTTTTTATTTACTTCCGAGCTATGAAAAGATTTTCCGGAGTAATGAGCGAAGATTTCTGTCGCTGAGGAGTATAAAAAGGGTCTTGAGGTAGCAGAGAAAGGATCGAGAGTTGGGAGAGTTTGTAACGCCTGTTTAGCAGTTTATGTTATTTTTCTCCTTTTCACCATTGTAAACACTTTTCGAGCAATAAAATAATCTTTTAAGAGTGTCTACAACATGATGAGCTAGACCCCTACACTGGGTCGACGGAGGAATCCGAATTTCATACATGGGTAAATTTATTTTATTATCTATATGACTTTTGCACTAATTAAAATAGAATTATGATTTGAATTAATTAGTTATTATTTTATTTGATGGGTCATGCTTGCTTACATGTTTGATGTCCCATTCTTATGATTTATAACTAATATTTTGAGAATCTACTTTGGCAAAATAAGAGTCGATGTTATTTTTATTGAGCGATAATTGTTGAGAATGAATAATTGAGCCTTATGATATGAATTCGGTGGAATCCTAATCCCAGTAGCTCTCTTTTATTATTTTCGTTAAACCTTTAAATTTAGTCTTCACAAATCTTAGAGTTCGAATGTCTTATTTACAACAACGATTAAAAATCACATCAGTATCTCGTCCACATGTGATTTAAACACAAAAAATATTCCATTAATAATGTTTATTCAACTACAAATTCCGGTTCATCATTACAATTTTACAACTATGAATAATACTTATTGATATACGTAGGGTTCCAAGGATGATCCAGTTTCCGATCTTGCCTCTCAATCTCGCCATATATGATCTTCCTTTCCGCATCCGTGCATTTCCCTTCGCAGTCCGCCAATTCGTATGCACCGTTTCCAACCACTCTTTTTGTAATGTATGGGCCTTCCCACGTGGGTTCTAGCTTCCCTCCTAATCCCTTTTGGTATGGAGGAATTTCCCGTAATACAAGTTCTCCCGGTATGAAACTTCATTCTTTTACTCTCTTGTTATACTCTCTCGACAGTCTTTGATGGTAATTCGTCATAAGTTGTACTGCAATTTCTCTGTTCTCTTCAAGATCATCTAACTTCGCGAGAATCAAGTCCGAGTTCAACCCCTTTTCCCATGC
Source organism: Papaver somniferum (assembly GCF_003573695.1). Classification (NCBI taxonomy): domain Eukaryota; kingdom Viridiplantae; phylum Streptophyta; class Magnoliopsida; order Ranunculales; family Papaveraceae; genus Papaver; species Papaver somniferum. The sequence goes on along the minus strand of NC_039359.1, from coordinate 52,013,281 downwards.
ATCTCTCTTGGTTTTCGGGAGAATGACTTCGGTTGGTAAAACTGCCTCTACTCCGTATGTCAAAAAAAATGGGGACATCCCTGTAGCTTCTCGTCTAGTGGTTCTATACGACCATAACACATTTTGGATCTGTTCACACCATCCTTTATGGTGGCCTTCCAAATTCTTCTTCAATGTGGACGCTAACGTCTTATTTGTGGCCTCTGCTTGCACGTTGCTCTGCGGGTATAACAGAGTCAACTTCCCGGATTGAATGTTAACTGCGTTGAACAAAATTTTCACATTTTCCCCTTCGAATTGCTTTCCATTGTCTGAAAAGATAAGGACCGGTATCCCAAATCTACATATAATATGCTCAAGGATGAAATCGTATACATCTCCATCTCGCCTGTGTTGCAGGTTAAGCTTCAACCCATTTCGTGAAATAGTCTGTTGCCACTATCAGATATCTCATCTGTTTAGTCCCAGTTACGAATGGTCCCACAATATCTATGCCCCACATGGAGAAAGGCCAAATATTTAATACAGAGTTTAAGCTTGTGGATGGTGCATGTATCCTTTTCCCGAACCTCTGTCACTCCTCGCATCTCGTGGATATTTCTCTTGCATCCTTATGCATATGCGGCCAAAAAAATCCTTGTGTCCTAGTCTTGTAGGCTAGGGACCTGGTCCCGCTATGGTTGTCGGCGTCTCCATAATGAATTGATTTCATAATTTCTATTCCCTCCTTCTTCGACATGCATCTCATTAAAGGGCCAAAATATGATCTTCTATACAAGATCACTCTTCGTACCTCATAATTCGTAGCTTTGTTTTAATCTTGTTTGCCTCTTGTCTATCTCGCGGGAGATCTCCTTTTGTTAGATAGTTATAAATGGGGGATCTCCAATCGTTATTATCTCCCTCTTCGATAATCATAACCCTAGGCTCTTTTTCTTCCCTTCTTACTGGTGGTTTCATTGATCGTTCAATCCGGATATACCCGATTTTTGGATCCTCAATCATTAAATCTATAAAGGAAAGGGCATACGCATGTCTGTTATTGTCTCGGCTTATGTTCCTCCAAATGATGCTTCGTATCTTGGCAGAGTATTCCCTCACGAGTTGCAAGTACTTTTGTATTACCGGTTCGACTGCATTATACCTTCCTTAAATCCTGTATGACCGCTTCGTATTCAACCTCGTTATTAGTCGGTACTCTAACCGGAAGCAGAATACAATCCTGGCCCCTCCGGGCGAAGTGAATACTATCCCAATTCCTCCTCCGAAGCTATTTCAAGATCCATCAACGAATATCTCCCATCTCCTGGGATGACTCTCATGTAGCAAATCTTTTTGGTCTGGCCGTGCTTCGTCTGTATCCATCATCTCTTCTACTCTTTCGTCTTCTTATGAGGGAAATTCCGCGAGAAATTCTGTGATTATGTGCGACTTCGTGGAATATTCCACTTCATATTTTAACACAAACTGATCAATCTGTGTATTCCACCTTTCGACCCTTCCTACTCTCTTTGAGCTTTTCAAAACAGATTCTATGGGGACTCTCTTCAGAACCTTGATTTTGTGTGTCTGGAAATAAGTTCACAATTTTTGTTTGGCGTAGACCAATGCCAATATTATATTTTCAATCTTCGGGTAAGTTCTCTCAGCAGAGTTAAATGTTTTGCTAATGTAAAAAATCGGATTTTCCACCCCCTCGTATGTGCGAAGTAAGACAGCACTAAGAGCATTTGGCGTTGCCGCGAGACAGAATAATAGTTCCTCCCATGGTTCTGGTTTCTGCAATATTGACAGGTTTATAAGGTGTTCTTTAACGATTTTCAATGCTTCCTCACATTCTTGCATCCATGCGAATTTTTCTCCCTTCTTTAGGATATCAAAGAAGCGTTTACATTTCTCCGACGATTTCGAGATAAACCTCCTTAATGCGGCCAACTGTCCGTTCAATTTCTGTACGTCCTTTATGGTGGCTGGGGATGGCATGTATAATATGTCCTGCACCTTAACTGGATCTACCTCTATGCCTTTTCGAAAAATAATATGACCCAAGAACTTCGCTGACTCAACTCCAAAAATGCATTTTATCGGGTTTATTTTCATTTTATATTTCCTCATTTGCTCGAAGATTTCCCTCAAATCTTCCACATGATCTCCAGAATCCTTTGTTTTTACAAGCATACTATCTACGTAAACCTCCAGCTTCGTGTGCACCCATTTTGCGAAGATCTTTTCCACCATCCGTTGATAAGTCTCCCCTGCGTTTTTTAGTCCAAATGGCATCCTCGTGTAACAATATAACCCTCTGGGAGCAAAGAAGGCGGTATGTTCTTGATCTTCCTCAGCCAGAGGTATTTGATTGTTTCCAGAATACCCGTCCATTGATGACAGTCTTTTGTATCCCGATGCCGATTCTATCATTTGTGGGATATTTGGTAGGGGAAAGCTTTCCGTGGGAAAAGAAGTGTTTAAGTCGCTGAAATCGATACATATCCTTATACCATTGTTTTTATTGAGCATTACTACCATGCTCGCGATCCAATCCGGGTACTTTGTCGGTCTTATGATTCCTGAATCCATCATTTTCTGAAGTTCTTTATCGATCTGCTCGTGATAAGTCATTGCGATCTTTCTTATTCGTTACCTTACTGGTTTAATTGTCGGGTCCAGGTACAAATTGTGGCATGCCTACTTGTGGATCAATTCCCGGTACTTCATCCATGCTTCTTGCAGACACATCAAGGTACTCTTTCAACAACTCGACTAGCCTTGCCTCCTCTTCTGCTTCCATTCTCGTCTCAGTCTTTACAATTTTGGGATCATCGTCAGTTCCCAGATTTATATCTTTCGTGGGTTCTATAGCCGCGAAATTCATGATTGGTTCCCCCAATGCAGTTGGTTCTTTAACTGGTTTTACCAGTTCACCTTCTTTCTCCGGAATCTCGCTGGGTATTGCCCATCCTTCTTTCGCCTTTTCCATGTACACCCTTAGCTCCCTTTCCTTCTTTAACTCCAGCATGTTCTTCCTTCGTTCCTTCCTTCTCTTCGATATTTCCTCGTATTTCTTAATATCCTTCTCGCCGCAATCTTTCGCATCTTCCGCGTTTCCTTTTATCTCGCCAATTCCGCTTGGCATTAGGAACCGTATTGCATGGTGATAAGTCGATGCAACGCCTTTTATTCCATGGATCTAGGGTCTACCCATGATATCATTATATTACGACTCCACATCCACCACACTAAGAGTAACCTCCATCTCTAGTTCTCCCGCGAAGATCTTCACGCGTATTTCGCCTTTGAATTTGTTACTACCCCCATTGAACCCGTATATGTTATATGCCGAAGGAACCATATCAGAATCCTCATACCCCAAAGATTTGAATTCATGATACAAGAGCACGTCCACTGAACTTCCCATGTCCACTAAGACCTTGTCCATAGCCTAGTCCTTCCCTTCATCGCATCGATCATATTTTCCTCGTGAGTTTTTACCAATGACCAAAGTGATGACCAATGAGTCTGTGTGCGAGATTCCTCCTCCTGGTGCATCTAGTGGATAGAATAATATATCTCTCTTTTGCTCAAGGGGTTCCTTCTTCATCACAGGAAATATCTCATTCCCTTCATAATCCATTTTATACACCCTTGAGAGCACGTTATCATGAAAATTCTAGAAGTCTTCCTTCGAGTGTACTATGAAGTTACAACCGTTCCTCCGCGTTCCTCGGTTTATTTCAATACGATGCCTTCCTACTTGGATCCCATGATAACCAAGTTGTGCAAGTTTCCCTTGTTCAATGAGATGGAGTATGGTTCTCTAGACATTTCTACAGTTGCTTGTACGATGCCCGTGAAAGAGATGATATCGGCAAAACTCGTGGCTTTTGTTCCCCGATTGCGGTCCATTCCCCAAGTTTGGTGGTGCTGGAATTTCTTCAGTCAATACTACTTCCTCCCATATCCTTTCTACAGTCGCGTTGAGCCTTGGGAGTTTTACCTCTGTAAATGCCAGTATATTTCACCCTTGCCCTTTTGGTTGCAAGTCCTTTTTTTGACGATATGTCGTCTCACCATCTCGCAGATTTTGATTTCTTCTCCATGACCCTACTCTTCTTGAATTCTGATCATCCCCTCTCAGTTCTTCGTCCGGTGCTGTCACTAACTTCGCACGAGCCAAAGAAGTAAGGGAGCTCAACATGTCCTCCTACATGCATTGCACTTCCATTTCTCTTTGCGAGTTTCCCATCTCACCCTCATGCCTCTTAGATCATGTAAGATTTCCCGATCTAAATTCCTTCCCCTTTCTTCATGAATGCTTCTTTTCTCTTTGTCTCTTCTTCTTTCATCCTCGCGTCTTCTTTCTTCCTCGTACCTTAGCCTTTGATTTTCTCATCTCGCTTCGACCAATAATCTCCTCAGACTCATTTCTTCGCTATTCTGTCTCTGTATACTTCTTCGCATTCTTCCTTCCTCGCTTATTCTTTCATAGCTTTCGTAAGAATCTCTCATTGGATACGCGGTTCTTTTCCGGGGCGAGACCGTTATCGCTTCCGAATTCGTATCTCCATCTCTCATCTCCTCGGTCGTCCCTCTACCGCTCAGTTCACAATTCTGCCGCACCAACAGACCATTTTGCTTTGCCTTCCCAACATGTCGTTTCGCTCGATATTTCGCTCGGTGTGGTACCCTTCTCGGCTGTTCCAACGTCTTGTTTTCTTTTATGGTATCTTCTTTCATCTCTTCTTGGACCGGTCCTTCTTTCGAGGCAGCTCCGTCTTTCATAATTCGGACAGGTTCCTCCGTGAATTCAGCTTCTTCAACAGTATCTTCCTGTCTCCTTTTCTCTTCGTGCCTCCAATCGCTTGCTTTTTTGTCACTACTGCCAAGGGTTTTACTCGATCTGCCGTTCTTGCCATTATTCAACCTCTACTCGGTACCTTCAAATTAGCTTCTTCTGTCCACCTTTACAGTACTCTCCTCCATATCTCAGATGTGAGCAAACTATAAGATCTATGAAACCCTACCGTGCCCAAAACAACTCGCTAAGGCCTTTGACTTCTATTATTTTGAAACGAGTTTTCTCAAACTCTTAGATGAGGGTGATTCCCAAATCTAAGTTCCCTGTTTCTGGACGCCAAAATGTAACTACTGGAAATCAAGTAGTACACCCAAATAAGATACTAACGAGATCTAAGACATAACAGATAATTTGGATAAGAAAATCTTTATTGATCAACCACTCAAGGTAATGAAAGTACAAGTTTTGGATACAAGGAAACCCTAATCTCACACTCTAAGCAAAACTATTCCTACCCAAAATCCGACCCCATTTACATTGCCCAAGGGCCTCTATTTATAGACCATCCAACCCTAATGGAAAACAACTCAATTTACTTCGTACAATGTCACCATGTTCTCGTGGGTTAGCCTTTTATTTCGCCCGGATCATTTTCCATAAATTTTCTCCCTTTCTTTCGTTGCCGCCTCTGGGAACTTGTCGGGACAACTGTCTCTTTTCTTGCTCAATAATTTACTGACTTTGCAGGTTATCTTTTCAGCCAAGTAACCTGACTTCGCCTATCTGATTTCGTGAATGCTATCTTGTTGGGTACTCCAAGTGATCTTTTGTGTTTTAAATTCTTTTAGTGGGTTTCCTCGCCATAAAGTACTACTTCGCGAATGTATTTTCTTACTTCGTTTCGTCAATCAGTAATAATGACGACTCTGACTTTTGAGTTCACAAGTCGCTGACGGGGATACTTGGGAAATGATACAAGATCTTTCTGCAGGATTTCCCAGGCATACTTCGTGTCTTCTCCTGCGACCACGTGGCGATCGTCTTTTTGGTATCTACAGATTTTAAAAATCTTGTGGACTGAAATTCAGTTTTCGTCCATGTAAGCTGAGAGAGAAAAGACTCGTAGCAGAACATTTTTTGCTTGGCTATTTTTTGGTTATAATTAAGCTATAACTAAGCAAAACGTCCTTACCATGGTGCCAAGTCAAAAGCTTTAAAAAATTGGCATTCAATTCTACCAAATTTATTTTTGGTAATGCTATCTTACAAGTCGGTGAATCATTGAATGATGATACCAACGACCTGGAAACTTGTTAGCATCGGGGATATGAGGTTTTTTCATAATTCTCTTCGTAGCTACCTAGGCTTGAAGGTAGTAAACTTCTTCTTGTTAAAGAGGATTAAACTTTAACATAACCTTTGGGATCTAACCCAATTTTACAAAAAAAAAGAAAAAAAACAGGAAAAAAAAACTCGCCAGTCAAAGAAAAAAGTTATATTTAAATATTTATCATGACCTTAATTTGAAGTCCATTGTATTTGTCTCTAAATTTAATTAAAACTTATGTAAATCTAGACAAAATAATAACTAGCTTATGTAGATGATTTTGAGCCAAAAAAATAATAATAATAATCAAATTACCATATTTTTGAACACATAAAATGAATGATTGATAGGCTTTCGGGATTGCCTATATTATATAATATCGCAATCGCACGGTGTCTAATTAGTAGAAAGAGGCAAGGACGGGTCGAACCCACAGGGAGCGATGGAAACACAATAATCAATATCTCTAAAATAAAATAGCAAGAAAGAATATTTTTGGATTTTTAGAATTATAAAAACAAAGAAAATAAACTAAACTAATAAAATGAATCCAATGGAAAAGCCGGTAACCAGGGTTTTATGTATCCACCACTATTTCTATTCGAATACTGAAATGAAACATAACTCATGAATATTTATTTATCGTTCGTTCTATCAACATCACCTATTATATGTATTAGACTCGCAAATATCACTGGGACGTCCTAAGCATGGCACATCAAAATACTAAACCAAAGCATTCACCATCAAATTGCATTAGCGAGAAAGTTATACGAGACTAAATATAGGTTCACAAATAATATTTGGCTATTCTAAGCGTACCCCATCAAAAAAGTTAGCCCAAGCATGAAATGTCAGATAATAAGACAAATATATTTTTTATCCTAACAATTATGCACAAAGTTTCTATAAAACCGGTGAACTGACAACTTATATTTTGATAAATCGATAAACAATATTAAGAATTAATCATATTCAAATCATAATAGTCTTTTTGTTCAATTTTATTCAATTGAAAATAGCCTTAAACTCCGAGTGGTTTCAATCATAAACCCTAATTACAAATCTAATAATACATCGAAATGAATTTCTTAAAACCCATAAAAATAATAATCAAAAGAGAAACTATCAAAGCAAAGTCCTCCTCGTCGTCTCTTTTTCTTATGCTCCAAAACACTTATGCAGCGCTGCTTTCTTCTCCTTTTTCCCTGGCCGTCGCCTCCAGCCACAGCCAAAAAAAACTCTAGCCGGCCTCCTCTCTTTCTTTATTTTTCCTCGAATATATGCAGTAGAGAGAAGTCTAAAAACAAGACCTAGCAAATCTGCCAAGGCCCAGTCCATACATACACCGATCCAGAAAACTGATCCCAACTCCCACTCTCTAAATCCGACTACTACCAATTTCAGTCCGTCCGTTGCCTTGATTCTCTCATTGCCAGACTACCACAGGACCAATTTCCTACAGCTTAACCACCAGCACTTTGAATTCAAACCAGCTGAAACACGGACTCTGTTACTTCCAATTTCCAAGCTCCAATCTGTCGATCAAACCATGCTTCTCATTCAACCACAGCAAACCGGTACCAACAGCTCGTACTTCACAAAAACTACATCGATTCCTCCCAACAAATCCAGAACGGTGAGTCTATGATGTTAACCGTGTTTGCGCAATTAATCGCAATTTCATAACACATTAAGATACGCCCAAATTCCATTTCATCTAAGATTTACACAAGAGCTGATGATGATTAGTTCTAGCATGCAGCAGCGCCTTCATTCTCGTCTTCAAATCTGCTCAGTTCCGTGACTAACTTGTCATCCACATCACCACTGCAAATTCAAACCTAACTCCATATGAAATGGAAGAAAACAGCAGCAGCACCTACAATCGATCCATGTGAAACCCCCAAACTACTTGGCTGATTCGAATATAACTTCATCTCCAGTTCTCATTACGTCTGTTGGTCTACTCAAGCATCCACCAAACAACCCATTTAGCCAAACATATCGACTTCTTCCTTCACTGACTTCCGCCCTTAGTACCAGCTCCGGAAAACCTTCATCGTCTGCATCTTCACGGCAAACTAGTATATAGTCTTGCTACCGGCAGACAGATACATCACTGTCATTCATTTTCTTCGAGCCAGCCTTTTGCCCTGGAGAGAACAAACACAATGGGCTGTTTCCCTTCTTGATGTGCTGGCTGTGACATTGAGCAAGTGGGCAATTAATTTACATGCCATGACAGATCTAGCTCTCTCCTTACGGCACTGTGAGCAGCATTCGTTATTTTCTTCGTCACTGTCACTGTGGCGCCCAATTATCCATTTATCTCTAATTTATTGGAATTCAATTATACTTTCTACAAAAGCACGAAAATATTGTCGTTAACCAAAATATTGAGTACTAACTAATATAAATATGGGTACAAAATGTAATACATACGTACTTATCAATGATCCACACACACTTAGAGGTGTAACACATGTTGGGCCGGTACAGTCTAGCCCACGAAATCATGTGCTTAGCGTGTTACGTGCTTTGTTGGGATGTGCCAGAGATTTAGACGTGATGTGCTATGCCGTGCCGTGCTAAATGGCGTGTTGTGTTGTGCCAGAAAAAGACCAAGTGAGGTGCTGTATTATGGAATTGGAACACTCATCTAATCACCCAAACTTTTTGATGTGAAGAAGGGTGTTACAATGCAGACTAAGAGGCCGATCTTCATCCTCTTGAAAAATCATAAATTAAGCACATGTATCCCTAAGGTTTAGGGCAGGGATAGAGCCAAGATTTCTAAAATGGGGTGCAAAAATTACTTTAGGGTTGCAAAGAAAAAAAAAAGATTGGGCGCGAAGAAGCAAAATTAGGCCCATAAATAGCCATTTTTTTGAATTGGGCCTTAAATTGGGCTTTAAAGTCAAACGGCGGGTGTAAGTGCAAATCCTTATAATGAGCTGGCTCCGCCAATGGTTCAGGGGATTTTAAGGATTTGGGGAGATATGAGCTGAACTACAATGGCTAATAAGTAATTCTGCCTCGGTATAGGTTGTTATGTACATGTATATGGAAATGGTTGGGTACGTATTTTTTCAGTGAAACATGTGACGGTAGGTTGCTAATCAGAAGTTATAGCTATTTTAAAAAGATACTTCTTAATTCTACCTCCAAATTTCCTAAACGATAATGAAAAAAAAAAATCGATTGAATCCATTCGCGCCTGTCTTGCCTATGCGCTGATTTATTGGATTCAAAAGTAGCGAATGTTGGATTGGACGCAGATGCCAAACTTAAAATCCTTCGTGTATTAGATTGTGCTAGATCTGTGCCCGTGCTAGGCACTGGGCATATTTTTTATTTTAATTTGAGTGGGCCGTGGTGATGTATTTTTGATTTTGTGTGTGCGGAGTTCGTGTGTGCAGGGCTTCGCCTCGCCACGTGACGATGTATTTTTGAGTTGGTGTGGTGGAGAGAAAACATTAAGTAGGTGGAGAATATGTGCAGTTTTTATTTATTTCTTTCTTTTGACTTTGAGTGCACGAGGCTTCGCCCCACCCCATGACAATGCATTTTTGTTTTGGGCTTCGCCACGCCCAGTGGCGATGTGTTTTTGATTTGGTGTGGCGGGGCAAATTCATTAAATAAGTGGAGAATATGTGTACATTTTATTTATTTTTTCTTTTTATTTTCACAGAAAATATATGGATTTTTTCCCTCTTTATATATTAATTTGGAACAAAGAGTCATAATATAGTAGTTACTCGATTTCCAAATTGAACTTGCACTTCCATAAAATTCCAAACACGGTAAATTAGGGTTTTCTTTTAAGTTTGCAACTTTTAAACGAATCATACGTTGCCAAGTGTCCTCACCTAAATATTGAATTTGGTTTCCTTTTTTTAAACTTTTTCCTATTCTTATAAACCAATCATACTGTAGCGCCCCCTAAGCTAGCAACTAACTATACCAAGAGATTAACTAAATAAAGAGGCACTAAGAATTTAAATCATTTACTTAAACATTCAATTAAGAAATCTGCTATAAAACTTAACCCAAAACTAACCCCGCTCAGAAATATATATACATGAACTTCTATCAAATGGTACATATGCAATAGTCATTTCGTTTGCAAATAGAATAAACAACATAATAAACATAGCAGAAGTTAACTAAATAACGGAGTCAACTCCTTCAAGCTTTCGCTGCGGAAGTCTGATCTGTCTCTGAAACGGAAAGTGGGAAAGTGTGAGCACATCATCCCTAGAAGAGGTTCCCAGCAGGAATAACATTGAACTTTAAAGAAATCACGAGTAAGATTTGGAAAAGAATTCATGTTTTCCCGAACATCAAAGTGACTAAGTCACTGGAAATGCACAAACAATGGACAAACTCCTTCTTCAAACAATATATATTAGTGATGCCGGGTTTTTCCACACCTGCATAGTTATATTGATGTCGGGTTGTTCCACACCTAATAAGCATAAAAGCTGAATTCAAGTAGATATAAATGAAGGAGCGTATCCTATATACCACACGTGGAAATTCTCATTTCCCATAACAATTCATAGTGACAGCAAAACATTACAGGTCCTTTCCAATTCATGGAAAGATTCAAAGAATCAACAGAACAATCATAATACAAACTAAACAATGTATGAAATGGACAAACTGACAATGCATGAGTTTGTTATACATAAACTTTTGTAAAAGAAACAACAATGGTTTCAAAAGAATTAAAAGTATTCCCACCTCTTTTGATGACAAGCCACGCCTACCTCGAGATCCACGATCCACTAGTTCATCCTTTGAATCGATCGTTGTTAATAACTAACTATTAATCACACAAGAACTCTAGAAATCTAGCCACAATGGCTCACACAAGAATCATAGCATAATATTATACAAGTCTCCAATTATGGACTAAGTCAATTAACTAATGGTTCTAACTCTATCAATGGTTCTATCATTTGTTATTAAGAAATTTGGTCATAAATAATTATATACTTATCCAAATGGGTATCAAATAGGGTGTCATCGTAAAGCCCTCGAAAAACCTACAACTTTGCAGAAGAAACCGAAACCTAATTCGGACCAGAAATGGTCCAAAAAATCAAAGTAAGGTTTATAACCCTGAACCCAAGCCCATGGGCCTGAACTGACACGGATTAAAAATCCGGCCCACTAACCCACTTGGTCTGTCTTGACTGAGTCATATATCTGACTTACCATACTCTCTGACTCACCGAGTCGACTCGCTCATTTTCACAAACAGTTGATGGTCAGTTCTAATCATTTTCGCAAAGGAAGTTCATATTCAGAAATTATTCCAACTCCTGAAACAGCATACCGGTCCAACTTTGATGGTCTCTAGTTTACTCATTTCTAACCCAAATAAAGCACTTATTGTTTCGTTACACTCTTGGGATGACCCTCTACAAATATTACCTACCGATAATTTATCAACTCTTACTATAACCTACGTAGAAAGTCTCATACATATTACTACTCGGGTCTGATTACACTGAAACACAGTCTCAACGTTCATTTTATAGGTACCTATACCTCACTCGATTCTCAACTGATTGAAACAAACTTTATATGTAATTAAAGCTCATCCGGCGTACTACAATTTAAGTCAATATATGAGCTTAAGGTTCAAAGAAAAGTCTCTACATGTTGAACAGTAACCAAAATACCACATGAAATCATAACTATCATGCATATCTATTGGATTGATTCTAAGCTATTTTCTTTAACAAGCAACAACCCAAATCGTTCAACACATACTAGAATAATTTAAGAGAGTTACCTTGGTCTCATAGTTGATTAAATCCAACTCTTCATCATCATCATGAATCATCTTAATTAATTGAAATTTCTCCTTTGTAACCAAGCCATGCTCCCCTTCACGCAAGATATCTACTAACCCTCTTTTCCTCTTCTTTACTGACATATATAATTACTCACAATTGCTCTTGATCTTTCATTCATCAATAATCAATCTAACTTGTTTGGTTTCTGTAGTTGCAGGAAATCGTGCAACCACACCCTATATGAAATTTTAACAACAATTCAAGTAATCATCTTAATTTCATACATTCATTCATAAAATCTTCAATATGGTTATAAGATTTAAGATCAGTTCTAACTTGGAGCACAAATAATCTTTCTCTCTCCTAAATTCCAAGTCTAAGCTCTCAAAAAGATCTCTCTCCTAACAAGGTCGCTCGGTCCACTTATATAGGGGTTTACATAGTGGATGACAGCTAATTAAAACCTTTATTTTCGGAACAGGCATGCGTCATTATCGCATGCTTATCTTGAGTCTTCTCGCACATGCTCTATAACTTCGCACGGCTATCACACTTTATTCATGATTCTTCTTACGGCATCTGATGCGTCGTCTCAAATATACTATACGCGATACCCTTCGCTCGTTTGTCGAATTTATTACTTCGCACACATATTATGACGTGCGGTATTTAGTATCTACATTTTGCTTCTTCTCATGTCATTTCTTTGGTAAGGGAGTGATATAAGAAATTCCAATTTAAAATGCCGCATTCATTCATCTTTTCATATTCTTTTCAGCTGACATATTCCCCTAATTTAAGCGTGAGAACTTACACGTGTTTTTTCAGCTACTCTTGATCTGACACCTCTTTTATAACCGTTGTTTCTTATTCGTTCATTCTCAGTCGTTGCATTAATGAGTGAATATCTCGGGAATCGAGAGTAAATATCTTATTTACTCTCTTTCCTCTTCATACTTCTTTTTACTCTTGTTCTTTTCTTTAATCTCTGCAACTATTTTCTTCTGCTACTATTCCCCTGATTTCTTCTCGCACTTCTTCTGTTATTTCTCTCCCGTTTTGATATTTTTATTATTATTCATTCCCATACTTAAAAATGCATGAAGATGGTTGGAAGAACAAACATGAAATTAATATATTGAAGCGAGAGTTTGGTGCACGGGGTTTTTCGTTATCTATTCCTGCTAGATCAAAACCTTCATCCTAACTCGGACCTGACTGGTTTTCTCTTGAGGAATGGAGTGATAAAAAGATTATCATTTCAGTGGGAAAACTTCTTGCAGGTCTTCCTATTCCCCTTTATGATCCCAAAATTCCCTTTTTTTATGAGATCCTTTCGCATGCGGGTTTTTCGCGTGGCATATTTCAACTTAGCGGGGATAGTATTAGAATAGCTCTTGAATACTCTAGTCGCGCAGCAGGTTTAGAATCTCAGTATCCAATGGATAAGAAAAATCCTGATCATATGAGGAAATTAATCATGCTGATTATACCCTTGAATTCTTTTTCAAGAATTACGAAGTTACCATTATGAAAAGTAGCGCCTCTAAATGGGGTATTCGTTTGTCAAGAAAAGATGGTATTGCTGAAGAGAAAAGGATCATGCGAGATGTTGATTCGCATGATTCTTCAAATAGTACCGCTCGTTGGTCGAACGACACGCGATGGTTGGAATACCCAATCATCTTGGTGGGCCCATACATAACTGGTAGGGATGAAAATGGCTTAAGTTTTCCCTTACTGAGTGACTTTCTGCTTATGATCCTTGGGTATTCAGATGGCCCGAAGAAGATAAAGTGGTATGCTATCTTTAATTATCTTTAGTTCCCTCTTTTTCCTTTTATATTCTACCAATATTCTTCCAAGAATCCCTCCAAGAAGCGGAAAACACCTTCCTCTTCAAGCTCTCTATCCGAAAATGATGATGACAGTATTCTTAGTGAAGATTCCTCTATTAAATCTGCAATGGATCAGATATCGAGTATTTTTTCTGACTCCATGACAGCAGTTAGAGATGATTCTTTAGCTCACACATGTAAGACTCTTGCGAAGATAATATATGCTCCTACTTTGGATGATGATTCTCTTCGCGGAGCTGCCTCATCTTTGAGTCCCAGTTTTCAATATTCGCTTGCTTCTGTGGTAGTTTCTTATAACTTCGCACTTTCCTTAAAGTTACATCATGCGGAAGTTTCTCACCTTTATTTATAATCTCGCAGGTGGATCGCTCATCATATGTTGTTTCTTCAGAATATGAAAGAAGGTTTCACGTGATTGCACCTAAAAATAACGAACTTAATCCCAAGCTTCCATTCATGAGAATGATGTTGCTGACCTTCGCAAGAGGAACAATCAACTCGAATCTGATGTTTCTTCATGTACAAACAAGATATCTGATCTTCAAAAAAAGAACGATCAATTAATTGGTGTGTAATCCTTTGTTTCTTTTGTCAATCTGTTTATTTATGTCTTTTTCCCCCATTGTAATTATCTATCCATGCAAAGATTTACAGCCTTACTGATAAAGCGATTTCGTTATTTCATTCTCTCCCTCCTCCTGTTGATGATGATATTCTTCTAGAATATCTTAATGCTTCTCTAAATAGCTTCGTTGATAAGAAGTTGAATACCTTTTCTTTGGAGGAGCTTAAGATGAAGTACCAAAATATTAGTGTTCACCATAGGAAGGCCTTATCTACTAGTAATGATTTTAGACGTTGCTTTTTAGAAATTAAAGAGAGGAACAAAGCTTTGCAAAACAATATTAGTACTCTTATCGCCGAGAAGGATCAAATTGCTCTTAATGGTGCCAAAGATTTAAAGAAATTCCAAGAGACTATTCTTCAAGTTCAAATGGAACGAGATCAAGATTTAAGTGAGAGGGACGCAGTTGATGATCAAGGAAAAGTGATCCGTTCTCGACTTCTTATAGAAAGTGATGCTGAATTTGACTGGGCTGCTAACGTCTTAGATAATGCTAGGAATGACTTAGCTGTGACTGTTAGCCTCGAATCAGATCATTCCACTTTGATTAAAGATATTATTTCCAATAAAGAAGGTTGTTTATTATTCCCTTCCACTTATTACCTCTTGATCCATTTTTTGTAAATGACATTAACTTTCTCATACCTTCGCAGCGGTTGAAAAAGAACTTCGCAGTCAAATTATGGAGCTGGAAGTAAATATTGCCTCTAATGAAGGCATTGAGGCGAAGTTTATCGCTCGTGATTCTAAATATTGCAGGTTGAAGAGACATTTTGCTCCTACCATTTCCAATAATAGCAAGGATGTTATTCGCATCCGTGATGATGCCATAAGGAAGATCTGTGCTGAGAATGACATTCCTCTCTCAAAGTATAAGCTTGCTGATGTTGCTCCAAATGAAGAAATTTCTGATATTTCCGAGAGTGAAGAAGATTCTGAATATGAAGAAATTGACGATGAAGTTAATAATTATGAAGTTGATAGGGTGAATGAAAGCAACTTAGGAGAAAAGTATCTTCTTTGTTCTTGAATAGCTTTTTTATTTTGCCACATTTGTGAAGGTTTCATCAGTTCTTTGGTCTTTACATATTAACTCCTGAAATTGCTTCTTTGATGTAATCTTTTTGATTGTTTGATATTTCTTTAATGTATATTCTCATTCTTTAATGTGTATCCTCCTTGCTATGTACCTGTGTAAAAGCTTCACTTTCTAACAAATAAAGTTAATTTCTGATATCACCCTTCTAAATGTGCATGATGATATCCGTTTATTATGACAAATAAACGTAAATCTATCATGTGGGGTCGAATAACACTTTTATAAATGCTATCATTCCCATACTTTCCTTTGTTATTCGACAATAGATGATTAGCTGAAACTAATATATGAAATGCATTTATTCTTTGTGCTTATATGCCTTATGCTCATTGTTTTACCTTTTCTCAGCTATGTTCTGTGTATTATCATGTGAAATTCTCTGTTGAGGAATTCTCTTTGTCTCATTAATGTGCAACAAACTTCGTAAGGTATATTTACCCTGCAAAATAATAATGATTATTAACTTCTATACTATTTCTCTCATGAGGTCTTATTTAGCCTTCCTAATTAAAGTCCTTATTTTGCCTTGTTTATGATATTCTTGCTATGCGACAAGATCGCAGGACGTCCTTACGTTTTCTCGTAATGACCCATTGATCTTGCCTTATCATTTTCTTGTATTATCTAGGTTTTATTATCGCGCAAATATGACAAGCCTTAATACTCCCGTGATTAAAAAGTCTCATGATATTTGCGTCTTTTGACACAATTAAGCTCCCTAGTTGAGGGTGCCGTCCTTATATTCCCCCTGATTGCCCCTTCAAGGAGGCGTACCCCTACTGGGTTAGGGTGGGCTCCTCCCATCCAGTAATGCAACAACCAGTTGTTTTCGCGGTCTCTTATCCCTCCACCGATATGGTTTATGGTTACAAGACCGCACCCTAAACGGAGTTTCTTCTGACCGAGTGCATAGTCAAGACTTGTCAAGAATGGCCAGGTATGCTCCAGACGCCCGAGGAACTCTTGAATCAACCGTGTATCTCGGCGCCTTGATAAAGTTTCTACACTCCTTAGTAGAGAGCTTTTTACCTTAGTATTTCAAATAAGGCGCTCTACCGGATGGGTTTTTGTTTTACCCCAAATCTCCATGACTCAAGCTCCAGGGTCGATGAAGCTTTCACTTGAGCCATGCTAACTAGCTTACGAATTATGACGTGTGTTAGGTCTTATTATTGCCTCTTGCTTTACGCGAACTAGGGTGCACGCCATAATCGCATAGCTAGGCTCCTTAATTGGAGTCTTTATTTCGGATGCCTTTTTATTAAGTTCTTATTATGAAATCTTATTTTGCCTTTTTCGTATATCATTATAAGGAAAAAGGTTTCTTCAATTGCATTCTTATCTTCGATTAATACCATTCTGATATAATCTTTCTTTTCACTAGGAAAACAACTGATTCTTTGAGGACTGTTACATCCGCGATGAGTTACTTGTTGCTTTCGCTCTCTGTACTTCTTTGAGTTCTTTCACACTATCGAATATATCGATGCATATTTGTTCTATTTCTTCTGACGTGCGGGAATTACCGCATGGATCATATTTCTTCAAGTACACTTGATGCCATAATTCATCACATGAGATTCCCTTTTCATCTATCAACTTACACATCCCATCGTTAACAACTCGTTTAATCTTATATGGGTCTTCCCACATGTTTTCCACATTTCCTTTACCAGTTTTTTGATATCTAGGTTTCTGCCTCATCACCATATCTCCTTCTTGGAATTCGCGTCTATGCTCTTGTGCAATTGTTATCGCTTGTGTAGAATCATGTATTGTTTCTTCTCCTTATTTACAACATCTACCATCAACCTTTCATCACGCTGAATTTCTCTTATCTGTTGTTTCCAGTTTCTACGCTTGCTTGAGCGCTCTTCACATTTTTCAATGTCAATTTCAATCTCATGGCATGCTTTTCCTTCATTGGTATCTCCTCTTATTACTGCTACGCCTTGAGGAAGAGGAAACTTGATACATTGGTGAAAAGTAAAAGCCACCCCTAAAATACCATGTAACTACGGTCTTCCAATCAAAGCGTTGTAAGGTGATTCTACATCAACAACACAGAATACTATTTCCGACGATATGCTTTTTAAAGGAATCCTCATTGTTATTTATCCCTTTGGTTCATTAGTTGTGCCATTGAAACCATATATCTTATAAGTAGAGGGAATAAGATCTTCATCTCGACCACCCACAGTTTTTTATGCATGATAAAATAAGATATCCACTGAACTCCCAGGATCTATTAATATTCTGTTGATAGCCCATCTATTTGTTTCTTCCTCTTCATCTGTATCAACTTTTTCTTTTGGATCGATTTCCAATTTTACCACTAAGGGATTTTCGTGCAGTTCTCCTCCTCCAGGTACTTCTTCTGCATTGAAGGAAATAGGTTGCTTTTGCCAATCTTTTAAGGGAGATATCTTGGCAATATTCAATATCTCTCTTCCATTACTATCCCTCGCTTAAACTCTACTCAAGATATTATCATGGAATTCTTCTATGTTCTTGAACGAATGTATTACCGAATTGCAGTATAGATTCTTGGCTTTCGCACCTACCTCAATTAAATAGGTATTTCTTCCCACCTCCATATCTTGTGTACGACCTTCTAGAGGTGGTGGAGGTAAATTCTGCGGATATTGTACCAAAAAGTGATCTAACTTCCTTTGGTCTATCATTCGCATAATGATTTCTTTATGTCACTACAATTATTTGTTGTGTGACCATGGAAGCGATGATAAGCACATAATTCTCTACTTTTTCTCCCTGGTGGTGGCTCATTTCCTGCATTTGGTGGTGCCGGTATTTCTTCCATCAAAATTATAGCTTCCTAAATTTTTTCTATTATAGCATTTAGATAAGGCATCTTTGTAGGCTCCCAAACTACTTTATTGCCTCTTTGACCTTGATTAAAATATTGCTTTCGGCCTCCATATCCTTCTGGATGGTTATCAAGTCTTTTAATTTTATTATTTCCTCCATGATTATTGAATTGTTTTTCTCTTTCCAACTCTTCTTGATCTCGACTTCCCATTGCTACCATTTTTTGTTGATCTTCGCTTATCACTTTTTCATATCCTCCTCGAGAGTTTAGGAAGTACACTTGCGTTCCCAGCTTTTGTGCTTGTATTTTCCACAGGATAGGATTCCATTTCTTTCTTCTTTTGCTCAAGATCGATGTATTCTTCTTGATACTCGCGTAACTCTGTCATTGATACGGTGTCTTTAATTCTGAAATTTGTGTGTATAGAAAATCTGTTGTAAAGAGTGGATTGATGAATGCTAATATGAGATTTCTTTCATCCACTCGTCTATCCATTTCACTGCACATTGTTCTCCATCTTGTGGTTAGACTTCGTAGGTCTTCATTTTTTCTTCTTCGCAAACCAAATACTTGTTCTATTCCTGGTCTTAATACATTGTTGCTGATGTATGCTCCTAGGAAGTTTGACTGCAAATGATTGAATGATCTGATTGTTCCAGTAGGTAAACCTTCAAACCACTCAAAGCTTCTCTTGACAAGCTTGCCGTAAAATACTTGCAAAGAACCGCATCATGATCTTGCCATTGCAATAAAGTTCGCACATAAGCTTTTATGTGTTGTATCGCACAGGTTGTTCCATAAAAGATACTGGTGAATATTAGCAAACTGCATTTAGGCGGTATTCCTGCCATCTGTATTTGTGTTGCAAATGGTGTTTTTCATGCTTCTTCAATTGCCTCATCCAACTGTCTCCTACCTCTCTCTCTTCATGTTGTCATCATTTCTCTCATTTCCGCTAACTCTCTTAAAATTTGTTCATTCATTACCTGATGTTGTTGCATTGGTCTTTTTAATCTTGTTTGGATTACTCTATTGTCGTGTCTATTTTGACGAATAACCTCCTGCATTTCCATTTCTTCTTCAGCATCTCTCTGGCGTCTCCGTCTTTCTCTGTCATCTTGTTAGACTTGATCGTGTTCATCTCTTATCATCTCTCTTTCTTGCCACCTAGTTCTTCTCTGTTCTTCCTCATCCTCCATAGTATGGTTTGGAAGCATGCGATTGACTTCGTGTCTTCTTACCCGGTTGTCATGATTATTTTCACGCAAAGCGTCTTGGTATTTTCGTTCTTCAATTTCTTGTCTTCTTCTCCTGCGTCTTTCTCGCTCAGCATGTACGTGATTCTGTTCTTCCATGTATCTTTCAACCTCGGCTTGACGTTCAGGATGATCTCTTAATGCTTGTCTACCCTGTAATATCATCCTTCCTTGCTCTGGATCACGTTGTTCATCTTGATATCGCTTGACTCGCTGTTCATATCTGTTATCTCTATTATCTTCTTGCATCCGATGATCTTCACCCTGTTGTATGTACCGGTCATCCCTTGACGGTTGGTCATTGCGTCGATCCTGTAGATCATCATTTTCCTGACTATTTTCTACAATATAATCCTAACGTGATTGTTGTTTGATGTCTCTTCGACTAGATTGACTTTGTCTTGATGTATTTGATCTCGACCTTGAGCGAGTCATACTTCTCAATCTCTGCTCCTGTAATCTTATATTCTCTTCTCTTAACTCACTATTCGGACGCATCAAATTCGAACTTTCTTCCTCCTCTCGCCTTCTTTCATCAGCCAACCTCTGTCGAAGTTCTGCGATTGTCATATCTCCATCATCTCCTTCTACGAATCCTCCTTCTCCGGTCCTTTGTGCATTCTCTTTTGTTGAATCTGTTTGTGAAGTAAGAACACTTACTCTGTCATAGTCAATAGCGTTATCTTGTACATGTTCTCGTTGAGCTGGATTATGAACTTGTTATTGAGGATTATCTCTTTCTCCCATCCTAGATGACTCTGCAATTTCACTCCTTCTCCTTTCAGCGATTCTCTTGCTTCGCCTCACCATTTTTGTTTTCTTGTTTCAATGTAATGAAGAATTTCTCTGTAATTAATTAAAAATTTGAGCAATGAAGATGAAATTTATGAGGTTATCCTTCTGAATTGTTAGATTTAAATCTTTAAACGTTCACCACCACGGTATATCACTCCGAGTTGATTTCTAGCGCCAAAATGTAGTTGCAGGAAATCCTACAACCACATCCTATATGAAATATTAACAACAATTCAAGTAATCATATTAATTTCGTACATTCATTCATAAAATCTTCAATATGGTTACAAGATTTGAGATGAGTTCTAACTTGGAGAACAAATAATCTTTCTCTCTCCTAAATTCCAAGTCTAAGCTCCCAAAAAGATCTCTCAAGGTCGCTCGGTCCCCTTATATAGAGGTTTACATAGTGGATGACAGCTAATTAAAACCTTTATTTTCGGATCTGACGTGCGTCATTATCGCGTGCTTATCTTGGCTCTTTTCGCACATGCTCTATAAATTCGCACGTCTATCACACTTTATTCATGATTCTTCTTACATCACCTGATACGTTATCTCAAATATACTATACGCGATACCCTTCGCTCATTTGTCGAATTTATTAATTCGCACACATATTATGACATGCGGTATTTAGTATCTACAGTTTCACTTATAAGAACCCTACTTCTCCAACTCAACCATTTATCTTATTCTTTCCAACAAGAACACTCTTCTTCTTTTCCTTTTTATAACTTTTCTTCTTTTTATTCATCTCAAACGTCTCCTACTAGGGTGTCGATATTTCCCTTCTTATTCTCTCCCAACAGCACAGCTCCTGCTTACACTTTCAGAGAAGATAAATATGAAAACCTTATCCAACTAATTCCTGTACAAGTATTTCCTTTACACTCCCTTTACGTCAAAATAGGCATTTACTATTTAATCTCCAATAGACTACTAAGGGTAGCCCGTTACTAATGTGAGGGCCTATCAAACACAGAGATCCGGTCGCTGGGATTTAACGGTCAAGTCAAGGTTCGTTGGTCAACCCATGAGTCAATGCCGGTTGACTTAATCAAACTTCAACATCCAAACTTTCGGGTAGTAATATTTTTCTCATCCGATGTCCGGATGATGCGTTCTTATAGTCCATTTCGTGTAACTTTTCGAGATCTATTCAATGGTGATAGTTTCGTATCTAAATCGTTGTTAGATTAGTTCCTAATAATTAATGTTCGTGTTAAACTAATCGAATTATTATCCACTAATACGTCTCTTGACTAGTCTGATAGCGTTGACGAGCTTGAGGGTCCTTACACATACGTTGCCAAATGCCTCACGAAAAAGCCAGTTTCACAAAACTTAAAAAATGCTTATTTCGACCGATAAAAAGCAAGAATTTGCTGGTCGTTTAACGTGGGAGCTTTATTTATCTAGGCATTTAAGTCTTTAGATGTGGCCAAACCTATTGGTTCCCATCAGTTGCTCACACCGTGCCACTTCATTTGTTGGTAAGCTGGCTGGAATTGGGCCTGTCAGTGTCATGGCAACTTATACAACAAGGGATTGAAGGGAAAACATTGCAGTTTGCTCACCAGTACAACTCTCTCTTAGAAACTTGATATGAAAATAATACACATTCTGACTCTTATAGAGTAATGATAATAATATGCCTAGACGCACTGACATTTTTGTTACAAGAATCTATCCCAATATAAAACGAGGTTCATCTTACCAGCACGTGTCACTTCCAGTAAACTGGTTATTGGGTGATGATATCAGTAAAGCCGATCAACCCCAAAGAAGACCCATTCTATCGGATTTGTTGTCTTTTTACTTGAATAATTGTTGACGTTTGATTCTTGAATCTCTTTACTCTTTTGACTCAGATGGGTGACCCTCTCGCGTGCACTTGAGTTACGTGGGACTTCCGGTAATAATAAGTATTACGCTCTGGTGCTGATGAACCATGAGACTTGCTCTAAATACCCATAACAAGTGGAAGTGCAACAGCAGTATATATACATAACACCATAACCACCTGGGCCATCTTCATTTAGGACATACCTACTAACCATCAGCATCTCACTGCAGACAACAAAGAATCTTAAGAGCAATTATTGTTAACTAACCGTAAGAATATTAATTGCTATATGGTATGATAATTTCGTAGGGTCGTAGTGGCCAAGAGAATCATTCACATTGTACATAGTTCCAATTACATGGATGAAGAACAACCTTAAAAAGAAAAATCTAACTAACCTAGCTAACTCACTGTCATGGTCTCATTTCTTCTTCTGCATTGCTTAACATTAAAAGCCCCTAACTAGGGCTAGATTTTCTTGTTCCTATAATCTTTACTTCCTTTTGAAATTCATACTTATAAGTTGAAGTTGTTGTGTTTTTCTTTTGTCTCTTGTCATATATGAATTCCTTAGATGCTTTCTCCATTGTGGTAAAGATACAACATTATTAGTCAAAAGGATTATGTAGTTGCTCAAAGAAATTTAACCATCTAGGTTTTAGCTGCTAGCTAGGATACTATTCTGTGGTGTTCCTGTATGAATTGACATATTATCATCCTACCTACTTACTTTTTGACTTGTAGAAGTGTTTTCGAGAAGTCAAACGCACTCTAAGATCAAGTGATTTCAAATAAATATCAAAATCTAAGGGATGAGTCGGATGACCACATTTTGAACTAAAAATGGAAACAAATGCAAGACGAGGGGTTTTGGTGGTCAACTTATTTAGCACAGATTTCGAATAACCGTGGTGTAAACAAGAATATACGTCACATGTTTACAAGTTGTGGTTTATGTTCATTTTTCACTATTTGAAAACCTTGCCTATCAATATATCGTATCTTGTGATCAATTTGATCATCTTAGAAAAAGGTGTTATGATTTCTTCCTGATGATGGATACCTAAGTTGTACACTAAAAGTGGAAGAAAAAAAGGGACACTAAAACACCGTTGTCAAAAGTTGGAAAAGAAGATAAACCGTCACAGTTTTATTTTGATTTCGGCGTACAAAATAGTGTTCATATAATCGAACACCATGACAAATTTGGAAATGGAGTTAATTATTATTACTGTTAAGATCATCTAGATACTAATCAAGTACTAAATATTACTCTCTTAAAATTAATTAGTAGCTAATTAAGAATATTACATAATGCAATTAGTTTGATGCATCATTCTTTGAGCCAACCTTCTTGAATGCAATATTCATTTCCTGTCCAACTTTGCAGCATTTCATCAAGTAAAACCAACGATTCATCCGAACTTGGTGAAGAGAAATCCTCCATTTTTCCACCACCAAAACTGCTTAGTTGAGAGAATTCAGACAAGTAACAGCTTTCAGTATCATTATTGAAACCCATTTCATAGTTTTGAAACAAGTTCTTTCCTCTAAGTGAACACGCCGGAAACCCGTTTGCAGACTCCAATTTCATCTCCGTACAGTGGTCAGTGGATCCTCTAATTTTGTCACGGTTTTCTACAATTTGTGCTTGTGGAGTAGGACTGAAGAATAGCTTGGTACACCTAAGTGCTTTCGTCTTCACAACAGTTGATGATTTAATCTTCGGCTTCGATGTTCGTGTTTCAACAGATGTTCTTTTCTTCTCTTTAGACTTAATGGGGCTCTTTCGAGTTGAACTTGAAGCTGAATGGTTTTGAATCTTCTTAGCTAAATTAGTATTCCAATAGTTCTTGATTTCATTATCTGTTCTTCCCGGTAGCCTTCCTGCTATTAGAGACCATCTATACACAACAAACCAACAATTCAAAACACCACAAAAGTGCGTAACGATCAATTTTAGTAAAAGAAAAACAACAAGATGAACGTTACCTGTTTCCTAAGAGCTTATGAAGTCTAATGATGAGTTCTTCTTCATCACTAGAAATATTTCCTCTCTTAATATCAGGTCTCAAGTAATTCAACCAACGTAGGCGGCAACTCTTCCCACATCTCTTTAGACCTTCGACGCAAAAAATCATGATTTAGTAGTCATTACATGAATTGAAAAAATAAACCACAAGAAAAAAGTTTAATGCTTTACCAGCTTTGGTGGGAAGATTTCTCCAACCTCCTTCACCATTTTTTTTAATGTAATCAGAGAGTATCTTGTCTTCAGTAGCAGTCCAAGCTCCTCTGTTCAAACCTTCCTTAGAACAGCAAGGACTTCTACCCATTTTCACTCTCCAAAGTTTGAGTGAGTGAGAAGCAACACTAAACTTCTCTTTGTTTACAGAAATTTAAATAGAGGGTTATGATGCTGCATGGTTGGTTGATGGTTAGGACCAGAGGCCTTAAAGAGGCTCACATGCATGCACATTAGTCATATGGTTTAATTTGGATCAAGTCATTAAAACCTTCTTACATATGAACATTTACATTTTAAGATATGGTTTAATTCTAGGGGTTTTTCCTAGTGTCCACTTGAGGCAATTCAACAACTTCAACCTGATTTATTTGGATGAATTTCTAAAGATTTTTTAATGGTCCATAAATTAATGCACGACTTGGATATTTTTTGTTTCACATTGCCTTTTATTTTGTTTTCTTTGGATACTCAATTTTCCTACGACAATACCTAATATGAAGGTTTTGATGGTCCATGTGAAACTCTAAGTGACTGCATCACCCAAGGACATTGTCCTAAACAGGAGGAATACTGGGCCTTGTGAGCTGATCTTGATTGAAGCACTTTTGCAAATCGTTTTTGGATACTGAAAGGCTCAGAATTATATAGCGCATTCGGCACTTGCCCGCTAGTTGCTCAGTGTGGGTTACATGGTGTCATATCAACTCTTCTCTTAGATCATGGAATTCACCTCCAAAGGGTGCACCACCATCCCAAGGATTAAGGGTTATGATTCATAATTTTTTAGGCTTTTTTAACAGAGAATATATATCCACTGACAATATCAACAGACTTTGTTGCAAGATGGAAAGTAACAAGTATTTGAATGATTTCAACAAGTGTGTATTACAGCGAATTTCCGCACTGTACCTACCTGCTGATTACCATCCAATTCCAGGTTATAAATCAAGTCTAACAAGCCATCTGAAGAAGACTATCATAAAAGTCTTCCTCATTTGGAAAATATTTAGCAACACAAGCAACCTGGACTCATTAAGCAAAGAATCCACATAATAGAGGCAGAGAAAAAACATCTTAAGTGGATAGAAAAACATGAAAAGAAGGATGAAAAGTAAATTACACAAAATATTGTCTTGTATTATCGTCTTTATGTGGAACAGTGGAAGTATGACTCAACCTGTTCTTTAAAGGAAGATGGAAAATCTACTTGAGCTATACAAACTGATAGCCAGACATGCACTAAAAGTAGAAGTCCGTGCAAATACGAATACAATCCAAGAGAACTCTTTCAAACAGAACAAACTAGAACTGACCGTCTCTTTCTTTTTGACACCATGACATAAATACTAATTTTAGCAACTTTAGACTCCTGACCATAAAATCGTTTGAGGATTACAATATTCTGCATATAAAACTTGGCAGCTTTCAGTAGCCATGACAAAGCAGAGCAAAACAAGTTGAATTCTGTATGCAGCTTCAAACTTATAGCAAGAATAACAAATACTCAACTTTCTGATAATCTACCGAAACAGTAAACTACGATTCGTAAGTACAATATTCAACTAGTCAAGGAACATAAATCATATCAGTTATTTTGTTCTATCGATCTGTACAGAGTACTTAGTAGATAAATCATTTATATCTACGTAAATTGTTCCCATGTGATTGTAGTCTAATCTAGACATAGTACTATTATTAAACCAAGTAACTTCATACTTCAACATAAACTTCAGACTCGTAACAAAAAATATGTTTGAGGGCAACCACAGCAAGAAAGATGGAACAATAAAGTATACAGGAATATGAATTATGGAAATATATTCTGCATATAAAGAAATGCAGCTTCCAGTAGCTAGGAGAAAGCAGAATTGGATCTCCATAAACAGATCTTGAGTTAAAGCATGCGTACAAAATATTCCATTATTTGAAACATGGTAATCTACCCAAACGAAAAGTATGATTCTTAAGCACATCGTCAACTAGTCAGGGAACACAAGAATATCTTTTATTTTCAGTCTACCACCGAGTAGATGAATCATGAGGAATCATTGTTACCTGTGTAATTTCCAAGTGATTGTTGCCTTATTTAAATAAAAGCACCAATTCATATATTCAGTTTTCTCAAATGAATTGAAACCACTCTGCACAACTCATCTCTGCTTTGATGTGTTTCAGATCCGATAGGATCTCTTGCCTGCTCTAATATGTAATGGCAGTTACCTACTTATATCATCATCATCAAAGTTCAACAGCAATATATGGAAAAAAGTGTCTATAATCTGAAGGGTGTGGCGCTAACAAGTTTAGATCCTTCCAGTTTTACTTCATTACTAGGCATAAAAATAATACAACTCCAGAAAACAGACATCACATAGTACTAAATCCACAAGCACCAAGATAAGAGGACCTAACACTGTAACCGCGTATTGCTGATTGTAACTAGGAGGAACACCCCCCATACTAATTTTCTAAAATGAGATGGCAGAACTTAAGCATCATATCAAGCAAAAACACTTAGACAACACGAAAAAGTGTAGCTTCAAAAACCGGTAATCAAATGATTTCAACATGTGTGTACTAAAGCATATGACACTGTACCTACCTGCTAAGTGCCTATAATCTGAAGGGTGTAGCGCTAACAAGTTTAGATAAGAGAACCAAACAACTGTAACCCCGTATTGCTGCTGGTAACCAGGAGGAATACCCCCCATATTAACTTTCTAAAATGAGACGGCAGAACTTAAGCATCATATGAATTAAAGGCACTTAGACAACACCAAAAAAAAACAGATAATTGCTTGCACTGACAATATCAAAAGACTTCGTTGCAAGATGAAAAGGAACAAGTAGCTTCAAAACACAGTAATCACATGATTTCAACATGTGTATAAAAGCAAATTCCACATTGTACCTACCTGATGATTGCCATCCAATTCAAGGTAATAAATCAAGTCCAACAAGTCATCCGAAGAAGACTACTGCAGAAGTCTTCCTCATCTGGCAAATATTTAGCAACACAAGCAACCCTGGACTCATTAAGCAGAGAATCCACATAACATATATAAAGACAGAGAAAAAACATTTCAAATTGATATAAACCATAAAGATAAGGAAAGTAAATGCCACCAAATATTGTCTTGTTTTAACTTCTTTATGTGGAACAGTGGAAATATGAGTCAATCTGTTCTTTACAGGAAGATGGTAAACCTCCTTGGGATATACATACTGATCACCAGATATGAACTCAAAGTAATTATTAATGCAAATACAAAAACAATCCAAGAGTACTCTTTCAAACGGAACAAACTAGAACTGCTGTCTCTTCCTTCTGATGCCTTGACTAATACTAATTTAACCAATTTCAGATTCATATCCAAACAGTAAAGTATGATTTGTAAATACACTATTCGCCTAGTTAATATGATTTGTACAGTATAATCTAGACATAGTACTAATAACAAACTAAGTGACTTCAGACTTTGACATAAATACTAAGCAAATTCAGACTCATAACCAAAAACTTGGTTGAGGGTAACCACAGAAAGAAAGATAGAACAATAAAACTTATAGCAATATGACTTACAGAAAAGCAAGTGTACAAAATATTCCACTATTTGAAATCTGATAATATACCCAAACAGAAAGTGTGATTTGTAACCACAATAATCAACTAGTCTAGGAACATAAGAATATCTTTTATTTCCAGTCTACCACCGAGTAGATGAATCACGAGGATCTAATGTAAGCTATGTAAATTCCAAGTGATTGTATAGTCTTATCCAAAAAAAAAAACACCAAATCACATATTCAGTCTTCTCAAATGGATCGAATACATTCTCCACAACCCATCTCTGCTACGAAGCGTTCCAGAACTGATAGTGTGTCCTGCCTGCTCTAAGATGTAATTGCAGGTACCTTCTTGGCTACTTATATAATATCATGATCATCAAAGTCTAACAGCAAATCAGCAATGTTATGGAGAACTAAATCCACAAACGCCAGGATAAAAGAACCAATTCGTAATCCCAGATTGCTAATTGTAACTAGGAGGAACACCTAATTTCCCCGTATTAACTTAGTAAATAAAACGGCAAAACTTAGTAAACAAAAAGATTGACTACTCATTCCATAGTAACCTATCTACTGGTATAGTGGAAGTCGCAAAATGATAATCTAACAAACAAATAAGATAATCACCTACTTCTCGCAATCATGTAAATTAGAAATTCAGAAACCCATCAATCTAAGTTGTAACAGAAATCAGAACAACATGCATTAAAAAGTTCAAATGTCACAAGAAAAAACTAAGCAACAATTACTAATACCCTGATTTCGTAACATAAAAAGCAAGTACTCAAATTGATAATTCTCATAAACCCATTTCTCAAATTGTTCAATCCATGCAACATTTCAAGTCCAAAGATTGTAACTTTATTACTAACACCTCACCATTACCATTCAAAGATTAGCAGTAGACAGTGAATTAGGAACAACATAATCCAAAACAATAACACCATCCAACAAATCTCTAACCTTTTCCTTCTCTTTCTCCACACCCTCTTGATTCAAATCCAACTTATCCAACTCCTCCACTCCACCACACACAGCAATAGACCCAATAGTAAACCCTTTAGCTCTGGGAGAAAAATTCTCACCAAAACTAATCTGTTCAATAAAATCCTTTCCAACCCCATTTTTAATCCCACTAATAGTATTCAAAACAACCCCTTTTTCAGTCTCACCTAAACCCTCTTTCAATTTCAAGAATGTAATTTTCATTGCAGATCCAGGTTTAACCACCAAAGAAGAAGACCCATTTTCAAGATTAGAAACCCAATCAACAGCCATGATTTCATCACAGATTGGCAAAACATTCTCTTTAACAACAGATTGATGATCTGGGTGAACACCATAACCATTCAAATCTTCTTTGGATTTGTACCTACTGTGTAACAGATGAGTGAAATTGTATGAAGATGAAGCTGATTTGTTTCTGAAAATGGGTCCTGCTGATAAGTATAGGACTTGATCTAATGAAATCAGATTGTTTAGGCGATTAAGCATTGTGTTGATCTTTGTGGGTTCTGTCTTTTCATTGACTTTGAAAAGGACTATGTGTTCTATTGTTTGAGTTGAAGAAGACATTTTGATGGAGAATTTTCTTGTTTGAGAAAAGGGTTTTGAGATTAGAGAGAGTGGGAAGATGGGTTTGGGTTTATGGAGGAGAAGATGTGAGAAAGTTGAAGATGAGATTGGTGAATTGACTCTCAAAGACATCATCTTTGTGCGCTGCCTCTTTCTCTCTACCTAAAACACTCGACTGTGAGAATATCCGGATGAGTGTGATTTTTTAGGGATTTGATGTGTGTGTTTATTGTTTTCTTACACTCCGGAAACACCTAAGTTGAAGTTATGGGCCCACTTATGTTCACCGGAAGAAAGGCTTCAAATGAGAGTTCGAAATTCTGATTTCAGGCAGCTAAAGATTTTGAGAAATTTTTGTTCTTCACCTCTATTTTGAAATGTTCCGATGTCTCTGTAGCAGAGAGCTGAAGTTATTTAGCGATATTGTAATATTGGTGATCTGAGTTCGAAACTCGTCGGTAACAAATTCTATGCCGATCAGCAAAAAATAACATAAACACACTCTCCCTTTCTAGATAACAAAATGCATTACCAAAAAAATCGATTTTCAACAGTTTAACATGTTATCAAGATTATGTATATATCTCAACATCAAATGCCACTAAAAATTGACTGCCAAGTACTGTGAGTGAGCCCAAAACAAAGAACTAAAGCATCAACTCGTTCATGGCAAATTGAAGGTGATAAGTTTCTGTACCATCAATCCATTTACATACAAGTTATTCAATACCGAACTTTAGAGCGGACTGCATGAGAAGGTGATGCCAACAATAACCCGCCTGTATAACTCATATTTACGAATATCATTATGGCTCATGTAGTCAAGGCTATGTTGCAGAAGGCGAGCGCGGTTGGGGCTTAAGCACCAAAGGCCCACTAAGCGCAGGACCAGCGCCTGGCAAAAAAAGGCGCCCAAGCGCCAAACCATAAACAATTTTTATTGGCTCGCTTAAGCCCTTGGCGAGGCGCTGGGCTTGGCGCCTCGCCCAGCACCATTTACAACATAGAGTCAAGGTATGATTGATATCGAGTTTACATAATAACACACTCAACCGTTCTGCTGGATAATGAATGCAGGTGTCTCTGGTGTGATCACGCTAAGTAAGGGACCAATTTCTGACTTCATTTCAGGGTTCATAAAGTAGCAACTGAGAGCCTCTCATTTGCTGAGTAAACTGTTACTCGGTGCTCCACGCTACAATAAATCCCATTACTCATTATCTGTCAAAAGGAAGCAATAAAAATTAGTCATGCCATACTTGAGAACGAAGTGCAGTATTCTTTGTACATGCCAAGTATTTAAAATTTGACTTCTTTAAATCAATCTACCTCCGAAAGGTCTCCAATACTACCAAGGCGTTATGTAGAGGTTTAACGGTATCCCATATGTTCTCTTTTCTAATCTGTAAACCTTCGACTTGGTTGAGTTGAAGGAGGATTGATAAACCGGTAGCATCGAAGTGTGGTACTGACGAGTGAGACAAGCTTTGGATAAGGGCAAGAAGGATAATGACTCAACCTCTTTATTTGTCTCCCATCTTCATGCAACTCTGCCATAATCTTGGTGTCGCTTAGTAGAGCTAGCCTTTGGCATCAACTCAAGGAGAGTCAAACCTTTGTAAAACCTTTTTATTTGTCTCCCTGCATGAACAGATGAACTTGGTTATGAAATCATGTGCACTTCAATGTTTGAAGATTATCAGCTATGTTTGAATGGCGGTACTAGATCGACACAACGTCCGTAGAGAGCAGCGTCACTAGAGTAAGAAAACAGATTAAAAAAGTGACAAGTTTCCGATCCTTTCAATTTCACTTGTTTACTAGGCTTCAGAGTGTATAAAATCCCACAAAATAGACATTGCATGGTACTAAATCCGCAATCCAGCAAGACACAAGAACATAACACTGACCCCAGATTGCTAACTGTGCCTAGGAGAAAAAATGCATTTGCCCCAAAACTTAAATGAGACGACATAACTTAAGCATCAAGCGGAATAATAGCAATTATTCATTAATCACCATTTGAACACTAATAAATTAGAGCATCTAATGTTCATCAATTCTTATCAACAATCACTCAATCTAGCAGTCTAGCAAACTAAATACTCAAATTCATTGTCATCTACTTATTATCGAGTCATTGACTGCGGAAATGGCAAATCCCCAAATGCACTAATCAAATCTTCATACGCTACAACATCAAGTGTCTCCATTTCTCATCCACAAACAAACAAATTACTAAGAAGATAATGAATCAGCAACTCCTGGCATCAGAAATTCTCAAATCCATCAATCTAAGGTGTTCAAACAAATCAAAACAGTATACGGCAAAAACTCAATTGCAGCAACAAATCTAGGAAACAATTAGTAAACCCCTGATTTCATAGAGAAAATTCATTGCAAAACATAACATTTGAAGTCCAAAGATTATACCTTTCTTACTAAAACCTCAGCGCAGTGAATTAAGAACAACATAATCCAAAACAATAACACCATCCAACAAATCTTTAAACTTTTCTTTCTCTTTCTCCACCACCGCCCCAATCATATCCAACTCCTCCACTCCACGGCACACAGCAATAGACCCAACAGTAAACCCTTTAGCTCTTCCACAAAAATTCTCTCCAAAACTAATCTGTTCAATAAAATCCCTTCGAACCCCATTTTTAGTCCCACCAATAGTATCCTTAATAATCCCCTTTTCAGTCTCACCTGACCCTTCTTTCAATTTGAAGAGTGTGATTTTCATAGCAGACCCAGGTTTAACCACTAAAGAAGACCCACTTTCAAGATAAGAGGCCCAATCAACAGTTCATCACAGATCGGTAAAACAGATTCTTTAACAGATTGATGATCTCGGTGAATACCATAAGCAATCAAATCTTCTTTGGATTTGTACCTACTGTGTAACAAATGAGTGAAATTGTATAGAGATGAAGCTGGTTTGTTTCTGAAAATGGGTCCTGCTGATAAGTATAGGACTTGATCTAATGAAATGAGATTGTTTAGACGATTAAGCATTGTGTTGATCTTTGTGGGTTCTGTGTGTTCGTTGACTTTGAAAAGGAATATGTGTTCTATTGTTTGAGTTGAAGAAGAAGACATTTTGATGGAGAATTTTCTTGTCTCATAAAAGGGTTCAGAGATTGGTGAACTGACTCTCAAAGACATCATCTTTGTCTGCCTCTCTATCGATCAGGGAGAGTGTGGTGGTGATGGTGATTTTTTCTTCTAGGGATTTATGCGTGTGTTAATTATTTTCTTACCGCTGATTACACCTTGGTTATCATTTTGTGTCCTTTAAATATTTGTTTATTGGGCCGCTAAACATTTTTTTTTTTTTTTTTGTTTCTTCATCCTTGAAGAAGTTGGTGGTGTTAAGTGATAACCAATTTTGAACTCGAGTTATTTGGACCAACACCTAGTGACTTATATCCCGGCTAAACTGGGGTCTATAATGATTAATTTGGGCCTATCAAAATTTTGCTCCCAACTAGAAGGAAGATAAGGGTGTCCAAAACTGGTTGAAAAGTTTAAATTATCCTTCAACAGTATTAAATTTGCTGATGGCTTCACTAATAGATCCCTTTCTCTTAATAATTAAAATTTTAGAGATTGTTTTGAATCAACACAATAATCAACAGAAACAAAATTTCATATCCAAAGAAAAAAAAAATGGAATTTGAGAGGAATCGCCGGTCGAAAAAATATCAGAAGCGAATTGAAATTACAACTCTACGGTTTCTAAACTACCTCCAAAACCTTTAACAAAAACATCACCACTACCATCTCCCACTTCATCTTCATCATCATCTTTAATTTAGATTCATTTTCACCCAGAAACGGTTAATATGGCAATAAACAACAAACGGTTCTTCTTGATGTTCTTCATCCACGAAGAACATCAAACAGAAATTAGTAGATACTATGCACGTATATTAACCGATTGTTCTATTGAAAAACCCTAAAATTATTCATGGGTTCTGAAAAAGCGGGGGTTTAACAACACCACCCAATATTTCGCTTAGCAATCTGTATGGACTAACTCTGATATACTTCCTAGAGAATCAACTAAACAGTCATACTCAATCTAGGTAAAAGTATCTCAAGAAGTTAATATCTCT
Organism: Papaver somniferum; assembly: GCF_003573695.1. Lineage (NCBI taxonomy): Eukaryota > Viridiplantae > Streptophyta > Magnoliopsida > Ranunculales > Papaveraceae > Papaver > Papaver somniferum. Next base: position 51,979,516 of record NC_039359.1, on the reverse strand, counting down.
ATCATGTTTTGATTTACTCGAGCTAATAGAAATCAGCGAGTCTTTAATCAAATACAAGGAATAACTTGGACGGTACCAAAGACCAATATCCAAGTGTCAATCAATTTAAATCAACAACCAAAAGGTCGGATATTCTAATTGATTGAACTTCAACGCACAACCTATATTATTTCAATTATAAAGATAAACAATATAATGCGGAAATAGAAATATCACAGACACCAGAATTTTGTTAATGAGGAAACCGCAAATGCAGAAAAACCTAGGGACCTAGTCCAGATTGAACACACAGTGTATTAAGCCGCTACAGACACTAGCCTAATCCAAGATAACTTCAGACTGGACTGTAGTTGAACCCCAACCAATCTCACACTGATCCAAGGTACAGTTGCGCTCCCTACGTCTCTGGTCCCAGCAGGATACTACGCACTTGATTCCCTTAGATGATCTCACCCACAACTAAGGGTTGCTACGACCCAAAATCGAAGACTTGAAATAAACCAATTTGTCTCACACAGACAAGTCTATTGAAAGGATCAACCTGTCTTCCACAGATAAACCCTAAAGGTTTTTGTTCCGTCTTTTGATAAATCAAGGTGAACAGGAACCAATTGATAATCCGGTCTTATATTCCCGAAGAACAGCATAGAGTTATCAATCACCTCACAACAATCTTAATCGTATGGTAGCGAAACAAGATGTTGCAGAATCACAAACAGTGAGACTAAGATGTTTGTGATTACATTTTATATCTTTCCTATCGGAGATATCAATCTCAAGCCAATCAATCTGATTGTACTCGTACGATAGAAGATGCAAGATCAGATCACACAACTACGATAAGTAGTATCGGTCTGGATTCACAATCCCAATGGAGTCTTTAAGTCGTTACCCTGGTTTCTAAGAAGAAACCAAAGGTTAAAGGAGAATCGACTCTAGCAAAAAAACTAGTATCACACGTAAGGTGTGGGGATTAGTTTTGCACAGATGCTAGAGTTTCCCTTATATAGTCTTTCAAATCAGGGTTTGGAATCAATGTTAGCTTAGTAACAAAGCATTCAATATTCACCATTCGATGAAAACCTAATTATATTCAAGCTAATATCTTTTAACCGTTAGATCGAAAACTTAGCTTGTTATACACACATGAAATGCACGTTTCTAGGTTTGTTTAACCGTACGCAAACATATGCATTTTTTGGTTCAACAATAGTTAACCAAATGGTTAGCCATATGATCACTTCCATATCAACCATATTCTTCTTCACCATAACTAGTTCAAATGACTTAAATTCCCGGAAGGAGTTCACAAACTCCAGCAGATATTCTCGGAATGAGAACTTCCGCCAGTTCGCGGACTGAGTTCACAACTCTAGTTCCGGTTTTCTTGATCAACAAAGTTCGCAAACTTCGGTTCAAGGAATAAAGACTTGTACATATATGTGCTTCCACAACAATGTTTAAGTCCACCATTGGTTGTATAATCTAAACTATCATTTCAATCATTGAAACATTCTTAGAGGACGTTATACAATTGTTACACCATTTCTCGTCAAAGCAATTTTCAAAGTGATTGAAACATAACATGACTTTCGTCACTAGGTAAAGATAAACTTGGTTAAAGCGAAAGCATACCAACACATATTTCGAGATATAGATAGGAGAGATATTCGGCTAGAAATACCAAATGTGTATAATCAAAGTCTATATAGCACTTTTGTCCCAAAGTAGGAGATAGAGTAGATAGACTTTTGAGTGATAGATAAGTTCAAGTCTTTACATACCTTTTTGTTGATGAAGTTCCACCGGTTCCTTGAGTAGTTCTTCATCTTGTGTGATGAATCGCCATGGAGTTCTTGAGCTCAACTACACTTACTATCCTAGTCCAAGACTTAGCTATAGTACGACAAAAATTAAGACTTATAGTTTTGATCACTAACATTGACAAACATGCTTGAGATAGCAGCGCATGCGAGTTCGACCGAGCAATGCTCTAACAATCTCCCCCTTTGTCAATTTTAGTGACAAAACTATCAATACATATGGAACACAAAAAAGATAAAGAAACTTTAGTAGCTCCTATTCCACATGCCTAATCTTCAACATTACTCGAAATCTTCGTCACTTCCAAGTACTCCAATGATCCCAAAGGTTGTAAGTTCATCATCACCGTTGTTGAAGATATGTAGCTATAACAATGAGAAAACATAGTTCTCAATCATTGTTATACATTGTCATAGTATCAAAGTTCAATTGTATCACAACTTTGACAACAAAACTATGGTGATATGTATTACTCTCCCTTAGTCAATACTCCATCTCACATGGAAACCACTCCCCATTACATAATGATCCAAAAACCATATGTATATGTAGTGTGAATTACATATTAATTCTCCCCTTTTTTGTCAATAAAATTGGCAAAGGTACAAGAACGGGATCCTAATAAAATTTCCGAAAGATACATTTCATGACTAAAAGAAAAAATACATACCAACTAATTAAGATGTAATCATAAAGCCGAAGCTAAATGCATTGATCAAGGAGTTTAAAGATATGAGATAACCCCTCTGATATTCCATAGCCGCACTCCCCTCAAGAATTGGCATTAAGCACAAGTTCAAAAGAACTCTCTCCCATTTGATGTCATTCCCGAAATAACTACAAGAGCGACCTTAATTTCGAAAGAAAAGAAGGATTTTATTGGACACCAAAAACCATAAGAATGATTTTCTATATCCAAAAACTCAATCAAATTAATCACAAGTAAACCCATGATTAATTTAATCGGAATACTTAATCAAATTAAACACAAGAGTGATCAATTTAATTGAAAATGCTCAACATAAGAGAACTTACGGAGCTACGACTAAGTTAACCATAAGGAAATGATTAGCTTAACCGTTCATATACTGAACACAAGAAAAACTCATGGAGTAATGCAGTATACACATAAAATATGGATCAGGGAAGATCAATACTACGGAATATACAAGGATTCATTCTATCTTACATCACTATTTTCATAACGACTATCAATAGACATAATCCTTGTTCACAAAATATTTTAACCTATCTTCCATCAAAGATTGACATAATAAGCTTAACTTTTGTATTTGTCAAAATTCTATTCACTCTTTTATCAATACAAGAATATCAACAATGAACGACTTTATTTTTGACAAAGTATGGGACAAACAAAGTTTACGGACGCAAACACACATATCCCATAACATATTGCAATATATAAAATCATAAAGATTAATACTGCAAAAATCATCTCCCAAAAAAAGTTTTAGAATTTAAACAAATAAATCTAAAAACATGAAGATGAAAATAATGGACATAGGTATGTGTAGTCACAATAACGGCTATTCCAAACTACAGTCATTCTTTCAACAAGAACACAAAAAGAAGATTTACTAGGCAACAATAGAATCAGGTTTCTTTGACCACTTCATACCTTTGAAACGGGCCATCAAAGCAGGTACCACTGATATCCTTGATCTTCTTAACAGTTGAAACACCATGTTCAAGAGTTAAAACATTAGTTTTTCGGTCAACAATTCGAGCAAGGTGTCTAGCCTTAGCACAATCAAGGATAACTTTCTTCTGCTTCCTAATTAAGATATTCTGATTACCAAGGATTTTTGCATGTCCATCAACAAGCTGGTTTATCTGCAATTGAAGGTTAGCAAGTTCGTTCTTAACCTTTATCTGAATGAGAATTAAATCCTTGACAGATTCTCCAACCAAGAGTTATACTCTTTTCTTTCGAGCATCTTTTTCAGAACGAAATCTTGAGCTGGATCACATCTTTTGAGGTCTTCCTCCATTATAGGGTTTACCTCTTCTTTAGGATCAGTTTTCATGGACATCCTTTCTGAAGATTAAAAACACATATATGGGATGTATATATATATATATATATATATATATAGTACACCCTGGATAGAAACCCTAGAGTTCCTTGAGGAGATATGAACGTTCCTGGACCAGACCCGACTAAAAATTAAAAAAAGAAAAGGATGGACCCAACAAAAACAGCATACTGTGTCACTTTCAATACTCAACGAACAGGATAGAAAGGTCACAAGGAAGAAGTACAATAACTCACATAGTACGACATCAATCATACAAAAAGATGAAAATCAACTAAATACTTGAGCATCTCTCAATCATCATCCTTGTATCTCTCAAGTTAGATACGAGAATGGATCTTTCAACTACTAGGTAGTAGAGGGAGATGTAATCTCCTCATAAGTATTAAGAGAATAATTGTGATTTTCACCTGGATATTTGATATAAGTATTTCTTATCTTCCCTTGGGTGTTTCTAGTTTTGGAGAGATTCTTCACAGCCCTTCCTGAAAGCTCGAGAAAAGAAGCTTCTGATTACCGAGTCTAGGACCTCTAGAGATCGGTTCTAGAGGATTTTCCCAAATGGGTCTCCAAACTCTAGACTTAGATTTACCAGAGTTGTTCTTATAAGCACAGGAGATTCTTTCATCAGCAGCACAAGAAATTATACCGCTGGAATGCACACGTGTCCTGTAATGATTTCTGGGGAAGAGATCATTTTTATAAGTTTTCTGGTATCCTGTGGGCATGAGATTCACGGCAGTAGTTGACTGACTATTTACTCCATTGATAGTTGAGAGAAGCAAAATATGAAGTTTAGCAAAAAAAATTCTCCTGGCCACTACACCAAATCTAGGTTTTCCTAACAATAAGTTTCCTAACTAAATTTTTTTTGGTAACTCGAATGATCCATTATAAATCTAGTAACTAATATAAAAGGTTAGCAAATTTAGAAATAGTTACCATAAATAGGAATTATATCATAAAAATTAAATAACTATTGAAAGTGTGAGATCATTAGTTATACATCCCTAACACATTTTACACTAAATTACTATTACTAATATTTCTATCCAAAATCCACCCCATCTTTCTAACTCTTTGTCATTTTTAGTAGTAACACAATTTTACGTAGCTAACACATTGATTTATTTTAAAATTTAGAAAATTTAAAATAAAATTATAGGATTTTATAAATCTTTTGTTTGGAACCAATTCAAGTTCTAGAACCTTAAAATAACTTATATCCTGGAACCAAAATAATATGGGAACCAAATCCTAACTTATCTAATTTTCCAAAGACCCAGCCGACAGAAGACGAAAGAAATCGTTATTACCAAAGTTCTTTCTCCCTCTTCAATTGCAGATAACAATAACCCGAAAACCAAAATTTTCTCATTTCAATTGCTAGACTGACCGCAAAGTATCCAAATCATTATCGTTCTGATTGATTAAATGCCAAATCCAAATCATGCTTATGATTGATTTCTCTTTGTTTCTTCCATTCATTACATTCATTAATTTCAGAGGAACTTGAAGAGAAATAACAACGACGGAGGTGATTCATTGTTGCTGGTATGATTTCTCTTCTTCTTCTTCATGAATTACTATTATTACAGTTTATCAATTATGAACCTAGGGTTTAAACAATGAGGAATTTTTAAAATTGGGTTCTGTTACGAACCTAGATCCTAGCAGGTTCAATTGGGAGTTTCTGGTTGTGATTATGATTTTTTTAGTTTTTTCTGTTTGGATGATTATGGTTGAAAGATGAACAAAATTTAGAGGAAAAGTCATGAAGATTAAGCGGGGTTTACCTAACTATCAATTAGGTTAATTTTGTACAAAATTTGTGTTGTTCTTTTTAATGTTAGCTAAAAAAATCCAATTTTCATCATGGATTCTGATTGTTACTTTGAATTATGATATGGGGATTATAAAAAGGTTTTAGAAGATCCCTCATTTTGATCTGAATGGTAGTTCAACTTCTTTTTTTTGGATTTATGTCTAAGGAAATCCACTAATGAACAATGTTTGTATTTCATTTCATTGTTGAGAAAGTTGGACTAAGCTTCAACCTTTAGAATTTTTCTCTAGATAACCCAGGTTCGAAATAATGAATTGATGATGTGCAGATATTTTTTATATAGATTTTAAGGTGTGGTGACAATTGCAGTTGTTGAGTTTGATTAGGTTTTGCAGTCTGGGGATTATTCACTTGTATGATGTCATCCAACTCTGTGGCTAAATAGAGAAATTACTAGTTTACAGTCACTGAGGTTAGAAGAAGATAAATTTAGACCGACTTCATGTTTACGCAGGATAAGGAGCTATGTATTTACGAAATATAAATGTTCGTATGACTATTTTGCTGTTAGGTAGTGTTACTCTTTTAAGTAGGAACTTCTTTCAAAATGATAGAACTAGAGTTGCCTTTATGAAACTATAGGGGCTTTCCCATTGTATAATAATGATATGGAACATGCCCCTGCTATCACTATATGTATTTCAATATCTAGCCTTTTGGTTTTGTATGTAGAGGTGGTATTGCAATTTTTGGTCCTTCTAACACCTTATTTTAGATAATGTTGTGTGCAAGGGATATTGTCGATGTCATTTAGGGATTATAAGATTGGGATAATTAGTGAAGTTTCTTAAATGTTTTCCAGTTGATTTGAATGACATCAAAGGCTAATTTTAACATAATGCAGTTCTCTCTTGGAAGGTTAGGTTACTCTAAGTAAAAGGGGTTACGTGCAAGGACCTTGCAGGGCCTATTTTAAAACGTTGCTCAGTATTACCTCTCTCTAATTTTAGAGAAATCTGTTTATTTTTGTCGAAACACTCTGTTATTTCCAAATGCATCTAATTATGATCTTATTTCAACATTACTATGTCTCCGAGTTGGGAATATTTCCACTATATGAATGGTAACAATTATGTTGATGAAAAGATAGACCATCTTGAGAAGCCTAGTCCTGGCATCTTTCAAAATGTTCTTGTCGATGAACCCCATTTGGCTTGTTTTTTTAATGTTTATGGTGCCAAGGGGACAAGAAGACGAGAATAGCCAGTGTAGTTGCCGGCAAAAATATGGATCGCATGGTGATTCTCTTTTCCACAGAATGTACATGTTCGTGGAGGAGAAGCAATAACTGGCACCTGTTTTATCTTCATATCCATGTGAGAATATTGTAGGTAATGCAAACCTTTCTTGGTCCAGTCTTCTCTTGGAGGAAGTTTCTTCATGTACTGTAAGTTAGTTTGTACAGAAGGTCCACGCTGTAAAGTAGTTTCTTGAAGAAGTTTTTCGATGTTCTTAGAGAAGGACTCAATGATGTTGTAGAGTTCACGCTCTCGATCAATAGACTTTTCAAATTCATTAATAAGCGGATCATGGTTCTGAAAATCAATAATCTCAGTAGAATTTTTTGAAATTCTGGTGAGCTCCATTTCAGCTTTTCCCATCGTGTCCAAAGTCTCATTGACGGAAGAGTGGTCAACACATGATGAAACAACCTTCCTACCTCGGGATTCGGAATAATCAGCTAAGGAGTAATCCTTTGAGGTATTCCTAAGAAAATTGGCATAATTGAAGACATTAGGAGGAATTTTGTTATGCGTGAGAGATTATGTCCCCAGACTAAGATTGCTACAAACACAGACTTGTAAGGTCTTAAACGTGTTTTCCTGCTCTTATACCAATTGAAAAAGCGGGGGTCTAACAACACCACCCAATATTTCGCTTAGCAATCTGTATGGACTAACTCCGATATACTTTCTACAGAATCAACTAGACAGTCAGACTCAATCTAGGTAAAAGTATCTCAAGGAGTTAATATCTCTATCATGTTTTGATTTACTCGAGCTAATAGAAATCAGCGAGTCTTTAATCAAATACAAGGAATAACTTGGACGGTACCAAAGACCAATATCCAAGTGTCAATCAATTTAAATCAACAACCAAAAGGTCGGATATTCTAATTGATTGAACTTCAACGCACAACCTATATTATTTCAATTATAAAGATAAACAATATAATGCGGAAATAGAAATATCACAGACACCAGAATTTTGTTAATGAGGAAACCGCAAATGCAGAAAAACCTAGGGACCTAGTCCAGATTGAACACACAGTGTATTAAGCCGCTACAGACACTAGCCTAATCCAAGATAACTTCAGACTGGACTGTAGTTGAACCCCAACCAATCTCACACTGATCCAAGGTACAGTTGCGCTCCCTACGTCTCTGGTCCCAGCAGGATACTACGCACTTGATTCCCTTAGCTGATCTCACCCACAACTAAGGGTTGCTACGTCCCAAAGTCTAAGACTTGAAATAAACCAATCTGTCTCACACAGACAAGTCTATTGAAAGGATCAATTTGTCTTCCACAGATAAACCCTAAAGGTTTTTGTTCCGTCTTTTGATAAATCAAGGTGAACAGGAACCAATTGATAATCTGGTCTTATATTCCCGAAGAACAGCATAGAGTTATCAATCACCTCACAACAATCTTAATCGTATGGTAGCGAAACAAGATGTTGCAGAATCACAAACAATGAGACGAAGATGTTTGTGATTACTTTTTATATCTTGCCTATCGCAGATATCAATCTCAAGCCAATCAATCTGGTTGTACTCGTACGATAGAAGATGCAAGATCAGATCACACAACTACGATAAAAGTAGTATCGGTCTGGCTTCACAATCCCAATGAAGTCTTTAAGTCGTTAACCTGGTTTTTAAGAAGAAACCAAAGGTTAAAGGAGAATCGACTCTAGCAAACAAACTAGTATCACACGTAAGGTGTGGGGATTAGTTTTGCACAAATGCTAGAGTTCCCCTTATATAGTCTTTCAAATCAGGGTTTGGAATCAATGTTAGCTTAGTAACAAAGCATTCAATATTCACCATTCGATGAAAACCTAATTAGATTCAAGTTAATATATTTCAACCGTTAGATCGAAAACTTAGCTTGTTATACACACATGAAATGCACGTTTCTAGGTTTGTTTAACCGTACGCAAACATATGCATTTGTTGGTTCAACAATAGTTAACCGAATGGTTGTCCATATGATCACTTCCATATCAACCATATTCTTCTTCACCATAACTAGTTCAAATGACTTAAATTCCCGGAAGGAGTTTACGAACTCCAGCAGATATTCTCGGAATGAGAACTTCCGCCAGTTCGCGGACTGAGTTCACAACTCTAGTTCCGGTTCTCTTGATCAACAAAGTTCGCAAACTTCGGTTCAATGAATAAGGACTTGTACATATATGTGTTTCCACAACAATGCTTATGTCCACCATTGGTTATATATATTAAACCCTCATTTCAATCATTGAAACATTCTTAGAGGACGTTATATAGTTGCTACACCATTTCTTGTCAAATAAATTTTCAAAGTGATTGAAACATAACATGACTTTCGTCACTAGGTAAAGATAAAATTGGTTGAAGCGAAATCTTACCAACACATATTTTGAGATATAGATAGGCGAGATATACTCGACTCGAAATACCAAGTGTGTATAATCAAAGTCTATATAGCAAAACGACTTTTGTCTCAAAGTAGGAGATAAAGTAGATAGACTTTTAAGTGATAGATAAGTTCAAGTCTCCACATACCTTTTTGTTGATGAAGTTCCACCGGTTCCTTGAGCAGTTCTTCGTCTTGTATGATGAATCGCCATGGAGTTCTTGAGCTCAACTACACTTACTATCCTAGTCCGAGACTTAGCTATAGTAGACCAGAAATCAAGACTTATAGTTTTGATCACTAACATTGAAAAACATGCTTGAGATAGCAACGCATGCGAGTTCGACCGAGTAATGCTCTAACAGGTTCTTAAATTCTTGCCGGCAATATCAGTTCTCCAGCCCTAGAGTCGCACCTAGGGTTACACATGTTTAGGTCTATGTTATACAGATTCTTATGGGTGAGATTTTTTATCCCAAAATTTCTTGCTGGATTGGGTGAGTTTTAGAGGTTCCGAGATTGATTGTTTTTCCTTGATTTATTGAAGTTGCAACCTAAATTGCTGCCGACGCTGATATCCTGGCGTCATTGCTTCATTTTGAAGCGGACCTGAATTTTTATGCACATTGCTTCAATAGCCTTTTAATTGACGTAAATTTTAAATCTCCCATCTGTTACCTCGATTCTTACCTGAATGTCAAATTGTTTTAATCACCTCGGAACGCAATTGGCTAATCAATAATCATGGCCAAAACCTTTCCAATCCAATTTGTTCCCTATCATATTGCTACAAAATCTCATTATCTGTTCATTGTAATATCAGAAAGTACCCAAAATTGATTTAATAATTCGACAAAAACTCCGACCTGTTTTTTTTTTTGTTTTGTCCCCCTTGTAGTTGTTCTGTTGGTGGTGTTCTTCTTGGTTGGAGTATTTCTTGTAAGTTTGCATGACCTTATTTGGTTTTCTGTGCTCGTCATTGGCAGTATAGGATTTATTATAGCTTCAGGTTTCCATACCAGCATCATCAGCTACTCAGCATCTCCGTCAATGATAATCCCATGAAGTCCCCTCTGTATAACATGACTATCGTAATTCCAAATTGCAGTTGACATAATAAGAGTCAAAACTGCAGTTGTAAATGTTCGTTTCCATAGTGGTTGTGTCAAGATACTAAGAAAAACATAATCACATAATTCCTCTTGTAGTGCTTAATCTTATTTTGTTTCTTGGTGATATTTTCATTTGGTGTGGGAAGACAAGGAATCCGAAAGTGCCTGATCATCCATGGAAGTGAACTACAAAGCATATGGATTTAGGCTTGAAATTTTATAGTTTGGATGGTACTTTTCATAAACCATTAATTACAATTGCTTGAAGAGATTTTTGGCAAAAAAGTAACTGCAGCAACTAATATGCTTCGCATAACTAACGTAATTCATTTACTTGGTTTCTGTTGGCTTTCGTTCTTGATTTTAAGATTTTTGTACAGTTGATTAGTTTAAGCTCATGGATATGTAGAACATTGTACTCCCTTTGTGTGTTTTTCACCACAAGAGTTTTCTTAAGAGTTTAACTATAAGCTTATGAATTTTCTTGGTTTTGTAGCGATGTGAATGAATCACTTGAAGCTAAATTTTTTGGACTTTTTAGTGATAATCGGTGTATGTGAGACTTCAGTATAATTCGATTGTTGGTTTTGCCAAAATGAACAATCTTCTGTGTCTTTTTTTACCAACAATCGGTTTATTTGGTCATCCTTATACACGGATTGCTAACTCACTAATTCAACGTACAGTAGTAATCGGCTTATATCTTTCACAATAGCTGTCGATTCCGACAAAGGAAAAAAAATCGGCTTATATGCACACCGATGTAAACCGATTGAAAGATATATCAAATGAAACATATTTGCTGTTTTTTCTTATATTGGAATCGGTGTTTATATAATCATTTATGCACCGACTGGTTCGATGCATTTTAAGTAATATTCACTGATTCTTTAGATCGGTCTATGTGGGCAAATCATATACACCGATTTTAGGTGGTTTTATTGAATGAAGAACATCATCCCAGAATCGGTATACGATTGTTTGAAAATCCCCGATTATGGGTTGATATTTTTCTAAATTTTTTTAAAAATTATGTTTTGGTGATAAATTACGGTTTATTGATTTTCCGGTTAACTAGATTAAATATTTGTGAATCACCCCAATTAACACTAATTAAACAGGAATAAATTAGCCATTAAGTAAAATAGTTGGATAGGAGATTTTTCATTTTACTTCAAAATGTCTTATTTTGTCACGTAGTGATAGGCCCAAATTAATCACTATACGCCCAATTTAGCCAGGACTTATATAGTTTGATGATTTTATGGAGTCTGATTACATCATGGGTTTTACAATAGTAATTTCTGATTACACATGTTAGAGTTTCTTCAATGGTGGTTGTGTGTGTTTCCTAGGTGGCAGCACAAGCAAGACATTCTCATTACAATTTTTCCTTAAGTTTAGGGAGGAAAAATGTTTATCTCCAATAGTATTATTTATGATGTTTTATGAATTAAATGTAAATTTTATTTTTAGTAATTTTTAAATTTTATTAGAGCTAAAAATGATTATTTAATATATTAAAATTAATTTAGGTAAGCCAAAACTTATTAGGATAGCTTGACATTGTCAAGTTGAATGTCTAAAACACTATCTGTCGTAATAAAGAGTTTATCAATCAATTTATACTTTCCGGCGTTCTATAGATTTTTATTAAGAATTTATCTAGAAAATTTTATATCTGTCATGGTTTAATCGTGTCTTCAAATTAAACATCTACAATAATTTTGTATCTTTACGTAACGTAAATAAATTCAATTGAAATTCAAACATCCATTATTCCACTCTATAAGTAGCTTTGAGTACTTCATATGTCTTCACCATTCAATCTCAACTCTCTAACAAAAATCAAGGGTTTATCATGGTTGAAACTCGAAGATTGATAATTGCATGTGTGTTTATTTGCACTCTGGTTGCTTCCACTACTCCCGTGTGCACTGCTTCACTATTAAGTAAGTACTTGCGTCTATCTTCATTAAAAAATAAGAGTTATAATCTGTAAATGAATCTTAAGATTAAATGTTTTTTTTGATCAGTCAAATAGAAATTTCATTCGAGAAAGATATTTAAGTGGGGTACGTTAATCCAATGATTACAACCGAACCAAAAAGGGGAACCGAAAGGGAATTCGGCTACCCAAGTAGAAAATACAAAAATTTACGGAGGCCGGTATGATGTATCCCATAGAGAAATCACCATATTTGCCGTAATCCCTAACTTCTTGATTTGGCCCAAAAAACACTTGTAATTTGATATCTCTAATGAGGCTTGTTAACCTTTTCTTTTGTTATCGAAGGTTCTTGCATTTTGCTCTTTCAATATACACCACCATATAGCAACCGGGATGTTATTCCATATTCGACTAAGTCTTTCATCTCCCCAATTAAACTTCAAATCCTTTAAAGATGTGATGACGTTGGGGTCGTATGACCATCCAAATTGGTATCCTTCAACAAAGTAATCCCATGTTCTCCGGATTCTCCAACAACCATAAAACAAGTGCGAACTCGATTCATCATCTTCCTCACAGAACCAACATACACTAGAGACATCCATACCTCTTCTTAAAAGTTTATCCTCCGTCAATACTCGATCGTGAGAAATAATCCAAATAAAGAAATTGATTTTGTGAGGGTACTCATTATTCCAAACAACATTGGTTGGATAATCCGGCACACCTTGATCGTCGTTGTCTTTAATTTCGTCCTTAACCGTATATTGATCGTGATCACTACCAACCCATACTCAGGTATCCATAACCCTTCTTGAATAGAGATGGAAGAAAGAATATTTAATATAGATAACACTTCACTTGTAATGGTTTGAGAACATCTTTGCCTTGACATAAACGCCCACCTTATACCACCTTCCCTAACGACATACATACTAGCCACCACAAACTTCTTGTCCTTAAAGCTTCATAAGCCAAAGGAAACATATCACATAATCTTCCTTCACCAAACCAAGCATCTTCCCAAAATCTAGTTTCCTTGCCCGCGCCAATCTTGAATCTAATACTTTTGTTAAAATCTTCAAGCTATTTATAAATATTAAACCATAAGATACAACCTTTTGGTCCTTTGGGTTTAAGAGTTTCCCAACCGGTAAAGGTTTTGCCAAATTTCTCTACCATAATCTTCCTCCATAATGCATCTTTCTCTAGACCGAAACGCCACCACCGTTTCTTTAGCAACGCCAAGTTTACTTGTTTAGTTCTCCGAATACCAAGACCACCTTTTTCCTTTGGTTTTGTAGCAATTTTCCAACGAATATTGTGAACCCTTTTCTTATTAGGAGCACCATCCCATAAGAAATCTCTCACCACTTTATCAATTTTCTTAGTAATGGAGCAAGGAGCAATAAAAATGGAGAGATAATAAAATGGAAGACTAGCCAAGACACTTTTGATGACAGTTAGCCTCATCTTGTTATTATTTTCCCATTCCAAGAAGCAACTCTTTTAGCACAAGTTTCAAGCATTTTTTCCCATTTTTGTGTTCCTCCTAAAGGAAGACCAAAATAAATACTAGGAAAACTAGCATACTTGCATCCCAACATGTTAGCATAATTTTCAATTCCCTCTTCGAACCCGACCCCAAATAAGCAACTCCTAGAGAAATTTATCTTCAATCCTGAGATTAGCTCGAAACAAAGGATTAGCTCTGAGATTAAATGTTTTCTTTTCGTGTTTAATGTGGATAGATGCAGACTTAGACGTTAATTGCAAATATGTTTAGGATGGAAAATCTTTTTACATTGAGCTTGTGATCGCATCAACTGTCTGCGAATCTTCAGAAGCCTGTGCTAAATTTTGCTCCGAGAAAGCAGGTTTAGTTGGGGAAATAGATGAAGGGAAAAGTGGTCAGTGCGTATCTGTTGATTTTGCCGGCGAAAAAGTAATGGCATGTGTCTGCTGCGTAAGGGAGCCACAATGATAATCATCTTACTTGTTCATTTGTGTTCTTTTTTTTTGATCCTTAAAGAATTGATGCCGACAAGTTTCCAACTCAAGTCACTGTGATAATCATCCAATAAGTTTGATCGGCTTTCATTTTCTTTTATTTGGTGTAATGTGGAGGTTCTTTTTATTTTATTTTCCATTTTTTTAATGTATTTCTGTCGTATGGCTAGAGTCTGAGCTAGCCACATGACTAGTTTTACTTTTATAGCTTAAGTGAAGAGTCTGTATCTGAGTCGGCCTGTCGACTCAGTAAGTGTAACTCGAGCTCTGTTAGTGGTCCTTTTTTATTACGTGTCAACCCATCCTTGGTCCATCTGAGTGTCTGTTTTGGCCAAAAGATTGTTAAGTGGATCGGTATCAATGGCTAGAAGTGAGAGTTCAGTCCTGAGAGAATTAGTTGTATTTATTGCTCATTATTCCCTTATTTTGCGGTAAGAAGAAAACTAATAAAATACAGGCTCATTCCTTTGGAAGAGTAGGTTACTGTTATGTGTAGTTCATACCCTTCTTGTTGATTCATAACAATTGGTATCCGATTCGTCAATCCTGTGTTTGAATCATGACAGGAGGTGAGAAAGCACCTACAGTAAAGGACGTTGCTCATCAACAAAAACTTGATGGTGAAGGTTTATCAGACTTAGAAAAAGATGTATCAGACATAAATCTTGAGATTACTTTAATCAAAGAAACCTTGAGTTCTCAGTTCTCCGAAATCGGTAGACACCTTGATATCCCAATTTCATCAGATCCTGGTGCTTATAATGCTGCTCACCATACTCATACCCATTCTAAATCAGAAAATTCTTCTAGGTTGCTACTTCATTCAGGTAATTTTCTTCGTCAAACTCGAATTGATTTTCCCAGATTTGATGGTCTCATCCTAGAGCATGGCTCCGTAAATGTGAAATATATTTTTATTTGAATCCTGTTGACCCTTCTAAGAGGGTGAACCTAGCTTCTATTCATATGGATGATAAAGCTGATGCTTAGTTTTTGGATTATCAAGATGGTAAACTATTTATCGATTGGAATGTATTTTCTTCTGATGTATGTTTTCGTTTCGAAGATGTTGTTCATGACAACTATGTTCGTAGCTTTAATAAATTGTACGTCTCAGACTTCAACAGTTGAAGAATATTTTGAGAGATATGAATCCTTAAAGGCTATAATGAAATCTAAAAACCCAAGTTTATCTGAAGATTATTTCACCATGAGTTTCATTAGTGGATTAAAAAAAGAGATTCGTAATCCTGTTCAGATGTTCAAACCCAATTCTGATTCTGAGGCTTTCTATTTTGCTCGTCTATAACAAGCTTCAGTGGATTCTCAAATTAAGGCCATTCCAGCGTCTTTTTACACCATCTTCTACTACTTTCTCACCATCATCTGGTTATAAACCATCTTTATCACCACATACCAACATTCCTAGGCCATATTTTTTATCTGATAAGCCTATCACTACTCACCCTCTTACACCAACAAAGCCTAAACCAACTTTGCCTCCTATAAAAAGACTTACACCGATATAAATGCAGGCTAGACGTGATAAGGGCCTCTGTTATAACTGTGATGTTTTCTACAAGCCAGGTCACCACTGTAAAACTCAACAACTTTTCATGAAGGTTGCATCTGATGAAGACAACTCATCTCCGCTTATTGAGGATTCATAAGAATAAGCATCTTTTCCTACAACTTCAGGAGACACTACTATGGAAATTTCTCTTAATGACTTAACTGGATTGTTAAACCAAAGCACTATTAGAGTCCCTGGTAAGCTAAATAATCAGGATATCTTTATCTTAATTGACACAGGGAGTACTCATAGTTTTGTTGATGCTTCTCTAGCTGCCAAATTACATCTTCACATAGTGCCTACTGGTAAAATGTTAGTCACAGTGGAAAATAGTGACACAACTACTAGTGAATGTGTTTTTTAAGAATAACTCTGGTCTATGCAGGGTTATCAATTTTCCGGTGATATGAGAATCCTTCCATTAGGAGGATGCCATATGGTATTGGGTGTTGACTGGTTAAAACAGTTGGGAGATGTAATGTTCAATGTAGTTGAGCTCAAGGTATCCTTTCACCATCATGGAAAACTCATTATACTGCAGCGTCACTCTCCTAATCCCTCTTGCAGCTTGCTCAGTGGTGAATCCTTTTTCAAATTCATCAAGAACAACACTCCAGATCTCATTGGTCGATTATTCTCCATTACAGCTACTCGAATCAACCCTGTCCCACCAGAAGTCACTTCTCTTCTCCAAGAATTTGTTGATGTGTTTTCTGAGCCATCAACTCTCCGTCCCCTAAGAGCTTTAGACCATAAAATTCCATTCAAACCATCTTCACTTCCCATTTCTCAGAGACCTTATAAATGTCCATACATTCAAAAAGCAGTGGTTGAAAAGTTGGTTCAACAAATGTTGGATGTGGGCCTAATACAAGAGAGTCACAGTCCATTTGCTGCTCCTATACTATTGGTCAAGAAGAAAGATGGCTCCTGGAGGTTTTGTGTTGATTACAGGAAACTTAATGATATGACCATCAAGGATAAAATTCCTATATCCTTGATTGAGGAGCTACTAGATGAATTGAATGGAGCTGTCATCTTTACTAAGTTGGATCTCATATCAGGCTACCATCAAATTAGAATGCACATTGAAGATATTTATAAAAATGCTTTCAGAACTCGTCATGGACATTATGAGTTTAAGGTGATACCATTTGGATTGACAAATGCACCTGCCACATTCCAAGCTCTCATGAACAAAATCTTTCAACGTCTTCTTAGAAAATTTGTTCTTGTCTTTTTTGATGACAATCTCATCTACAGCAAATAAGTGGAGGAACATTTGGTGCATCTTTCTCAAGTTCTGTCACTTTTGAGGAAACACAGCCTGTCAGCCAACTTAAGGAAGTGTTGTTTTGCTCAACCCCAATTAGCATATTTGGGTCATTGATAAACACATTTTTGTGTCTGATTTGTCTCGATTCTATATATTGTTAGGGCTCATTTTTGTACTTATTATGGTGTTTTATTTATTTGTAGGTATTTTTGGCTAATAAACATTTATGGAAAAAATTGGCTCGACAAGTTGTCGGAAAGCACCCGGAGGACATTTGCTATTCGGACTCTCACTTTGGATAAGGGGTAACCTAATTACTAAGGGGCATCCCATTTCCAGACATCTGCTAATCGCACCCCTACTCTGGATAAGGGGCAACCATCTTCAACATTCAAAAACCAGAAAATTGGCGGGAAAATAGTGCAGTTAAAGAACAGTTTTGGTGATCGTGATTTGGAGGAGTTTGAGGTCGATTAAACCTCTGATTTTCATAGGATACACTCCTTATGGGTCTAGGAATCTGATATGGGTGTTTAAATCGATTAGAATGGGCTCAAACGACGGATTTTTCTCACAACAAGAAAATATGGAAAGTCACGTGTGTGACCTGTTTTAGGGAATTTTAGAGTGATTAAAACGCTGTAAACCTTCCCAAAGATTTGTATCTATCTAAGGAAGACTTTAGAATAAAACGGAAAGCTCAGAAACGCGTAGAAATCCTAAAACAAGAAATTGTCGCAACTTGGCCGTGAAGAGAAGGAAAGAGATTTTGGAAGATTTGGGAGAGATTCAATCGGTATTTTTGATATAAATAGATGTATTGGGTCATATAGAAGTGGTGTCGAGAGTTTGGGAACCTAAGGAGAGCCAGAGAAGAAGAACAGCTGAAGAACATTGACCCTCGGTAGACAGTCGCAGAAAAGTGTCGTTGTTTTACAGCTGAAGACATTAAGGTGTCCAGGGCAGTCTTATTTCAGGTGTTTTGCAACACCAATACACTGTTGCAAATAGTCTGTGTTATTACTTTTTACTCTTTTAATCATCTTTTGTGCAACAAACACATATTTTTAGATCATGATTAATATGAGGAGCTAAACCCCATTGCTGAGGCGATAAAGGAAGCTATTTTTCCAACAAAAAGTGGTATATTCTATTTTATCTTTTTATTTGAAATAATTATATGATTATTTTCCTTGAAATATTATTGAATATGATTTTTATTTGAGTGATTGTGATCTATTTTGATGGAGTATGCTAGTTTAAGACTTTTGATGCTTCATACTTGGTATTACAATTATTACTTTTGAAAATCTACTTGTGTGCAATATTTTAGAATCAAATTAAACAAGAAAATTGCATAAATATAAGTATTGGTTTAATCACTTTGAACTTGGAAAATAGTGGAATCTTAGCCTCAGTGTTTCTTTTAGTATTGATATCATCTTTGATTGAGTTTGCTATAATTTTTAGTGAGTTTTCTATTTTAATATAGATTTAAGTCTAATTAATATCCTTCACAAGTCTGAGAATCGAACCACTTTTACCACTATCTACAAATCACATCAATTTTTGGCGCCGCCGACGCGGACTTGTTTTAGGGTTTTAGATTTTTTATTTTTTTATTTTTTTTTTTATTTTTTGTCTTTTTTATGTTTTTGGGTATTTATCTTGTGTCTACAGGTTCTGGATCATAAAGAAAATTGAGCCAAGGAGTTTGGTGATTTCATAAAGACTTGGAGCTAAAGATTAAAGCAAAAAGAACAGAAAAGAAGACAATTTTTTTAGACAATTTTAGTTTAGGGTTTGTTTTTTTATTTTAAAAAAAAAACTGTATTAGGGTTTATTATTTTTGTAATTTTTCTTTATTTTTTTGGACTTTTGGACTTTGGGACATTTTTTTTTTATTACCCTACGGAAGGGTACTTTAAATATAAACTGTTTGCAGAGAAGGAGGACAATTACGATATTGTCTCTGCACCTTGGGTTCGTACACTAGACATCGGAGTCAGTGGCCCGAGTCGACTACAACCGATTCATCCCCCGTCTGGAACGGGAGGTAAGATTCTAAACACTCGCGAATCCCCTGTCAGCGAGTTACTGGACTCCTTCGTATGCATATATGTTGAGGACTGAATACGGACATTTATTTTTCTAGTAAAGGGCAAGGCCTGGCCATACAAGATAAGGGTTCGGATTTCATCACCGTTCTCTTCTTGCCCGCTTTAGGAACACGTAACCTACGCGAACCTAAGCCTAAAATTTTGACTAGAACGAGACCGATAGGGTAACGAGCTTAACAGGAAAGTCATTCGAAAAATATTGGTTACTCTTTTAAGCATACTTCGAAGTTCTTGACGGTTTCTGTAAGTTGAATGCGTGACTGCGCCGCCTTGTAATACCGGTGAGGCCTTGGGTATCAAAGCTCCACCGAGCTTCCCTCGCCTCTATTCAACTTACGTTAACTCGGATTGATTCCAGAGGGGTTTGCTTAAATTGTAACGAATTCCCGTTCGAAGGATTAGAAGCTGGTCTAGAAACAATCTAAGTGGAGCCATCATGCTTTTTGTTTGCTAGAAATCAATAGGTTTGATTTGGTTGAGTCGGCCTTGATCTGTGTTTGCTTACCCTTCCAATTTAGAAAATTCTATTGTATGCCTGAACGTAAAAGAGACGCACTAGGTAGATTTGTTAAAGAGAAACCTAGTAGTTCGAAGCGTCTCGATTACCTTAATCTAGAAAGTCCGGCTTTTGAAGAGTCTGTTTTTGAACGTTCTTTGACTGAGGAGAGAATCCCTGTTGCTCCGATAGCGCCAGAAATGGCAACTTTGAAAGCTTTGTTGAATCCAACTAGGACTACCCGTCCTTCGTGTATTAAGTTAGCTGAAACGGAGGCACCCTATGAACTGAAACCTGGGACCTTACAGATGCTCCCAATCTTTTTAGGGAAAGAAAATGAAAACCCTTATTACCATGTTAGGGATTTTGAGGAAATTTGTAGTACTCTAAGAATTAGAGGCTTAGATGATGATGCTTTGAAACTTAGGTTATTCCCATTTTCCCTGAAAGATAAGGCCAAGTCGTGGCTGTATAGTTTGGACTCCGAGTCAATTGAGACATATGAACAACTTACATCTGCCTTTTTCAATAAGTTTTTCCCTAGGCACAAAACATCGTCTATTAGGACGCAAATATGCACATTTTCACAACAAGAGGGAATCTTTATATAGGTATTTGGGAAAGGTTCAATGATTTATTATCCCAGTGTCCTCATCATTGTTTAGAAAGGTTAGGCTAGTTCAGATCCTTTATGAGGTTTAGATTATGCCACAACGACCATGGTTGAGTCTCTATGCACTGGTGGATTTGAAAACCAAACTGTTTGATGCGGCGATGGAATTTTTATGAAATCGCCGAAAAAACCCAGCAATGGGAAATAGTAGGGCAACCCCAGAAAACAATTCTTTTAAGTAGAGAAACGTTAATAGGGTAGAAGGAGGCTATGAATCAGATGCCAAAATTGCTGCTATAGCAAAAATGTTAGAAGCCTTAGAAGTGGGCCAGACTAGTGTAGAGTGGAGCCTTTTTGGGAAGGCCAAATATAAGAGCAAGCCAATGCTCTTTATAATAACACTAGATTTGATACCGTCAAAGATTTGACCCATATTCAGAAACCTATAATCCTGGTTGGAGAAACCATCCGAACCTTTCATGTCTAAGGGCCAAAGTCAAGGTCAGTTTAGTAATTCTAATGCTCCCCCAGGTTTTTGGCTATACTAAGAATCCTTCAGGACTAGCTCAGTTTCAGAATCAGTCAGATAAGAAAATCTAAGTTTAGAGGAATCTCTCGCCTTGTTAACTCAGCAAACTGCAAAATTCAGTTATCCGTAGAACAGAGTCTACAGCTAGTAACAGGATAGGACAAGAAAAATAGTCAGGCTATTTCCGAGTTAAAAACCCAGGTTGGTCTGATAAGTGATTCTTTGAGAGAAAAAGGTAAGTTTCCTAGTCAACACAACCCAACCCTAGAGAGTTCATGATTAGGTGCAAAACCATCGAATCATTGAATGCTGTTAGAACCCTTAGAAGTGGTAAGTTGTAGACAATAAGGTAACCATGCCCGATAGTAACATATGTAGTTCACCCTCAGGATCTCACCTCTCAGGACCATAGCTGAAGAGACTGATAAAGTTTCTATGATGTGAATTCGGTTCCTGAAAGGTCGATTTTAGGCCTAGAGCCCATTTCCTCAGCTATTAGTACCAACAAGAAGGAATCGAACTTTAATGACATAGTGAGGTTTTTAAGCAAGTTACCATAAACCTTCCTTATTAGATGCAATTAGCAAAATCCTGCTTATGCCAAGTTCCTTAAGGATATGTGTACGCGAAAGCGAAACTTAGCGTCCATAGAAAGCCTTTTTTAGCTAGTCACGTAAGTTCAATCATTCAGAACACACAACTCCAAAGTACAAAGACCCAGGTTCTCCTACCATTGCTTGCACAATAGGTAACTTCCGGTAGAAAAAGTTTACTTGACTGGAGCCAGTGTGACTTAGGAGGGAAAAAGGAAGAGGGAAGAAAGGCCACATTCCATGTATACTTACATCTAGGACTTGGTGAAATGAAACCTACTCAGATGACACTGCAGTTAGCTGATAGGTCTTGTTAAATCCCTCGAGGTGTTATCGAGGATGTTCTTATTGAGGTCGACAAGTTTATTTATCCAGTGGATTTCGTGGTCCTAGATACCCAACCTGTCCCTGACCCAGAGAACCAGATACCTGTGATTTTAGGTCGCCCATTTTTAGCTACGTCTAATGCGATCATTAACTGTCGAAATGGTGTGATGAGTTTATCTTTTGGTAATATGACTATGGAGATGAACATTTTTAATGTCAGTAAGCAACCTCATGAGCTAGATGACACATGTGTTGAGGAGGTGAACATGATAGAAGCCTTAGTTCAGGAGTCATTACCAAACATCTTGTCTGAAGACCCATTAGAAAGTTGTCTATCCCATTTTGGTTTAGATTTTGACGACGATAGCACTATTGAACAGGTGAATGCTCTATTAGATTCTACCCCTGTGTTAGACACTGATAGATGGAAAGCTAGGTTCGAACCGTTACCAGTTTCTGAGACTACCCTAATTCCTTCTTTAGAAGAGCCCCCAAAGTTGGACCTTAAACCACTACCCGATACTCTAAAGTATGTGTTTTTAGGCCCATCTGAGACTTTACCTGTGATTGTAGCTTCCAATTTGGATAGTGATCAGGAAAGTAGGCTAGTAAATGTACTTCAAGACAATAAGGAAGCTTTAGGGTGGACTATAGCAGACATTAAGGGTATAAGTCCTACTGTGTGTATGCATCAGATTCATTTAGAGGAAGACTCCAAACCTTCTAGGGAGATGCAACGTCGACTGAACCCTAACATGAAAGAGGTAGTTCGAAAAGAGGTGCTTAAGTTGTTAGATGCGGGTATTATTTACCCAATTTCAGACAGTAAGTGGGTCAGCCCTGTTCAGGTTGTCCCCAAGAAATCAGGTATCACTGTAGTCCAGAATGATAATAATGAATTAATCCCAACCCGAGTGACCACGGGATGGCGTGTGTGTATTGACTATAGGAAATTGAACAAGGTCACAAGGAAGGATCACTTTCCCCTTCCTTTTATCGACCAAATGCTAGAGCGATTAGCTGGACATAGTCACTATTGCTTCTTAGATGGCTACTCCGGTTATAATCAGATCGTTATTGCCCCAGAAGACCAAGAGAAAACCACTTTACCTGTCCCTTTGGTACCTTTGCGTATAGACGCATGCCTTTCGGGCTATGTAATGCCCCTGCAACTTTTCAGCGTTGTATGATGAGCATATTTTCTGATATGGTAGAACGGTTCTTAGAGGTCTTTATGGATGATTTTTCAGTGTTTGGTTCATCTTTCGATGAGTGCTTGCATCATTTGACATTAGTGTTGACTAGGTGTAAGGAAAAAAATTTAGTGCTTAATTGGGAAAAATGCCATTTCATGGTTAAATCAGGAATTGTATTAGGGCACATCGTCTCTTCAAAGGGTATAGAGGTAGACAAAGCCAAAGTTGACCTTATTAAGACTTTACAGGTCCCAAAAACCGTAAAAGATATTAGGTCATTCCTAGGGCATGCAGGTTTTTACCGTCGATTCATTAAGGATTTTAGCTTGATTTCTAGACCTCTTTGCAATTTGCTTGCAAAAGATGTTAAGTTTGTCTTTGATGATGCTTGTTTAGAGGCTTTTGAGAAGCTTAAAACTTTACTCACTACTGCCCCGATAGTCCAGGCACCTAACTGGAACCTACCCTTTGAGATTATGTGTGATTCTTCAGATTATGCTATAGGCGTCGTTTTAGGACAACGAGAAAACAAATTACTTCATGTGATTTATTATGCTAGCAAAACTCTGAATGATGCCCAAATGAACTACACAACTACCGAGAAGGAACTTTTAGCCATCGTGTTTGCCTTGGATAAGTTTAGGTTTTACCTATTAGGTTCTAAGATCATAATCTATACAGATCATGCTGCTTTGAAATACCTTTTATCTAAGAAGGATACCAAACCTAGATTGATTAGATGGATCCTATTGTTACAAGAATTTTCCCCAGACATTAGAGACAAAAAGGGTGCAGAAAATGTAGTAGCAGATCACTTGTCTAGGCTAGTTGTTAGTTCCCCTAGTGATTCCCTTCCTATAAGGGATAGCTTTCCTGATGAACAATTGTTCTCTGTTTCCCAATCACCTTGGTATGCAAATATAGTGAATTATCTTGTTACTGGTCGAACCCCTCAACATTGGGGTAAGCAAGATCGTTCTAGGTTTTTAGCCGAGGTTAAGCATTTCTTTTGGGACGATCCTTATCTGTTTAAGTATTGTCCGGACCAGATTATTAGGAGATGTGTATCTGAGAGTGACCAGTCTAGTATTATCTCCTTTTGTCATGAACATGCATGTGGGGGTCATTTTAGTGCTAAGAAGACTGCTGCTAAGATTTTGCAGTGTGGATTTTACTGGCCTTCGTTGTTTAAAGATTCCCATAGTCATTGTGTTTCTTGTGAGCGTTGCCAGAAGTTAGGAACCATTTCCCGTAGAAATATGATGCCTTTGAACCCTATTTTAGTGATTGAGGTCTTTGATGTGTGGGGCATTGATTTTATGGGTCCATTTCCTATTTCGTTTGGTTATCTTTACATACTTGTCGCTGTAGACTATGTGTCTAAGTGGGTTGAGGCGGTTCCGTGTAGAACGAATGACCACAGGGTCGTAGTCCAGTTTTTGAAAGAGAATATACTTACACGTTTTGGTACGCCGCGAGCTATAATTAGTGATGGAGGTTCACACTTTTAATAGACCGTTTTCTCTTTAATGAAACAATACGGTATTACCCATAAAGTAGCAACCCCATATCACCCTCAGACTAGTGGTCAGGTAGAGGTTTTCCAATAGGGAAATTAAACGTATTCTAGAGAAAACATTAATCCAAATAGGAAAGACTGGTCGTCGAGGCTTACTGATGCCTATGGGCTACCGTCCGCATTTAAGACACCCATGGAATGTCACCTTATCGTTTAGTGTTTGGCAAGGGCATTGTCACCTTCTGTTAGTTAGAGCATCGAGCCTATTGGGCTATTAAGAACTTAAACTTTTCACTTGACAAGGCAGGAGCTCAAAGAAAGCTCCAGCTCAATGAGTTGGACGAGATTCGTAGAGATGCATACGATAGTGCTAAGGAGTATAAGAACAAAATGAAACTTGTGCATGATAGGAATATTTTACGAAAGTCATTTTCTCCAGGTCAAAAAGTTCTTCTGTATGACACTCGTTTGCATCTATTCCCCGGGAAGTTGCGCTCTCGGTGGACCGGTCCTTTTGTGGTCCGTACTGTTTTTCCTCATGGCGCTGTTGAGATTGAGACACCAGATGGTAGTAGTTCTTCGAAGGTTAACGGTCAGCGATTGAAGCCCTTTTTAGAGTTTTCCTACAGGTGATGTTGAGGAGGTCCCTCTGGAGGACCCTGTTTACCTTGATTGACCATCGAGGCGATTTTGTATGTTGTATAATATTTTTGTAGGTTTTTGGTTACACTTCACCCAGGTACTATCTTTCCGACTTCTTCTTTACTATTTCCTCATGTTACTTATATTTTTGGTACTGTTCTTTGATTAGAAACATTGAGGACAATGTTAGATTTAAGTTTGGGGGGGGGTAGAACTTTTTGTTACCTTTTCGTTGCAATAATAAACTCCAGAGCCTAGAAATTTATCCCTATTAAGGATGGCACTAACCAATCTAAGTGGATGGAAGCATTTTGGTTGTAGGAGTTGAGGAACCAATCTGACTAGATGGCAACATCTAAAGAGTCTATTCATAAAAGCACAGAGCTCAGGTGTTAGAAATAACATGATAGTTTCACCATATCTCGTTGAGTCCTTTTCACTTCTGTTTTTTTTTGTTTTGTTTGTTTTTAAACTATGTTTCTCTAAGTGATTAGGTGGGGCTCACGATTCAAGTTGTTACCAATGCTAGGGTGAATTAGAGTGATTGAGATACAAAAAAAAAAGAAAAAAAAAAAAAGAAAAAAAAAAAAAAAAACACCAGACCATGACCAACTGGAATAAATTCAATAAAGTCGACCACTGGAACCCTTGTATATGCCAGTTGTGTTGACCTAGAGTTAGGATTATCAATCACTGGTTCCCTTGTATATGCCAGTTGTTGATATTAGTCAGACTAGTATCTCAGTCCATTAGGATAGGTTCATTTTGGCGGAGGCCTTCAGACAGATATGAGAAACACCGTTCACCTAGTAAACATCAAAACCATCTATGTTTTTCTATATCCATCTTCTTGATCTATCCATGTGATTAGTTTTGACTCCGGATATTGATGTCCATAGTGCAACTATCTGAGTAGAGCTCTGTCACTTCATATGAATTTTAGTATGCTTGAGTGCAAACTCGTGTACAACAATTGGAATTTCGCATCAGGGTACTTCCTCCTGTAGTCAATAAGTATGCCGACCAAGGAGATTCTTTAGTGCCTTCCAAGGTTCTGTGTAGATAGCTAGGGTCTGGAGTAAAAAGGTTTTGTGGGTATACCTATGGTAAGCCCTCCGGAGACAACACTCCGCCACTAGGGACACCTAGGGGTTTAAAGGCTTATTGCATACGCTAAATGCAATCGATGATGCCTGCGACAGTGAGTTAGGATTTTATTTCTATTTTATTTTTGCTCGAGGACTAGAAAATAATAGGTTTGGGGGTATTTGATAGACACATTTTTGTGTCCGATTTGGCTCGATTCTATATATTGTTAGGGCTCATTTTTGTACTTATTATGGTGTTTTATTTATTTGTAGGTATTTTTGGCTAATAAACATTTTTGGAAAAAATTGGCTCGAAAAGCACCCGTAGGACATTTGCTATTCGGACTCTCACTTTGGATAAGGGGTAACCTAATTACTAAGGGGCATATCATTTCCAGGCATCAGCTAATCGCACTCCTACTCTGGATAAGGGGCAACCATCTTCAACATTCAAAAACCAGAAAATTGGCGGGAAATTAGTTCAGTTAAAGAACAGTTTTGGTGATCGTGATTTGGAGGAGTTTGAGGTCGATTAAACCTCTGATTTTCATAGGATAGACTCCTTATGGGTCTAGGAATCTGATATGGCTGTGTAAATCGATTATAATGGGATCAAACGAAGGATTTTTCTCACAACAAGAAAATATGGAAAGTCACGTGTGTGACCTGTTTTAGGGAATTTTAGAGTGATTAAAACGCTGTAAACCTTCCCAAAGATTTGTATCTATCTAAGGAAGACTTTAGAATAAAACGGAAAGCTCAGAAACGCGTAGAAATCCTAAAACAAGAAATTGTCGCAACTTGGCCGTGAAGAGAAGGAAAGATATTTTGGAAGATTTGGGAGAGATTTAATCGGTATTTTTGATATAAATAGATGTCTTGGGTCATATAGAAGGGGTGTCGAGAGTTTGGGAACCTAAGGAGAGCCAAAGAAGAAGAAATCCGAGATTTACCAAACTCTGTGTCTGCTGCTGCTGCTGTTGAAGAAGAAGAACAACTGAAGAACATTGACCCTCGCTAGACAGTCGCAGAAAAGTGTCGCTTTTTAACAGCTGAAGACATTAAGATGTTCAGGGCAGTCTTATTTCAGGGCAGTCTTAAATCAGCTACAAAGCAATAGTTTTTCTGTAACAGTTCCATTGTAACATCTGTTTTGCAACACCAATACACTATTGCAAACAATCTGTGTTATTACTTTTCACTCTTTTAAACATCTTTTGAGCAACAAACACATATTTTGAGATCATGATTAATATGAGGAGCTAAACCCCATTGCTGAGGCGATAGAGGAAGCTATTTTTCCAACAAAAAGTGGTATATTCTATTTTATCTTTTTATTTGCAATAATTATATGATTATTTTCCTTGAAATATTATTGAATATGATTTTTATTTTAGTGATTGTGATCTATTTTGATGGAGTATGCTCAGTTTTAAGACTTTTGATGCTTCATACTTGGTATTTACAATTATTACTTTTGAAAATCTACTTGTTGCAATATTTTAGAATCAAATTAAACAAGAAAATTGCATAAATATAAGTATTGGTTTAATCACTTTGAACTTGGAAAATAGTGGAATCTTAGCCTCAGTGTTTCTTTTAGTATTGATATCATCTTTGATTGAGTTTTCTATAATTTTTAGTGAGTTTTCTATTTTAATATTAGGATTTAAGTCTAATTAATATCCTTCACAAGTCTGAGAATCAAACCAATTTTACCACTATCTACAAATCACATCAGTCATCTGATTTCTTCCACAGGAGTTGCTGCTGATCCTGACAAAATAGCTGCCATGTAAACCTGGCCCCAACCTACAAATCTCAAACAACTGAGATGGTTTCTTGGCCTTACTGGTTATTACAGAAGATTCATCAAGGGGTATGGTACTATTAGTAAGCCACTTACTGACATGATCAAGAAGGACTCTTTTGTTTGGTCTTCTACAACAATTCAAGCATTCACAGATCTTAAGCATGCCATGACAAATGCTTCAGTGTTTGCTCTGCCTGATTTTTCTTCTCCTTTTGTATTAGAAACTGATGCATGCTCCAGAGGTGTTGGTGCTGTGTTGATGCAGTTTGGCAAACTTTTTGCCTTTTTCAGTAAACCTCTTGGACCCAAAGCACTAGACCTCTCCATTTATGAAAAAGAACTCTTGGTAATAGTAATGACAGTCCAAAAATGGAGACACTATCTCTCTCATTCTCAGTTCATTATTAATACAGACCGTAAAAGTCTGAAATTCTTTATGGAACAAAGAATGACTTCTGTTCTTCAGCAGAAGTGGCTTATGAAACTTTTGGGACTAGATTATGTCCTTAGATATAAGAAAGGACAAGACAATGTTGATGTTGATGCCTCGTCCAGAATGCATCATTCTTCTGAATGTTTTGCTCTATCTGTTACTCAACCACAATGGATACAAGACATCATTATCATTTATGAAAATAACACTGTGGTTCAGCAACTACTGGCTCAACTTTTACTTACTCCTTCTCATCAGTTATTCTCATTGCAAGGTGGGATTCTCAGGTACAAAACTAGACTATATGTTGGTAGTGGTAATCATATTAGAAATTCTATTCTGCAATCAGTGCATTCATCAACTGTGGGAGGCCATTCAGGAATGCTAGGCACCTATACTAGAGCTAAGTCCTATTTCTTTTGGCCAAAAATGAAGCAAGACATATTCACCTTTTTTTTCCAACTGTGATGTTTTCCAATGCATAAGCATGAACATACTGCCCCTGCAAGTCTCTTACAACCTTTACCAGTACCAGACACTCATTGGAAACATTTATATATGGACTTCATAGAGGGTTTACCACTTTCAAACAAGAAATATGTTATCTTAGTTATTGTTGATAGATTAACCAAGTACAGTCATTTCTTATCCCTCAGCCATCCTTTTACATCTATTTTTATACCTAAAGAGTTCATGCACCACATATTTAAACTTCATGGTCTTCCTTCATCTATAGTTTTTGACAGGGACAAGATATTTATTATCCAATTCTGGCAAGCACTATTCAAATCCCTTGGCACCACCTTGAACTTAAGTACTTCCTATCACCCTCAGTATGATGGCCAAACTAAGAGAACTAATGCTTGTTTGGAACAATATCTAAGATGTATGACTGGCACTACCTCTAAAGTTTGGACTACTTGGTTGTCTCTAGTTGAATGGTGGTTCAACACAAATTACCACACAAGCCTGAAGATGTCACCATTCCAAGCTCTCTATGGATATGCCCCTCCCCATTTGGCCTTTCCAGTCA
This sequence comes from Papaver somniferum, assembly GCF_003573695.1. Taxonomy (NCBI): domain Eukaryota; kingdom Viridiplantae; phylum Streptophyta; class Magnoliopsida; order Ranunculales; family Papaveraceae; genus Papaver; species Papaver somniferum. The sequence goes on along the minus strand of NC_039359.1, from coordinate 51,949,841 downwards.
GCACTACTACCTCTATTTCTTCTGTTCAAGAATACTTACAGGAAAGAGATCATATGTTGCAACTACTTAAGAAAGATTTACTCAGAGCACAAGATAGAATGAAATTCTATCCTGACAAATCAAAAAGTGACAGATCTTTTGTGGAAGGAGATTGGGTATATTTGAAACTACAACCTTACAGGCAGTCCTGAGTTGCTCTTAGAAAGAATTTCAAGATTTCTGCCAAATATTATGGCCCTTTTGAGATACTACAAAAATTTGGTCCTGTGGATTATAAACTAAAACTTTCATTGGGCTCAAGATTTCACCCTGTATTTCATGTATCTTAACTGAAGAAAAAGATTGGTTCTACTGCAGTCTTTGCTCCATCTCTACCATTAGTGGATACTTCAGGTGTCTTCATTGTCACTCCAGTAGTTGTTCTAGACACCAGAGAAACACTGCGTGGAGGTATGCCGGTTTCACAATTACTTATTCAATGGAAATATTCTCAGGCTGAAGATGCTACTTGGGAAGATCTACACCACATTCTAGCCCAATTTCCAGATTTCATCCTTGAGGACAAGGATGTTTAGAAGAGGAGGGTATTGTCATATGCCTAGAGTCTGAGCTAGCCACATGACTAGTTTTACTTTTGTAGCTTAAGTGAAGAGTCTGTATCTGAGTCGGCCTGTCGACTCAGTGAGTTCAACTCGAGCTCTGTTAGTGGTCCTTCTTTTTATTACGAGTCAACCCTGCCTTGGTCCATCTGAGTGTCTGTCTTACCCAATAGATTGTTAGGTGGATCGGTATCAACGGCTAGAAGTGAGAGTTCAGTCCTGAGAGAACTAGTTGTATTTATTGCTCATCATTCCTGTATTTTCCGGTAAGAAGAAAATTAATAAAATAGAGGCTCATTCCTTTGGAAGAGTAGGTTACTGTTATGTGTAGTTCATACCCTTCTTGTTGATTCATAACAATTTCATCAGCTTGGCGGATGAACAATGAATCTCAACTGAACACCCAAAAATCAAATTATGTTTAAATCAGTATGGTGGAAAACATTAAACCAGACTAGCTAATAGTTAACGAACACTCAGTAGTTCTCCATATGGTGACATGAATGATGTAGCAAAACAAAAGTAATGGATATAGGAACATCTCTGGTGTCAGTCATTCCATACTATTACACTTCATTGAATACCAAAGTCCAGTACTGCAACAATATTATTTTACAAAAACATCACATATGAGTTATGCAAGCGGGTTATTGTCTACATAACCTTCTCCTATATCCTCATAGCGTCAACCAATGATTTTCCAAAGACTTTACGAGTAAAGAATTTCTTCATATAATCCTCATACCCGATTGTTCTGAACAAAGCAGGTGTCTCAGGTGTGATCATGCTGAGTATTGGACCTATTTCTGTATCTACTTTAGGGCTATGAAATGTTGCAACTGATAGCCTCTCCTTTCTTGAGTTTACTGTTGCTCGGTGCTCCACGCTACGGTATACGCCATTGCTCATTATCTGTCACACAAGGATGGAAAAAAGAATTAGTAACCAAAAACTTGGTAACATGACCTAGACTTGGATAATTCTATTTCATCAACTCTTTTTACCTCCAAAATATCTCCAATGTTCACTACAAAGGCATTAGGTAGAGGTTGAACGGGAATCCACATCTTTTCTTTTCTAATCTGTAATCCACCCACTTGGTTGAGTTGAAGGAGGATCGTCAAACCGCAAGCATCTGAATGTGGTGTAAATCCAATGACTTGCTCCGGTCGAGGGCAAGGAGGATAATAATTCATCCTCATTGCTTGTCTTCCGTCTTCAAACAACTCTGCCATGACCCTAGTCTCCATTTGTAAAGCCTTTTCCATGAACTCAAGGATACTCATGCTTAATTTGCTCAACTCAAATGAGTAGGATTCAATTGTCTCCCTGCATAAATAGATGAACCAGCCAATTAATTATACACATGCAAGACGCAACGCGCAATAACAAATATCGGAATGAAATCATACATCCTGAGAACAAAAGAGATCACAAAGAAGTAACCTGAGAGGTAGAGGCAGTTTGGGTAACAGCCTAGAATTCCTCGTATGTTTGGGAAGAGTGATGATTGAAAACTTATCTCCCCAATCAAGGTTCTGGACTTTTGATTGAAAAATAAAGTTTTGTCCAAATCCTTGCGAATCTCCTTGTTCCTGCCAATATTTCATTTTCTCATCCATTGGAAGATTGAATAAACCTTCGATTTCTGATTTCACTTTCTCCATCAATAAAAAGTCAACCCCATGGTTTACCACCTACACCATAAAACTCTACTTACTTCTTAAAAGAAAATCAATATTCATCGGTATACTAATTCCTACCGGACTGATAATAGAAAATTAAAGTACCGTACAAGATTATATTTGGAGTGCCATATATATGTACATACCTGAAAGAAACCCCATACTTTGCAAGCAGAGTGAAGCTTGTCCAATTCTAATTCATAAATGATGGGTTCTGGTGACAGTAATTTCTGCAAATCGATAACAGGTACTGATGGATCTACCATAGACATACCGGAGATATTATTCAACGTGTCCTGGTCATTGCGAATGTAACGTGCCGGGACTTCTGCAAGTGATTCTTTGGCCAATTCTTGAACAGTACTAGGTACAAACAAAGAACCACCTAACTTTTTTAGTTTTCGTGTCTCCATGAATTCCAAATCCAAATTTGATGAACCCAAGTTTGAGTTATAGTTCAAGTTTTTCGATCACATATGTGAAAGCATGATGATGTATGAGATCTAGTTGACCAAGTTACCTCAGTTTGACTTAGTCAAACAGGTTTCTTTTCTTTTTTTAATTTGGTTTCCTTTTACTAGTAGTATCGGGCAATGTTAAAGCCTATATAAGAAGGCCTGGTATCGTAGAGATAATCACCCAAAGTTATTGTTCTCTAGGTTTGATATTGCTTTTGTGAATTTATTGACTTCGCATAAACCCTAATTATGGCGTTGTATCTACTCTATGAAGCTACATCTGGTTATGCTTTGATTCGAGCATATGGCATAGATGACATAGGAAGAAACACCGAAGCTGTTAGGAATTCAGTAACTGATATTAATAGGTTTAGTGAAGTTGTACAGATTGTTGCTTTTTCACCATTTGATTCTGCTTTAGATGCGCTTAACCAGTATAACGCTGTCTCTGAAGGGATTATGACCGAAGAGTTGAGAAACTTTTTGGAGTTAAAGTTACCCCAAGTTAGAAAAGGAGAGAAACCTGATATTAGTCTTGGAGTTGCCGAGCCAAAGATTGGATCACAAATCTTTGAGGAAACTAAGATTCCCTGCCAAAACGATGAATTCATTCTTGAACTTCTCCGTGGTGTTCGCTTTCATTACGAAACGTTGATTAGCGATTTTTACAAGTCTCCGCTTGCTGGGTTTTTGAAGGGCAGCAGAGCTACGGAGAAGGAAAAGTTCAATGTCGACCAGGTTGATGACATGATTTTTGAAGCTATCTCCACACTTGACACGCTTGATAAAGATTTCAACTCGTCCTTGATGGGACTCAGATTGTGGTACTCTAGGCACTTCCCTGAACTTTTTGATATTGTAAACGACAACTATCTTTACGCGGAAGTGGTAAATTATGTTGAAAACAAATCTGATCTTTCTGAGCACAAGATCCCAAGATTAAGTGAGATACTTGGGGGTGATGAAGACAAAGCAAAGGACATTGTTGAAGCAGAGAAAGCATCCATGGGGGAAGATTTGTCCCCGATTGACTTGATTCATGTCAAGCAAGTTTCCCAGAAAGTGATCGACCTCGCACAACACAAAAAGCATGTACATGAGTATCTAGTATATCAGATGAATGACATTGCGCCGGACTTGGCTTTTGTTATTGGTGAAATTGTTGGGGCTCGTCATGCTGAGTGTTCTATTAATTCCCGCACTGACTGCTTTTCAGGGACAGAAATTACTGTATATGGGGAGAAGCTACGTAGGCAGGTTGAAGAGAGACTGGGTTGTTATGATGTTGACATGATGAAAGCAGCGATAGATACAGAAGATGGAGGTTCAGCAAAGAAGAGCAGCAACGAAACTGAGATCAAAGGTGAGGTAGGGCTTATTGAAGAGGATAAACCAGCAGCTAATGCAATTAATGGAGATGCTGCAGAGGAGGATATGGGGATTGAGAAGAAGAAGAAGAACAAGAAAAAGAAAAAGAACAAGAAAAAGAAGGAGAAGTGCACTAGCTCGTGTGTTCCTTACACCTTAACTAAACTAGCTTGTACATTTTTTGTAACTGTTTTGCTGTCTCTTTTTGTGCTTTCCTTGCACTTTCGATAAAGGCTTCAAAAACTAGAAAATAGGAAAAGAGCAGAACGGAACAGCGAAGAATAAAAAGAAATAAAAGAGCAGAACGGATCTTAATTTAGTTTTATGAAGAAATGTGTTTAGGCAAGTGCTGCCTCTTTGTGTTTTGCTTATGATTTTCTTCAATTAATCGACTATGAGCATGGCATAACCTAGCTCTTTCTCATACACTTGAGAGTTATTATAGATAAGCACTACCTGCTCTTAATACACTCTTCTAGTCTTCTCGAGATTCATATCACCAAAACACAAAATTTGTCTAGTGATTCAAAATTTTACAAGGTAATCCAAAATCCGGACGTGACTCTAAATTGATCTCGCGACCTTAGAACATGCCCAATGACTTAAAATTTGTCATGTAATCCGAACATAACTTAATTTTCACAGTGACAAAGAATTTGGCTGGGTGACCTGAAACTGCCATTGTGGCCTAAAATCCACATCTGATTAATCTATCCACTCTATTCTTTTTTTTTATTTCTTTAAGGAGTTATGATGCCTTAATGGCCCAAAGTTTGTTAAGTGACCCATATATATAGAACCATAATACAAAATTGTTAGGGTTTTGGACTTTCGATTGAAAAATAAAGTTTTGTCCTGGGAATCTCCTTCTTCCTGCCAAAATTTCCTTTTCTCGTCCATTGGAAGATTGAATAAACCTTCAATTTCTGATTTTAATTTCTCCACCAATAAAAAAAAAGTCACCATGGTACTCTAATTTTCTTTGTTAAGCAAACACATGCCATAACTAACCGATATTCATGGGCATTCTCATTCCTACTGGATTTGATAAAAGAACATTACCATACAAATTTGTAGTTGGAGTGCCATGTATACATACCTTAAAGGAACCCCATTCTTTGCAAGCTGGGTGAAGCTTGTCCAATTCTAACTCACAAATGATGGGTTCTGGAGATAGAAAATTCTGCAAATCAATAACAGGTACCAATTGATCTGTCATAGACGTACCGGAGATATTACTCGACGTGTCCTGGTCATTGTGTATGTAACATGTTGGGATTCTACAAGTGATTGTATGGCCAATTCTTGAACAGTGCTAGGTACAAACAAAGAACCACCTAGCTTTTTTAGTTTTCCTGTCTCCATGAATCTTCAAAATGGCAGCTTATAATTCAAGCTTTCCGACCGCATATATGATATATGAAAGAATGATGATGTAGGATATTAAGTTGACCAAGCTTTGTATTCGAATTAAGATTTTTTTTTTTAATTTGAATTCCCTTTTCTTCTAGCCCTATACGGGATTATGAAAGCCTATATAAGAAAGCCTAGTATCCCAGAAAAAATCATTCAACATTAGTTTTCCTAGTTATTGTGACAGTTTTGCCTTCGCTTTTGTGAATTTATTCACATACACCCTAGAAAATTTTCTTTAATGGCGTTGTATCTACTCTTTGAAGCTGCATCTGGTTACTCATTGTTTCAAGCTCATGGTATAGATGAGACACAACAAAACAGTACTGAAGCTGTTAGAAACTTAGTAACTGATTTTGATAGGTTTTCTGAAGTTGTGAAGATTGTTGATTTTTCACCATTTGATTCTGCTTCAGATGCTCTTAACCAGTATAATGCCGTCTCTCAAGGGCTTCTGACTGAAGAGTTAAAAAACTTTTTGGAGATAAATTTACCCAAACGTAAAAAAGGAAAGAAACTCAAGTATAGCCTTGGAGTTGCAGACCCAAAGATTGGATCACATATCTTTGAGGAAACTAAGATTCCCTGCCAAAGCAATGAATTCGTTCTTGAAATTCTCAGTGGTGTACGGTTTCACTTCGATACATTCATTAGCGATTTTGATGAGTCTCAGTTTGGTGGGTTTTTGAGTCATAGTATCAGCAGATATACGGAGGAGTACAATTTCGAGGAGGTTGATAACATGGTTTTTCAAGCTATCTTCACACTTGATACTATTGATAAAGATGTCAACTCCTCCATGAGACTCAAATTGTGGTACTCTAGGCACTTCCCTGAACTTTTTGATATTGCAAACGACAACTATCTTTATGCGGAAGTGGTAAAATATGTTGAGAATAAATCTGAGCTTTCTGAGGACAAGATCCCAGGATTAGTTGAGATACTTGGGAATGATGAGGACAAAGCAAAGGAGATTGTTGAAGCAGCAAAAGCATCCATGGGGCAGGATTTGTCCCCTAAATTCATGTCAAGCAATTTTCACGGAGAGTGATGGGCCTCGTAAAATACAAGAAGCTTGTACATGACTATCTAGTGTATAGGATGAATGACATTTCACCAGACATGGCTTTTGTAATTGGTGAAATTGTTGGGGCTCGTCATGCTGGGTGTTCTATTGTTTCCCGCAACGACTGCTTTTCAGAGCCAGATTTAACTGTATTTGGGGAGAAGATCCGTGAACAGGTTGAAGAGAGACTGGGTTTCTATAATGTTGACTAGCAAAAACGCACACGCGATGCGCATGGCGAAAACGGTACTATTTAGAACAAAATGATATTTCACTTTCTTCACATGTTCTTCACATAATTTCGCTTTATTCACTTATTCCAGACTGATAAACATAGAAATCAAAATTTTCATTCAATTATTTAACAAATATCCATTTACACATATATATTGCTTTTCTTATGCATTTTATTTACATGATACAGCCGCAGACAGGTGCGATGCAGAAACAACTCAAAAAATAAGAGAGGCAATTTAACTGTCTTCACTTATTTCAAACTGAAAAAGCAATCGCACTACTCATTCAACCCAAAGGCTTCCGCAGAGATCGGATTGTTGAGTGCCATCCGTTCTGGTATCAATTAACTGCCAAAGTTGAGGTTGCTTGATTTTAGGACTCCGACGAAGATTCTCAATTGTTAAATTCTCATGACAATGAAATGTATGGTGACAAAAAGATGAACTGACAAATGCTAGAATAATAAAATGATACTGTGCAAATGATAAGAATCGTAGCATCAGATTTGTCCAATTAATTTGACTCATCGACTGTAATACGTCTTTTTCTATATATTTTGCAATGTTTATTCAATCTCTAATTCATTTAAGCTCTCGACTTTCTTTGACCAAATATTAACATCAGAAACTAAAATTTAGATAAAAAACATGCATGCACAAAATAAATTCATTGAACCCAAGTTGTAAGTCTAGGAAGTTGGGAACCAATACACTCACCTTTTATCAACCGAATACAATTCTGATCCAATAGTTTGTCTTCTGTTTATGCGGACATAATTGAAGATAATCTATGACCCATTCAGTGTGTCTTTAATATGCTCAGACTACTGTCGTCAACAAACTTGCCTGAAACCAAATCTCTATGAGTATTGCACATGTATCGTACTGCATGCGTATGTTTAGTTTGCATTCTTTCACATTACTGAATGCCAACTGATTTATTAACCATCCCTTCTTGGTGCCAACTATGAAAAGCATCAACTAAGCTAGATATCACCTATCATCTTATTAACATGGTATAAAGTGGTTGGATGCAGAGTAAACACATCAAATTCAAGTAAATGGGGAAGCCGAAATTTTGCACTTCTGTGGCTAGAGTGCACAACACGCAGAAAGAGTCAGCATTTCAACAATACTATGAAGTAGTCAAATAAGAATGACATGTAACCCTCACCTGAATTTCTCAACCCTGTATTAATTCCATTAACATCTCTTGCTTCCATACTATAAAGAACAACCCAATGTCAATTGTTATACAAACACATGACTTCTTTAAGAACCAAAGCAAAAACTGAGCATCATTTCTATGGGGCATTTCGACGAACATTTATGGAAGAAAAATAAACATTTAACCCATATCTAAAAATTAGTGGACTCAAACCCAAAATCATCTCTTCGACTGATAAACAAAATCTAGATTTAAAGAAATAATGATTATAGGAATCAATAAGTACAAAGAATAAATAAAATTTGTCACTTTAAAATCAAACATCAAAATACCTCAATTCTATTTGATGCTGATTCCGCTTAAACTAAACATCAACACAGCGTAAAATAGGTTAATTTCCCCCTCTGATATTAAGAGAAAAGAAATTCGATTTGATGTGATTTGATGCTGAGTTATACTTTCCCCTTTTAAAATTAAAACAAAATAGGTTAGGGAAATTCGTTTTATTGTGATATCAACCTGTGGTTATATCTTCGTTCTCCTTGTGAAAGTAGATTGAGGAAATTTTGTGATAGAAGTAAGTGTGATGAGAAGATCAGATGGGTATTCGATTATTTCTGTATGTCATTTGAGTGCGGAGGAAGAGAGGAGAAAACAGATAGGACGAAAAAAGACAGCGCTATGGAAAACTGAAACAGAGAAAAAAAAAATACGGAAAGACTACTTAGTCATTTCTTGTCGGTACGTTGAAAATAGGCCTTTTCTTTATTATAGTAAGATTTGACGAAAGGGGCGATTATTAGGAATATATGTCAAGGTCATGTCCTGTTGACTTGACCAAGTCTGTGTTTACGAGGATAGGGTATAAATACCTTATCTTGTATTGTGAAAGACACTGAAATATAATTCTGTAATACCACTTTACATATCTAATTACAATATATTGGTTTCTCATGCTATCATTCGGGTAAGAAGATCCTAAAAACATTTTTGTTCGATCCTAACCTAATTTATTTCATCACATTCAAATCCTAAACAACATTAGTCTTCATATCAATATTAAACTCCAATTAAACTCCAAAAACCTATCTGTTCGTGAATAATCTCAGTTCTTTCCTTCTGGAAATTTACTCAATTAAATCGTTACCGGTGAAGAACAATATCAACATCGATTTTGTCTTCCGCTGCTGACAGAGCTACTTCTGGTAATCCTTCTGATTTATTTTGGTAATTCTTCTAGTATAATTTCTTCTGATAGCTACCGGTAATTGAAAGAAATATGGGATTTTTAAGGTTTTGAATTATTGGGTTTTCAAGTATACATCAATATTCTTCTTTACAAAGATTTTAGGGTTTTGAATTTAAATCCTTCAAGTTCTTAACTCTTCAATATTGGGTACTGCAATTTAGAATTTAGTATATAAAGGTCTTTAATTCGAGATTATATGGAAAAATTGAAGCTACAGAGTTATGGGGCGAGTTTGGCAATCCGGATATCCCAATCTAGGTTGGGTTATCCTTAAAAAAACGTTTATTTTGTGTTTGTTTCATGCATACTCCAACCGTGGACTGGGATATCAAAACCTCCCATGATTTTCGAACACCAAAAGAATCATATTTATGGTATTCTCCAGTAAACTCGTTCTCCATGTTTTCCAACCAAGAATACTGCTAACAGACTCCACTCTAAACCCACGAAGGGTTTATAGGTACCCTCTCTTCCACTTACTGCTTTCAAGCTTTACATTCCTTTCTCCAAAGAAATCTTAGGTACGAACAAATTTTTTTTAATGATTACTAGCGATATAGTTTTGATTATAGATTTGATTAATTTTTTTTGTTTTTGTTTACAGATCTTCTTCTTCCTATAACCCATCAGGTACTCTATCACTCTCCTTCTGTTATTATCTATTCAAAATTTTGTGTTGATTTTTCATGAAAATTACAATGTGTTTGTTGTTATACATGAATTACCCAATAAGAATGGTACGCTCGTTTGTTTATTGATTGAGAATTTGAAAGTATGGTCAGAACCCTAGTTGTTTGATAAAATTCCCCAATGCGAAATTTCTAATATTTTTTTTTTTTTTTTTGAGTTCTGAAAAATCAATATATTACTACGAGTTATGAAAGATACCTAACATAAACGAAGGATTTAATGGGGAAGATGAGTTTATTAGGGTATACTGTAGTGAAAAATTATTAGTGTCTTTTAGATTACCATTTGCATATATAGAGAATGAAAATCTTAAATACAATAGTTTACAGCATATAATAGAGATAGTATAATCTTAAATTTTTATTTGTGTAGGAAAATATTATCTTGGAGATGCAGGATTCACCCTTACGCCAAATTTTATTACTCCATATCGCGGCGTTCGTTATCACTTGAAGGAGTATAAGGAAAATCGCCCAAGAGATGCCAAAGAATTATTTAATCTTTGACATTCATCATAACAGAACGTAGTTGAACGTGTTCTTGGAATAATGAAAAGGCGATTCACAATTTTGCTAGTACAACCTCAATATCCGTATGAATCACAAGTGAAAATTGTGCTAGCCTGTTGCATTATCCATAACCACGATCGTAGGGAATGTATAAATAATTTGTTTCTTGATGATGGAGGTGTTGTACCAGTACAAGAAACCGATTCTGAGGTACCGGAAGACAATAATAAAGGTGTTAGACTCGGGAGAAATAGAGAGCGAGATTTAGCTTCAGAACTTCGTACTTCAATTGCAGACGCAATGTGGAATAATTATCAACGTCGCCGCCGTACCATCTAGTTTTTAATGATTAGTTTTTATCGAATTCTTGAGTTTTCATAATTCTATTTTAAGATTATTTTTTTATTTATTTTATCGAATTCTAATTTTGAAATTTTTATTTTTAGATTTGTCTTATCGTTTTACTATTTTTGTTTTAAAATGTCGATGCTCGTTTATATATTGCATATTAAACTCTGGAGTTTGAAACAAACATCATTTATGTTAACCTATTACTGGATAGCGTGTCGAACAAACACAATTTGAGTTAACCCAGGATAGGATATAATTTCAGACAGACATCACTTAAACTGACCAGTGTTAAGGTTATCATAAATTAAATTGAGTTAACCTATACTAGGATATGTTATCCTAGTTTCCTGGTTGTCAAACTCGCCCATGAATTTTGGATGAGTTACAAAAGTTTCAAGACGTGAAAACCCAATACTGGTGGTGGAAATCAATCTTTCTGACTATTTCAAGGAGTTTATGTTTGTAGGGTTTTTAGAGTCTACAGAAGGTAGTACAGAAATTCATATGATTAAAGATTGAAATTTTGAGACTTCTGGATTCTATCCTGTGAGGAGGCCAAAATCATCCATTCCTCATAATGTGTATGATCACACTATTTCGGTAATATCCATAACTCCTACTGTTTTTGAATTCTAGTTGTAAAAACAATTGAAAGAAACTCGGATTAGGTCTTGCAATTGCTGGTCCAGGCTTGTTTTACATAGTACTAGTTGTATTTGGTTTTATCTTTGTTAAGAAATTTAAAGAATAGAGACCAGTTAAGAGTTTAAAGATGGAACTTTTCAATAGTTATAGATAATTTCGTTACAGCAAACTTCAGCATGCTATTAAAGGGTTTCATTCGAGTCAAATCGTTGGTCGTGGAGCATTTAGAACTATTTACTAAGCAGCTTTTCCTGAATTAGGAATGACTTCTGCAGTGAAAATTCCTAGCAGAACTTTCTGTTATGGCTTGTCTGAGACATAAGAATCTGGTTCAGCTTCAAGGATGGTGTACTGATAAGGGTGAATTACTTCTTGTTTATGGTTTTATGTAAATTGGCAGTACTTATAGTCTTCGTTTAGAACCCATTGCTCAGTTAAAAAATATTGTCAAGAAGAATCAAGCACTAATGAGAAAGATAGCTCTTAATTATATGGTTCATTGCTGAAGAAAAGAATGCAAACCAGGAAGAGATTTCTTCTAAAGATTCATCAGAAGAGGAGGTATATCAAGTTCATTTCTTCAAGTGCAAGATGCATTCTCAGTAGGTATCCATGAATTACAACAACTAGTTGCATGAGTACTTACTTCACAGGGGTAGTTACCGAAGCAATTGAAGACCAAAATTTACTGCAACAATAGCATTGTCAACTGATTCCACAATAGCAGCAACATCATCATTAATTCAACAGAAATAACAAATTCCGGGTAATATCAACATGCATATGGGTAATAACTTTTTAATAACAATTTTTCCCATTTGTTCATTGTTACTTCTTTTTTATATGAGTTTAGCATTTGAAGTAATAATTTTCCATGCCTAACTGGTCCTAAAAACATTTTTCAATGACCAGTTATATGACTTGTTACTTCAAAACAAGTCATATCAGTACTGGAAGCTACTATTTCTGTTATTATTCAACTTATGTTGCTGTTATTACTCATTGTCCTGCTACTTCAATATTTTCTGGGGCAATTTCTTCTCCTACTACTTTTTTGTTTGAATTATGCTATCAAAATTACTACTTCTGCAGCTAGTGCTCGTTTATCGTTCCTGCAACTCATGTTTAATATATCTAGCCAACTGGTGCTACTTCTACTTGTTTCAGTTTGGGGTTCCATGTCCTGTTGACTATGGATATCTACTTCTTCAGTTGTCTGTTCTATTCTGCTGTCCATGGTGATTGGTGAGTGTGGTGCATTTATTATGTTACACTTCACTTTTGCTAAGATCACTTGAAGACTTTAGAGTTTTGTATCACTTTTGCTTCTGCTCCTGACAAGACTCATTATGCTTCTGGAGATGTTTCTGCTACTGCTGATGTGCTTGCTGCCGCAGTGTGCATTCGTTTTTCTTATATTTTCTCTCTTATTGTGTTTCTGATTGTTAAGGGAGTGATTTTTCTTTTGTTTTTCTTGCACCAAACTGACATTGTGAGGTGTGTTGTCAGTTTGAGGGAGTGATTTGTTTTTCCTTTTTTTCTTTCTTTGATCTCTTCAAACTGTTTCAGCGTCTGCCTGTAACCTTTGATGGGGGTGTATTAGGAATACATGTCAAGGTCATGTCCAGTTGACTTCACCAAGTATGTGTGTACCAGGATAGGGTATAATTACCCTTGTCTTGTATTGTGAAAGACACTGAAATATAATTCTGTAATACCACTTTACATATCTAATAACGATTCATTGGTTTCTCAGCGATAGAAGAGCTTATTGAGGAGGATAAATCGCAGCCATAGCAACTAATGGACATGCTTCAGAGGAGGATATGGGGACTGAGAAGAAGAAGAAGAATAAGAAGAACAAAAAGAAAAAGGAAAAGAACAAGAACAAGAAAGATGATAGAATTCACCTAAGCTACTGCACTAGCTTGTGCATCTTATTTTTCTGTTTGTTTTATTTGTTTGTGCTTTTACTTTTGTAGCTGTAGCTCTTGTAAGTTCTTGGTTTGATGCCTAGTAGTGTGGGATCCCAAATTTCTTTCGTCCTGTACCAGTAGTTTCTAAGTAAATGCGGACTACATCCTCAAACTGCAGTAATACTGAGAGTGAGATATAGCTCGAGTATAGTAAGCACATAGCATATGCATACCAAATTATTTATCAGAGATTTGCGTTTTTAAACCAACAATCACATGGACCAAAAGACTATTAGCCAAAGCCAACATCTCCTTAATATCCACTCCAACAAGTGATTCAAATATTCATAATTCATTCAATACAGAAAATTCAACACACACCTGCAAAAATACTTACTCTACATGACACCAATTATTCATAGAAAGCTTGATAATGACCCTTTTACTTCGGCAAAGTAACTTATATTGTTCTGCCGGCAACATTTTGCAATCATGTAGCCTTGTTGTCTTCATTACCTTCTCCTATCTTCATAAAGTCAAGGGATGATTTTCCATCGGGTTTACGAGAAAAATATTTCTTACAATAATCCTCATACCCAATTGTTTTGAACAAGGCGGGTGACTCTGGCGTAATCATTCTAGGTATTGGACCTATTTCCACACCTACTTTAGGGTTATGAAATGCTGCAACTAAGAGCCTCTCCTTTGTGGAGTGTATTATTGCTCGGTGCTCAACACTACGGTAAATGCCATTAGTCATTATCTGTAAAAACAAGCAAGAAAAGATAAATAGTGAAATTAACTCTTTCGATCATAGAAATTCTATGGATTATCTATTTAGACTTGGATAATTTGATTTCATAAACTCTTTTTACCTCCAAAATGTTTCCAATGTTCACTACAAAGGCATTGGGTAGAGGTTTAATGGGAATCCATTTCTTGTCTTTTCTAATCTGTAATCCATCAACTTCGTTGAGTTGAAGAAGGATTGTCAAACCGCCACCATCAGAAGGGGAAGTAATCTTACTTCGTTCATGTGTCCCACTTTTCCCCTTCTTTCGCTTACTTCACATGGGCTTGTCGGGACACATGTCTCTTTTCTTGCTCCATAATTTATCTACCTCATGGATTGCCTTTTCGGCCAAGTAATCTTACTTCGTCCTTTTTACTTCGCGGCAGATATCTTGTAGGATACTTCATGGATCCTTCATAACCCTTGTTCCTCTCGGAGCTTACTTCGTGATGAGAAACTATCTCTCACATAGCTTTTACCTCGTCGACTTGTCAATAATGGTGACTCTAAATTGATTTGACAAGTCACTGACGAAGATTTTTGTGAAACGATACAAGATCTTTAGTCTGGATTCTCGCGTCTTCCACGTGGCGATCCATATTTTGGTATCTACATTTCGCCCTTTCTTATTATTCTCGATTGTAGGGAAAGGAAAATAAGAACCACTTTTCTCGATCGTATGAAGTTAAGTAACCGCCACTCCTCCCCATCAATGCTCTCCACGTGGTCCCTTCTCTCGTGTAACCGCTAATTACCGATTTGTATTTTTCGATCGTGGGTAGCTTGGTTTGACTAGTCATCTCTATAAATACCCCTTTTCTCAGTCCCTTATAACCTTTACCTTCTTCTCTTCCCTTCCTTGCCTTCTGTAAACTTACACTACAAGAAAAGGTGGCTTTAGTGACAATAGTTTTTGTGGCAAATAAAATTTCGCCGCTAAAGCTTAGTTATCGTGACAAAACAAATTGTTTCCACTTTTGTCAGGTTTTCCATGACGGAACTCAGATCTTGCCACTCATAAGTTTTTAGTGACCATGTTTAGAGACAAAATAATGTTCAGTCACTGATAAGTTTTTCGTAATAATGTATTTGTGTCACTATTTAAGTCTACTGTGACGATGCTAAAAAATCGACAATGAATCTTTTTAGTGATAATTTATAACTTTCGTTGCAAAAAAAAAGTTTATATTGACCAAATTAAGTCGTCACTAACTAATTTTATAGTAACGAACCTAAAATTTTGACGCTATAATTATTTTTAGTGACCATCAACTTTTTTTGTTGCCAATATTTATATAGTAACAACGCCTAATCGTCACAAGAAAAAACATCTGTAGCGAAGTAAATTTTGTCGCTATAGTCCTTTTTAGTGACACCATAATTTCACCGCAGTTCATGATTTCTGTGGTTACTAAAATGTTGTCACAAAAAAAAAAAATTTGGTGACAAAAGATAAAATAGTAAAAATAAGTTTTTAGTAACAATATATTTTATCACCTAAAACATAATATCTAAGTATAACTTACAAAATTAGCAAAAATCAGTTTATTTGACGAAGTAAATTTTCATAAAAGAAAAAATTACAAGTTATTATTTGTTTACATCATATAGGGAAAATAATGAAAAGAAACCAGCATAGATAGGGAAAAAAAAAATTCTAACACAAAGAATATCGAAATTAAACCAGGTGAAGTCCGGTTGGAAACTTATCATAAAAATTAAGATAGCATCGAAATCAAACGTGGTAAAATTTTGTCCTATCCAAGTTTCTATCACAAACATCATGACTTACCAAATTAAGATACAACATAATTCTTTATCTAATAGAAACTTGCCATGTTTTATACAAATAAAGCACGTTTTTTTTATAGCAAATATAAATTTGTTTTTGGTTTTATATATATTAAAGTGGTAAAAACATTAGGATTTGTTTTTGTCCATGAATGCACTGAGGTTGGAGGAACTAGTATGATGTTGTAGTGAGGTTGGAAGAATTTAATCAAATTCAAGAAATTTGATATCTTTTACTTTTTAATTTCCATGTTACAAGGGACTCGAACGGTTGAATGGCCAAATTCTTTTGAATGTAGGCAATTGCACCAATTTTTGATTACTAAAAGAAGTATTTTGCGTATATATGCACGCAATATTATTTATTATTTATATATTAGATTATCGCATTGTCATGTATACAATGACAAGATTTTTCCATTTCATTTTCATCCCGCTCAAAATATTTAAAGTTAATTGAAAAAACGAAATGTTTGTTTATTTCTTCTTTTCAGAAAATCAAACCTGATTTTCTTAAATCGAATCAGTA
Organism: Papaver somniferum; assembly: GCF_003573695.1. Classification (NCBI taxonomy): domain Eukaryota; kingdom Viridiplantae; phylum Streptophyta; class Magnoliopsida; order Ranunculales; family Papaveraceae; genus Papaver; species Papaver somniferum. Next base: position 51,933,375 of record NC_039359.1, on the reverse strand, counting down.
TACACCATTTGATTTTTTGTCCTATTGCCAAAATTTTCTAAGAATTTCAAAACCTAATTTCCATTTTCTCTAACAAATTCTCATATGAGCATAGATAAATCAATCACATTAAGTATAATTAGTCATATTGAGCAAGATTTAGTTATTTTTATATAATGGAGTAAAACAAAGTAAATTGAATTGAGTTTATGGATAATTAATCAAAACAAGTGTGATCTACTAATGTTGACGAAAAATTTGATATGATTGAAATCAATTAGATGGAATTAGCTGTCTAATCAGTTATATTAAGCATTATCTAGCAATTTTAATGGAATTGAGTAATTTTTTTTAAATGGGTTGAGTTTATCAATAATCAATTAAGGTAAGTGTGGTCTACTGATGTTGACGGAAAATTCAGTAAATTGAAATCCCATGTATAAAAATTTTCCCTAGAAGAATATTTACTAACTTATCCATATAGGTATCCCTAGTTAATGGTGAATCCCTAAGGACACTTGGTTCTACCATTTTTATGGATTTGACTAATTAAGATCAATGAATTGATGCTATTAGGCTGGATGTTTAGCGTATAGCTCATTTATTAAGTATTTCTTTAATCTCAACTACATTACTCTCATTCTATGGTTAACTATTCCAAGTCATATGCAGTAAATTAAAAGATATGATAACCTATATGCAAAACTACTTCGAGAGTAAGAGATGAACCGTAGAGCTGCTGAAGGTCCCCTTTATAGATGGATGCATGTCAAGGCTTTGTTTAAATCTCAATCTGAGTCGTTTCCATCGATGATGAATTTATTACTTTTCCCATATATAATTTTCGAATTCAATTTCTTATTATTAAAATTTTTCTTTTACCTTTTAGAGTTATCTCGACCCCAAAAGATCAATAACAATTATTGGATTCCTTCTTATTGTTTGGACTTGTTTTCATTTGTCGGATTCTTTATTATTATTTGGATTAATTTCCATTTTAAAAGTAATTCTCGGTCTTACAATTTCATTCGCATTCACATACATATATTGGGTTCACTGTGGAGAAAGTCGATAAAAGTTCATTGTGTTCATTCCCATAGGACAAGTTATTAAGATTTATATATTGAGTGTACGAAAAATTCATCCCATTTTCAGATACTTAAATTTCATTGGATACGCTTAGTGATTTATATAAGTTGATTTCAAGAGAAAATATGATTCATGATATCGCCTGATCTCTTAGAACCTCATGCTTCTCACACGTACACATACTTGATCCGTATGAGTACTGCAGGACAAATATCCACCGCTCGATAAATTTCATAATCCGCATGAATACATCTTACACACAGATCCGCCGTCGATAACTTTTAACAAAACCTTTTTTTTTTCTTTCTCACTTTACCTTTCCTCTGGCTCGTCTCGCATCTTTTTATCCTCCTCTGGCTCCCATCTCTTTCTCCTTCTCCGGCTCTCCTTCCATCACTGTTATCAAACAAACAAAACAAAACCCATATTATGTCACTCCCTCAATATCACCGTTGTCTGTCTCTTAAATGTCATCTGATTCTTCTCTCCAGCCATCAAATTGAAGGTCCGTCTTCACCGATCGACCAACTTCAAGCCCAATCGCGAACACAACTCATCCTCTGGTGATTCCCAGAGAACAAGGAGAGAAAGAAACTCATAAAACACATCATTTTAATCGCATCACCACGTTCTCAATGCCATCGATTTGGTATAATCCCTAATCCTTTCAACTACTCAAATGGGAAGTAGAGGTAAAATTTTTAGTAGAGAAATACCAATAGCAAATCCTACATATACAGATGTGGTAAGTTTTCTACAAAATTTGTCATATCTTTAGTTTTTACTCTGTATTATCTCTAATTAGGTTTTGATTTCTCTCTTTTGTCTCAATTTCTGTCGATTTCTTCGTTTCGGTTCTAATTAGGGTTTCGATTTCTAATTAGGTTGTTGATTTCTAAGAAGGTTTTGGATTTCTCCCTCAGGGTTTTTCATAGTACAGAAAATTCATCACTTCAATTTGATGGTTGGTGCTGTGCATTTGTTCAACTTTTCAATTTGTTTGCTTTCTTGGTTTTGTTATACTCATTTCGTGTATTTCTTTAATTCAGACATCAAAAATTTGAAAGCTCCACCACCATCTTCAAAGTCGGTTGTAAAGATGTGGAGCAAAGTATAGCATAAGGAGAAAGTTAACTGTGTTGTTTGATTAATCTAGGTTTACTTTGTGAAAACTGCCCTAATTGTTTTCTAAGATTACAAGTTATATTGTTGCACAGGTAGGGATTTTCTTCTATTTTTATCCTTGGTTTTCAGTTACTCCAATAGTCTGTCAATGAAATAATTTATGGAATTTTTCTTCAATAACTTCGAGTATTGGGTACCTATGATTGCATCTAATTTATAGCTGAGGTTTCTTTTAGCGAAAAAGAAAGAACATGAAAAATCCCTTCATTTTTATTTGTTTTTGTCGTAATTGTCGAAAGCAAAAGAAAATGAACAATTCCATGCTAATGTTTTATCATTGGATTAACCCTTAATGAACAATTCCATCGATTCTCCGGAAAATCTCATTCTTTCGAAAACCATGCTCTAACTCCTTTATGGTGTTTTGCTTCTAATTTTTGTGATTAAATTCTTAATCCACCTTATTGTATTTTTACTTGTTGAATTCCTTTATGGCAAGCAGAAATGTTCTTTAGAATGTCGTTTTAACTATAGTGTTTTGTAGCATAGAGTATTTGCTTGCTATCTTGAATTTTAGCACAGACTTTTGCAACAGGAAGGAATGATAATTTAGCTGGCACAGACTTTTGCCTACTTTCCCCCCTATGATTTTGCTCTAGTTTCTTTTTCTTCTAAGATCATTACTTCAGTTGTCTTTGTAAATATTATGTCACACAATTTCCTAAATAAAGAGTCAGTTCTTGCAATCTTAAATCTCATCTTCAATCCATGATTTTGTAGAATGTTGATTCACCAATGTTTGAATTTTGTTTTTTTCCAGATTCTTAGCTGGTGTGCTCGCATGGAAGGATACACAAGTTTTAGTTCCCGCCCTTCAGATAGATGAAATTCTCATGGACAAACTTTCTGGGACCTTCTCAAAGATGTTCGTTAGAGAAGGGATGGTACAAGATGTGGAGAATCTTATAGTGTATGATTCATCAAGCTCTGCTCTCCAGGCATCTCCCGCTAGCTAGATCAGCAACGCGTTCTCTGCGTTGTAGACGACACGTTGCTGGCTCGAATGCAAGAGGAAATTCCTTTGAGGAATCAAAATATTCTGCTCCTATGAATATTGGCTCTCCCCTCAGCTACTGTAGAAATTACATTGGTTAATTCTAGTCTTCGTGCGAAGTCTGTGCAAGAGCGAAAGACTTCAAGGTTAAATATTTTTCTGCTGACACAGCCACTGAAGTTGGAGTAACTAATGACCTTTTACGCTTCATGAATCTTTGAAATCAACTGAATGTCTTATGCTCTTCGCTTATTAGATCGTGGAGCATTTGGTTGGTGTTATGTCTGAGCTGCTAGCGGAGCTTAGTAAAGGAGTGGTGTCTCCACATTTGAGTTCATCGGTAGTGGAGTAGTGGCAGCTCTCCTCAACTATTTTTCTTGTGGAACCTTTTCTAAGGACAACTTCTGAAGCAAATTTGCTGAAGCTGCCAACAAGCTCTTAAAAGGTTCAAATCATTTGTAGCAGTGGGTCTTCCTACAGGTTTTCATGATGGGAGATATTTATTTTGTAATTATTCTCTTTGGAACGATATATGCTAGTCACCAATGAAAATCTGGTGACGAATTTGTCATGTAAAAAAAAATAGTTAGGGATAAATAATTTTGCAAGGAAATAGTTGTGGTTAGGGCAGTGTTGTGCCGATAATGATTTTCTGAGACGAATGAAAATTATTTTAGAGACAACTATATTCGCCGATAAAATCGTTTTGGGGACGACGATAGTCATTATACGTACTTTTAGAAATATAATTTTAAACTTTAATTTTGAGACGAAAATTATTCGCTGCTAAATTATTTTCTAAAATTAATAAATTTCGCCGCTAAACTTATTTATGTGAAAAAATTGTTTCTTCACTATAAATATATTTTGAGACGAACAAATTTCGAGGCTAAAATTACTTTATGTCACAAATTTGTTTCTTCACTAGAAATATATTCCGAGGCGAAAATATTTCACGGTTAAAACTATTTTATGTGACGAACTTGTTTCCTTACTATAGATGTATTCCGAGACAAACAAATTTCGTTGTTAAAACTATTTTAAGTGATAAAATAATTTGCTCACCAAAAATACCTAGAGTGACAAAAATTTTCATCACAAAGTCATTGAACAATGTCAATATTATTTGCTCACGAAAAGATAGTTTTGGTGACAAAAAAGACTTATATCGCTAATTAAAAAATCCGGTGACGATTTCTTAAGGACATCACTGAACACTTTCAACGACTCACTATAGGTGACGAAATTTTTTGTGCCGCTGAATTCTTTTTGCAACGAAGAAATTAGTTTTTGTGACACAATGTTTTGCCACTAAAAGAGACTTTTCTTGTAGTGTTAGGTTTCGTTTCGTGCTCTTTCAATGTCTCCCAAGAAAGTCCCCAGTCCTACCACCTCCACGACTTATGAGGATTTTAAAATCGATCTTCAGAAGTTGGGTATTTCCCTATCTTCAGCGATTGATTCCTCCGTTTCTCCTCCTATTATCGCAACCAAATTCATGGAATTAAACTACCGATGGATTCAAACGGAAACTTGGTCTTCTACAAATATGTTGATCACCGCTGGCCAACTGAGAGCGGGTCTTTCTTTTCCTTTGTATGATCCCAAGAACCCTATTTTTTATGAAATCCTGGTCGAGCTTCAGCGAGCTGTTTATCAATTGAGTGGAAATGCCATCCATCTTGCTAATGAATTCGTCAGAAGGTCTATTGGCTATACTTCCCAGATTCCACTCTTGGCGCAAAGTATCGTTCCCGCGGATTACAAGATTGAATCTTTCTCTGCGAACTATACCGTCCAGGATATGACCACGAGAGCCTATCAGGAATGGGGCTTCAAGCTTTCTCGCAAAACTTTGGTTGATCCGTCTAAGGCCCTTCTTTTAGATGTTGATCCTATTGATGCGAAACGAAAAAAGTATCTTCGTCTTTCTAGTGATGAGGATTGAATGATGTTTCCTTTGATAGCCGAAGGTCCTCTAGTGTGGGGTCTCGACGAGAACGGGACTGCTCACACTGGTCCTCTCCCTCAACATGCCCATCTCGCGGCATATGATGCGGGTCGATTTTGCTGGAATAAGATGTCCCACGAGGTTAGTCTTATCCTCATTTGGTTTCCTTGTCTTTTATTTTATTTTATCCTAACGTCCTTGTTCCTGCCTCAGTATCCTCTTCCCCCGCCTGGTATGCTGAAGGAACGCTCTAAAAAGTCAGTTCAAGCACATGTTCGTATCCCGTGGCCTCCCTTTTGGTCGTTGTTTTCGTCGATTCCTAACCTCCCATTTTCAGGAGAATGAGCCTCAATCAACGGATGGTTCTGCTAAGAATTTGAGGAAATGCTAACGTTCTAGGGTTCCTCCTCATACTTCCCAGGTATCCCTTTCTTTCTTAATTTTCTTTATTCTTCTCGCATCATCCCTTAACCTCATGGATTTCAGGACGATCCTCCCACCTTTTGCACCTCACAGCGTGGCCTTCACGGCTTGGATGTGGAAAGCCTGTCCCAAGTTCATTCCTCAATCTTACCTCGCCCTGATCCGTCTCATCATCAGCATCTTCTCTCATCTTGCGAGACTATCCCCTCGTGTAGTGCCTCTTCTCCCCAGCCCACTTCATCTAGAAGTGGCCAGCAAATTACCGAAGTGGAGGAGCCTAATATTCTTACTAACTTAAATTTTTTAAGGGAAATATTTGTTTCAACTCGCGGAGATCCTTCCTTAAGATTCGAGGCGGCCGAATCTTTGGTTTCTCTTAGTTTTAACGATTTTCTGGCTGAACATCAATCCTTTATTTTGAATGCTTCTTTGAATCTCTCTTTGGAGCAACATCCTGCCATAATGCTTCTTTAACATGCGTTTAACATTTGTTTTCCCCTTGTAATACTTCGCAGAAATTTAAAAGCAAATCTTTCTTCTTTAGGAGCAATATTGCAGCATGGCTCATCTCGTGGAGCTTCGGGAGTCTCGTGAATCAATGAAAAAGTCTAGTGCTTGTATTCTCCACCTAGAGCAGCAGCTCCCAGAAGAGAGTAAAATCTCGTCCGATCTTCGCCGTGAGTTTCCCTTTCTTTGTCATTTTGGCGTTGTCTTTCTCTTGGTGATAACTTGCCTGTTTAACTCCTTCACTCCTCAGGAAGTGAGCAAGAGCTTAAGGATCAGGTCTTTATTTTATCCCGGGAAAAGGACAGTCTTTCGAACAAAGTCTCCACTTTTCAAAAGGACGTTCATTATTTGCATGAGGATCTCGATCATATGGTGAAGGATGCAACCCTGATTGCAAAGAGTCTTCGCAAAAATGCTCAAGAAGAGAAGGTCAGGCTCTTTAATGAGTTCTGTGATTCCCAAGGCATTCCTCGCGTTTCTCTGGATCTTGAAGCATTTTCTGATGATGAGCCTGAACATGCTACCAAAGAATCAATTCCTATCATTAATGAATTTTCTCCTACTGGCAAGGATACCGAAACCGACGAGGATCGTGAAGATGATTCCCGCGAGGATGCCGAAACCGACGAGGATCATAAAGATGATTCCCGCGAGGATGCATGACCTTTTTGAAATTTGCTAATGTTGTAACCTTAGCTTTCACTTTGGCTGAACGCTCCCAATCTTGGGGGGAAGACAATATTTTTAATGTATTTGCCCCTTCCTTGTACTTTTGTGGTTCCCTTTATCTCATGCCTTTGCGTTTGCCTCTATCCCGTACTTTGGGTTTGCCTCTATCTCGTGCCTTTTCTTCCACCAAGTATATACTTTGGAAAACTGAGTCTTGTGAAGATAATGCTTAATAAGAACATAAAAAAGTATATACTTGCCCCTTGTTCTTATTGAGCATTAGCTAATCAAGACAATGTTCCGCAAGCCCAATTTCATGCTTAGTCCTTCTATTTATTGTTTCAACTTCCTTGCTGGGTGTGAGCGAATTTGTGTTTTCTTTGTGATTCTATGAGGTCTTATTGCGCCTCCTAGTTAATGTATTATTGTGCCTCATCCTTTCTGAAGGATCTTAACTCGACGAAGTATCAGGCGCTTATTACCCTTGCGAATGATAATCCATCTACCTCGTCTTAACATTTATTTTTATTTTCTCTGCGACAATGCGACATGCCTAGATATTCGCATGAACATTATCCCCATGACATTGTCGTATTTTTTTGGTCACACAGCTCCCTAATATGGAGGGTGTCATCCCTTTATATTCCCCCTTCAAGGATGTTAACCCTAACATGCATGTTGGTATCCTCCCATCCAATTATTACGATATTCAGTTGTTTTCATGACTTCTTATCACCTTCGCCGATATGGCTTTGGGTTAAGAAGCCACACCCTAAGTGAGGTTTCTTTGGTATCGAGTACATCGTAGCCAAGACTTCCCATATGGTCATGGCCGGTAACACTCCAGACTTCCTCACATGGCGAAGGGCCATACACTCAATACAGATTTTAAGCTCGTGGATGGTGCATGTATCCTTTTTCCAAATCATTGACAGGCTTCACACCTTGTGGAGATATTCTTCGCGTCTTTGTGCATATATGGCCAAAAGTACCATTGCGTCCTGGTTTTGAGAGCTAGTGACCTGGTTCCGCTATGATTACCAACGTCCCGATAGTGAATTGATTTTATGATTTCTATTCCCTCCTTTTGCGGCAAACATCTCAGCATCAGGCCCAAATACGATCTTCGGTACAGGATTCTTTCTCGGACATCGTAATTCGTGGACTTGCTTTTAATTTTATTTTTCTCTTGCCTATCTCGCGGGAGATCTCCTTTCATCAAATAGTTATAAATGGGGGCTCGCCAATCATCATCGCTTATTTCCACATCCCCTTCTTCTATCATCATTACTTGGGACTCCCTTTCCTCTCTGGTTACTGAGGGTTGCATTAACCGCTCAATCATGATATGCTCGATATTTAGATCCTCAATCATTGAGGCTATGAAGGAAAGTGCATCTTCATGTCTATTATTGTCTCGTCCTATGTTTCTCCAAATAAGGCTTCATATCTTCATTGAGTAATCTTTCACGAGTTGCTGATATCTCTGCATCACCGATCAACTGCGTTATATCTTCCTTCAATTTGGCGAACCACTAGCTGTGAATCATTGTTAATTTGTACTTCGTTAATCCCATTTCTATCGCAATCCTTAAAGCTTGTACCACTGCTTCATATTCAGCTCGATATTTGTTGTTGCGTATTCCAACCAAAAGCAGAAAACTATCCTGATCCATGTGGGCGAAGTGAATACTATTCCTATTCATCCTCCACAACTGTTTCATGATCTATCGACGAATATTTCCCACCTTCTAGGATGATTCTCCGGTAACAAGCCCTTAGGGTATGGCCGACTGTCGTCTACATCCATCATTTCTCCTATGCTTTCGTCTTCCCCCGAGGGAAATTCAGCGAGGAAATCTACGATTATTTGCGACTTCGAAGAAGTCTGTACTTCATACTTTAGCTTAAATTGATCAATCTGGGTATTCCATCTTTCTACTCTCCTAACTCTTATTGAATTCTTCAAGATTGTTTCTATAGGAATTCTTGTAAGGAACTTAATTTTGTGGGTTTGGAAATAAGTCAGTAACTTTTGTGACGTGTAAAACAATGCCAGTATCAATTTTTCAATCTTTGGATAATTTTTCTCTGCGGAATTGAGGGTTTTGCTGACGTAAAAAATTGGTTTCTCTACTCCTTCATCGTTCCGAAGTAAGACGGCACTAATAGCGTTTGGTGTCGCTGCAAGACAAAGCAACATATCCTCTCCGGGTTCTGGTTTTTGCAAGATTGAGAATTTAATAAGGTACCCCTTTATACCTTTCAATGCCTCTTCACAATCTTGTGTCCATGCGAACTTTGCTCTTTTTTTCAAAATGTCAAAGAAGTGCTTACATTTGTCTGAGGACCGAGAGATAAATCTTCCTAGAGTTGCTAACTGCCCGTTTAATTTTTGTACATCTTTTATGGTCGCGGGTGAGGGAATTTATAGTATAGACTGGACTTTTTCTGGATAAACTTCTATACCTTTTCGTGAAACTATGTGTCCCAGAAACTTCACCGATTCAACCCCGAAGATGCATTTTATTGGGTTTATCTTCATTTTGTATTTCCTCATCCGTTCAAAGATCTCCCCCAGGTCTTCCACATGATCCCCTGAATCCTTTGTGTTGACCAACATATCATCCACATAAACTTCTAATTTCGTATGTACCCACTTTGCGAAAAAATTTTCCACCATCCATTTATATGTTTCCCCCGCATTTTTCAATCCAAATGGCATTATTGTGTAATAGTAGAACCCCCTGGGAGCGAAGAAGGCCGTGTTTTCCTAGTCTTCCTTATCCAAGGGTATTTGATTGTATCCACAATATCCATCCATGGATGACAACCTTTTATATCCTGATGCTGATTCCACCATCTTGGAGATATTTGGTAGGGGAAAACTATCTTTGGGACACGCGGTATTCAGGTCACTGAAATCAATACATATTCTTATTTCATTGTTCTTTTTTGGCACGATTACCATGTTTGCAATCCAGTCTAGATACTTTGCTGGCCTTATGATTCCTGCTTTCATCATCTTTTTAAGTTCCTTATCGATTTTCTAGCATCGATAAGTTGCCTGATTGGCTTGGTTGTCAGATCTAGATCCAATCTATGACATGCCACTCGTGGATCAATTCCTGGCATTTCCTCCATGCTCCATGCAAATATGTTGCCATATTTTTTTAGCAATTCAACTAGCCTCACTTCTTCTTTTTTGTCCATTTTCGTCCCAATCTTTAGGATCTTGGGTTCATCGTTAGTCCCCAATTTTACATCCTTTGTTGGTTCTACTGCAGCAAATTTCATGACAGGTTCTCCTAATGGTGTCGGCTCCCTTACCTGTTTCACAATCTATCCTTATTCTTCTGGTATCTCGCTGGGTATTTTCCATCCTTCTTTATCTCTTTCCATGTATACCATTAACTCGTCCTCTTTTTTCAACTCAAGCATTTTCTTTTTCGTTCCTTCTTCCTTTTCAATCTTCCCTCGTAATTCTCAATGTCCTTCTCATCACATTCTTCCGCGTCCTCGCTGCTTCCACGTATCTCACCAATCCCACTGGGCATGGGGAATCGTAACAATTGGTGATAGGTTGAAGCGACTCCCTTTATCCTATGGATCCACGGTCGGCCCATGAGGGCGTTGTAGGGTGACTCCACATCCACCACGCAAACGGTAACCATTGAATTTCTAATTCTCCTGCGAGGATCCTCATACATATCTCGCCTTTTGGTTTCGTTGCCACCTTGTTGAATCCGTAAAGTGTATATGCCGATGGTATCATATCAGAATCCTCATACGCCAAGGCTCTGAACGTATGGTAGAAGAGGACATCTACCGAACTTCCCATATCTACCAAGACTTTGTCCACATCCCACATTGTTTGTTGGATATCTTCTTTCAACAAATGTTTACACATGGTCAAGGTGATGACCAATGAATTCATGTGTTGAGCCCCTCCTTTTGGTGCATCTCGTGCCGAAAATTGTATGTCTATCTTTTGACATTCCTCTAGTGGCTCCTTCTTCTCTATTGGAAATATTTTGTTTCCTTCATGGTCCACCTTGTATATCCTTGAGAGAACGTTATCTTGGAAGTTGAGGAAATCCTCCTTCGAATGTACCACAAAATTGCAGCCGAACGACCACCCTCCTTGGTTTGTTTTAACTTGATGTTGTCCCGTCAGGTCCCTATAATAATGTTGTGGTGCCGGTGGCAGCTCCCGACCTTCTATGTGATGTGCGAGTTTTCCCTGTTCCATGAGGTGAAGTATGATATTCCTAACGCTCCTGCAATTGTTCGTATGATGTCCATGAAAGCTATGATATCTGAAGAATTCATGACTCTTCCCAAGAGTTGGTTCTCTTCACAAATTTGGTGGTGTTGGAATTTCCTCAGTCAATATCACTTCCTCCCATATCCTCTCCAAAGTTGCGTTAAGCTTCGGGAGTTCTAACTATGTCCAACCATTTACTCCTTGCTTCGTCGGCTTTATGTTCCTCAGCTGGTGTCCTTTGGCTTTATCACTTTGCGGCTTTCGATCCTTCTGCAAGGATTTTTCCCGCCTTTGGCCAACCCGCTTCAGCTCTCCTTATGATGTTGTTTTCACCATGGCATCCAACATAACCTTCTTATCCATCCATTGCACCTGGCCTTGCCTTTGCGAATTTCCCATCTGAATCCTCAATCTTCGCAGCTCTGGTAATATTTCGTAGTCCATAATCCCTCTTACCGATTCATCAATATATCTTTCTCGCCTCTTTCTTTCGCTTTCCTCCTTACTCTTTTTCCTTCTTTATATCTTAGCTTATGATTTTTCGTTCTCGCCTCTACTAACATCCTCCTTGGATCTCTTTCTCGATCGTATCCTTCTATCAACCTTCTTCCTTGTGTTCTTCGTTCGTCCTTTTCTTCATAATCTTCGTAGGGACTCTCCTCCCCATACAGGGTCCTTTTCCGAGATGAAGCCGTTATCATTTCTGAACTATCGTTTTCTTATTGTGAGATTCCAACCTTCATTTTACTTCCACGTTCATATTCCTCTCGTTTCGCCTGACTGCCTCGTTTTTCCGTTCCTGCTTGCCATTCCGGCTGGTACCTTACTCGCCCCTTATATCGACGAGTTTTTTTACTCGGTTCTTTCGATATCACGTCTTTATCACCCTCGTTCCCCTCCAGTTCTTCTCAATCTGTTTCCCCTTTCGTAATATCCCCGGCTTTCACGATTTGAGATGGTTCCTCCATGGATTCATCCTCTACACTCTGCTTGCCTTTACTTTTCCTTGTGAATTCTCGTCTTTCATCTTTTGTGGGCGTTTCTTCCTTCTCCGCTTTCTTCAGGGATTCCAACCGCTTGCTCCTCCTTTCCGACGATGTTCCTCCTATTTCCATTCTTCTTCCCCTTTTGGCCTCTAATCGTTTGCATGTCCTCTTCGCTATCATGTGTGCCGCCCAATCTGGTGTTCTAGTCATCGATTTTCCCTAATTTCAATATTGGTTTTTCTCTAAAACCTAATCTTAAAAAGGGATGTTTGCTAAAATCTCTTACTCCTAAAACTTTAGCTAAGATGTCATACAAAGATATATTACTCCTAAAACTCTAGCTTCTCTCCACTCCTTAGATGAGGATGAATCCCCAATCTAAGTTCCCTGTTTCTGGACGCCAAAATGTAACTAATGGAAACCCAGTAGCACACCCAAAGTAATAGTAACCAAGATCTAAGACATCTTAAATAAAGTAAACACCGAAAATTCTTATTGATGAATCATTCAAAGTAACAAAGATACAAGTTCTTGAAAACAAGGAAACCCTAATACCTCCCCTAGGTTAAACTCTCCCACTCTCCAAAAATCCCCCCCTCTATAAAATTGCCCAAGGACCTCTATTTATAGGCCATCTAACTCTAATGGAACACGACTCATTTTATTTCGTCGCGTTTTCGCAGTAACGCCTTACGCTTCGCCCAAACCATTTTCCATAAAGTTTTTCCCTTCTTTCGCTTACTTCACATGGGCTTCTCGGGACACTTGTCTCTTTTCTTACTCCATAATTTATCTACCTCGTGGATTGTCTTTTCGGCCAAGTAATCTTACTTCGTCCTTTTTACTTCGCGGAAAATATCTTGTAGGGTACTTCATGGATCCTTCATAACCCTTGTTCCTCTCGGAGCTTACTTCGTGATGGGACACTATCTCTCACATAGCTTTTACCTCGTCGACTTGTCAATAATGGTGACTCTGACTTGATTTGACAAGTCACTGACGAAGATTTTCGTGACACGATACAGAATCTTTAGTCCGGATTCTCGCGTATTCCACGAGGCGATCCATATTTTGGTATCTATATTAACAAAGAAAATTGCTAATAAATAGTCATAAGAAAATCTTATGGAACTGCAACCAAACTTATGTTCAATAAAATACCAAATTTTTGTAGATAAAAGTTATTTTCATACACGCAGGAAAGGCACCTGTTCATTTTCAAATTTTTTTCTTAGTATAGAAAGCTTGATACGATCCTTTAACTTCAGCCAAGTATCTTATTTCATTCAATATACATCTGTGCATGACAGCAATTATGTATCCCTATTGTCTTTATCACATTCTCCTATCCTCATGGATTCGAGTAATGATTTTCCCTCAAGTTTAGCGGAAACGTATTTCTTCAAATAATCCAGATGTCCAATTGTTCGGAACAAGGCAGGTTTCTCTGGTGTTATCTTGTTAAGTATGGGACCTATATCCGCGTCTAGTTTAGGGCTCTGAAATGTTGCAACAGAGAGCCTCTCCTTTGTTAAGTTTATTGTTGCTCGGTGTTCCACACTACGGTAAATCCCATTACTCATTATCTGTCAAAAGGAAGCAAAAAAGAATTAGCAAAAACTCGGTAGACGCCCAAGTCTTGGATAATTATATTTCATTAACTCTTTTTACCTCCAAAGTATCTCCAATGTTCACTACAAAGGCATCGGGTAGAGGTTTAATGGGAACCCATGAATTTTCTTTTTTAATCTGTAACCCGTTCACTTCGTTGAGTTGAAGGAGGATCGTCAAACCAGCAGCATCTGAATGTGGTGTTAAGCCAATAACGTTCTCGGGTTGAGAGCAAGGAGGATAGTAAGTCAGCCTCATTGCTTGTCCCCCGCCTTCAAACAATTCAGCCATGATGTTTGTTTCCATTTGTAAAGCCTTCTCCATCGACTTAACGAGGCCCTTGCCTAGTTCATTCATCTCCAATGAGTAGGACTCCATTGTCTCCCTGCTCATAAGAACCCAACTTTAAAAGCTTAACAATTTAAGATATACTTGAATGAATGGTGCATGGTACTAGATGAATTTACAAAACATCGATCACCACTCACCTCATGCCTCGGCTTGCTATGGCCTATTAGTACTATAATATCAGTTCCAAATGGGTGTTACAGAGAACTAACCTGAGAGGTAGGAGGAGTTCAGGAAATAGCCGAGGCTTCCTCATATAATGGGGAAGAGTGAACACGAAAAACATATCTGCCCAATCAAGCTTTTGGCCTTCTGAATGAACAAAAGCTTGCCCAAATCCTTCCAAATCTCCTTCTACCTGCCAAAATTTCTTTTTCTCATCCATAGGGAGGTTGAAGAAACCTTCAATTTCCGATTTCACTTTCTCCACCAATAGAAAGTCAACTCCATGGTTTACCACCTGCGCATAGGCCCATAAACTCTAAGTACTTGTTAATATCATAGAAAAAACTTTCCGGCAATACCGATCGATACTACTTTGTTACAGCAAGACAACAACTAATTCATATTCGTGGACATCTTAATTCCTACAGACTGATAAAACAAAGTTTCCAATATCGTAATTGAAGAACTGTCACATACCTGAAAGAAACCCCATTCTTTGCAAGCAGAGTGAAGCTTTTCCAATTCTGAGTCCCCAATGATGGGTTCTGGAGAAAGTAAATTCTTCAAATCAATGACAGGTATGGTTTGATCAAGCATAGACACACCAGAGAGGTCAGTCAACGGCTCCAGATCATCTCGTATGTATCGTGCTGGGACTTCCCCAGGCGATTGTTTCACCAATTCGTGAACGCTAGGTACAAACAAAGAACTACCAAAGTTTACCAGTTTTGGTGCCTCCATGAAATTTTTAATGTGGCTTCCTCCTAATCAGATTGATGTTTCAGAATATGAACTCAGTCGTCCTCTCTTATGGTTTGCCTATCTTTTTATTCCACCTACGTTATGATTTGGTTTTTTTTATTACTGATGGCTTTTCCATAGTATTAAAAATAATAAAAAATGATTGGACTTTTAACAAACAACTTCAAGATTAGAATTTTTTTTTGCATAAAAGAGGAAAGCCTCGTATATTCAAGATCAGAAGCATTACAAGAGTTTTTACAGTTTATACCAGCTAAAGAAACCACAAAGATTAAGAATATTAGAATATTAGTTCATACATGTTGACATTTCAAACTCCTGTACAGATTCCCAGCAGTGCTTCGCTGCGGTGTCGCATGCTTATGCCATTCACGTGCCCAATGGTGGTGCACTAGTAATGTTATTATAAGTCTTTTTTTTTTGTCCCGAAAAGAGAAGATATATTAAAACAGGAGGATTTACAAAAGGCTACCGTTAATGGTAGATAAAAAACGAAAAAGAAAAAATTAATTAAATTACACGAACAAATTAATACCATTATAATTTGTCTTCTGGCGCAAAATCCTACATCATCATCCAAAATCTGATCATGCTGAATTTTTCTCCTGAATTTAGAATATGCCCGATGACTTGATATTTGTCATGTAATCCAAACACAACTTAATTTTCACAGTGACAAAATTTTTGGCCTGGTTATCCAGAATCCACATAGTTATCCTCAAACTTCCATTGTGGCCTATAATGCACATCTGGGCGATTTGACCAAAAAGGTACAAAACCTTGTTCTTATGGACGGGTAGAATTTGTGTTGAGTAAAATGAACATAAACTATTTTAATATGCAACTGATGATAGTGTTCCTGAACTCTTTTTTAATATATCTGTAGTAATACCTACTGCTTCTCCTACCTCAAAACCATCGACAAGATCTTCCTTTTTCTCCACCATCTCTTACCTTTCTTTACGAACAGAAAATATGCTCCACCGTTCTCCACCATCGCCACCTTTTGTTTCTCCACCATCGACGCACATTTTGTTCAAATCAAAGAAAAAAAATCAAAAACCCCAAACAATTTTTTTCTTAATCACCACAATGAAGAAGGTAATTACTATTCGTACCTATTAATTTTTGGTTTTCTCTAAAATTCTTTTTCTATGATTACGATATTGGTTTCATTTAATTATATATATAACTCTCTCTACTGATTAGCAATCTTTCGCTCCTTAAAATTCCACCACAACTGCATGGAAACTCCTACACCCCAAAATCAATCATCAAAAACTAAGTCAAAATCATCAATATTACCACCATCATGGTCGGTCTATCTTATCATCTCACCAACGCACCTCTGAAAACATATGTCGGTGTCACACAGTATAGATCCATAGGGTTAACAATTCCTCTTATTTTAATTGAATTTTTGAACAGACTAACTACCCTGATTGTGTTCGTCGGCACAACAGAAGTATTTAGTTTGTGGAAATCAAACAATTTAGTCTAAAGGATATTTTAGGCGAACAATTTTCCTTAATTATTATTTTTCTTAAATCTTAAAGACTTAGTCGAATATGGAATAACATCCCGGTTGCTATATGGTGGTGTATATGGAGGAGAGAAATGCAAAAACCTTCGAAAACAAAAAGAAAACTTTGGCAAGCCTCATTAGAGATATCAAATTGCAAGCGCTTTTTTGGGTCGAATCAAATACAAAAATGTTGGGGCTTACGGAAAATATGGTGATTCTTTATGGGATTCATTATACCGGCCTCCGTCATAAAAAAGTTTTGTGTGGTTTTTATTTGGGTAATCGATTCCCATTTCGGTTCTCTTTTTTTGTTCGGTTGTAATCATTGGGTTAAAGTACCCCCTTAAATGTTTTTTCAATGAAATTTCTATTTGACCGATCAAAAGAAAAATATATGCACGCAATTAACTAAAGCTTAACATTTCAAAATATGCTGAGATCAAAAGAGACCACAAATAGGTAACCTGAGAGGTAGTGGGAGTTTGGAAAATAGCCTCGGCTTCCTCATATGCTGCTGGAGGAAATTTAGTGATATTAGTTAGTGGCAGGTCCACCCACTAAAGCCCAGTAACTAGAGGTCCATAATATAAAGAAAACATAAAAATGGACCCAATTTTTTATCACTTGGTCCTGTACACGTGCGAAACTAGGAAGATTTTTTCGGTAAATGTTTGGATTACCCTTCATGCATAATAACGATAAGACTAAATCAGTCACAAATATTTTCATTTTCATTTTCTCTTTCCACGACTTGAGCTCTGTGTTGAAGATCGAAGAAACTCCGCTTGAAAGCATCACCGACGAGTTTTATTGAATGAATCATCAATAAAATCCAGCAAATAAGGTAAGTTTCATCTCTTTTGATTGTTTAATTCGGTCGTAATCCTTGATTAGAATTTACATACAAATCTATGGTTTCAAAAACCCTAATAACACTAATTCACTTTGAACTCCTGGCTAGATTCACAATTAGTTTTTAGATCTGTAATCTCATTTCCATTATCGGTGATTTTAGTTAAAGATTGGTAGTATAGATCTGAGTTGTTGATGTTTGATTGTAGATCCGTGATTGCACGATCTGGTAGTACATATATCTCGTACTGATGGTATTATAGATCTTAGTTTTTATTTATTGATGGTAGTACACATAGATCTTAGTTTTAGGTTTATTGTTGTTTTGGTTTGTTTTTTTATGAATCTTGATCGTAATTACTCAATTTTTTGGTTAGATTATGGTGTTTTAAACATATTTGAACTATCGCTTTGATTATCTTGTTGTTTCGCTTCTTTATTTTATCAAATGCGTGCTTGTTTGTTGTTTCAGGGGTATTATCCAGCAGTACATATGTTGCATACTGATACAAATTGCTTTTGATTCTGTTTTATTCTTAGTTTTATCTTATCACTTGTTGTTGTTCGACCCATAAGTACATATCTTTGATACTGAAATAAGACTCTCTCGATTCCGTTTTTTTTTTGATATATTCATTACATATGGTTGTTTTTTAGTTCATGAATTAGCAGTACATATGTGTCATACTGATACAAACTGCTTTTGATTCTGTTTTATTTCTTAGTTTTACCACTTGTTGTTTGATCCAGAGGTACATATATGCGTTAATGAAATAATACTCTCTCGATTATATTTTTTTTTATAGATTCATTCCATGCAGTTGTTTTAGTTCATGAATCAGCAGTACATATGTGGCATACTGATGCGAACTGCTTTGGACTTTTTCATTTGTTGTTGTTTCATCCATAAGTATATATATGGATTCTGTTAGATTCTACTACCCAATGTAGTATGTTCGAAACTAGAATAAAACATGGAAAACATATAAGGTACATAAGAACTGTACTGGATTTTTGAGTAATGCATAACAACTATACTGGATTTTATCTCGAAGTAATTTTTCTTCTTACTGCATACCCGTCTTCACACTACCGAATCAGTGCATAATCATCCACACACATATGAAATATTGTACTATGTGTTTCGATTCTCTTACTTTACACAGACCCGTCACTTGTATTGTGATACAATTGATATGTAGTTCATGAATCTTCAGTACATATATCGCATACTGATAGAAATTGCTCTTGGTTGTGTTTGATACCTAACAGGAGGAGACTACTTTTGTGAAGAGACATCTTACTGGTGAACTTGAGAAGAAATACGAATGTAAGTATAGTTGATTTAATTTTTGGATTGCTTTGTTTTGATCTGTGCATGAAAATAGGTATTGATTGTTGAGATTGAGTGTGGTTTTTAACATATTAAGAATGAATTAATTGAGTGCATATTTGATATACTGAGAATGAATTGAATACATTTTGGGTGCACCATATTTTGGCAACATGGATCCATGGCAATGTAATGCTTCCAGACCCAGTGTTATGTCCAATTAAATGAAAACATTAATATTCAGATGAATTGTTTGTTCTTTGTGGTAACATGTTGCTGGAATATAATGGTTACATCATTTTGTTTACAGTTGTTTATTTATTTTGTTTGTTAAATTAATGAAAAATCATAGTGCATAGATGCTGCACCTCAGAGAAAGTTGGTGTTAAATAGCGCAAACACAAATCCAGGGTTCACAACATGGTATTTGTATGATTTATTTTCTAAAGTTTCGTTGTTTGTGCAACAGTTCGTACAAATTAGTCAACACCATTGTTTGGCAATCTATGCATCCCTAATAAATTAGTGTAACACCATTGTTTGGCAGTATTATTTGCATCTGTTCTGCGGCGGAAGGAAGCTTATTCGGTCATTGTGGATGGATGGGCACAAAATTGTGATGATTTGAGGACCGCATAGATTGACAGGTACGAGTTTTGCTAATGAAATTTATATGTACTATGCAGACTTTTGACATTTGAGGATCGTATCAATTTCTGGACAGTGTATAAACTCTGGACTCCAGATAAAATCAGTGTATAAACGATGTACAATGTTATTTTATCAGTGTATAAACGTTGTACTATGTTATTTCTCGGTGTATAACTTTGCACTCCATAGAAAATCAGTATCCAAACATTGTTCATAAGTGCTTCTATTTATATTTCGATTTTAACCCATAAATATAGGGAACTGCTTGGCTTGTTGTTGCACTATTATTTTGATAGAGAACATGTTGTTTTTCCCTGCAGAGTTGTGTTTGATGCAGTAGGCAGTGGTAATATTCAGCTCATCAATATTATGCGACTCTGCAATCTTTGTTGTTGAACACAAACTGAGGGTGATGTTCAACAAACATTTAAGTCCTGAACATAGAGTTGCTCTACTTTCCCTGCGAGAATACTCTTGGATTCATGATGCATTAATGTAGAATAGACCTGAATCCTTCAAAGTTTATATATTTGTGAGAGGTCTCATATTAATTGCATTAATTCAATTTATACACCATGTGATTTGTACTATCTTAGTCTAGTTTATTGTAATTAATAGGTCATTGGTTCAGGGTTCGGTGATCTCATGTAATTTTGTCTCCACTTTAAGAAAAGAGAATCTAATTGTAACTGATGTTCCTGTCGGTTATTCGTTGTCTATCAAATTTAATAAAATCTGATTTTTTTTTAGTATCACTATTGATCATGATGTATAATCGATCTTGTTTTTTTTCCCGGAATTAGCAGAATCATAGAAATTAAACTAGCTTTATTTTGTTTAATCAACAATTGCCAGTATAGTGGCAACCAAAATCCACATCATGATTAAAACAAACAAAGAAAGAATATAGGACATAAATGAAGAAAAATTATACAAATTTAACACATTTACAAATCTTCCATCCTGAATCCTTCACCGCCGCCACCACCATCACCACTACTTGTTGTCCACCACCATTTTGAAATTAAACAATGTTCCTTAAACACAATCATATATGGAAGCATAAAAACATTCATCAGTATTGGCCTTATGTACTGCATACCCAAGATTATTATCTCATAAACCAACTTAATGATTTTAGAGTACAAAGGCACGGTTATACCTCAATACAACATATATGTATTGGTGTGCAGCGAAAAGAAGAATGAAAGAAAATACCTCATGTCACTTTTGATTGTTATTCGATAGTTTTTGAGTTATGTACTGGTAAATCTATGTGCAAGAAACACAAACAATCTTATATAGAAGCATAACCAATGTTACATAATCAGTATTGCCCTTATGTACTGCATACTCATATGCCTAAAACACCCAAAATCACATGTGAAAGCATAATAATGGTTACTATTCAGTATGTGAGTTATGTACTTGATGTTCATAGTTCCTAAATCCAATGAAAGCGTAAAAAAACCTATTTCATAAGTACTAGAGATATGTACTGGCGGATCATTATCTCATCAACCAAAAATAAACAACATAGTGTTTTTTTACCTCAATATTGTATATATGTATCGTTGGATATATGTTGTCAATACAAATAAAAACACACCGCATGTCTTTGATTGTTAGTCAACAGTTTTTGACTTATGTACTCGCAAATCTATGTGCCAGAAACACAAACCCAAACCGTACGTCACTTATGATGATTTTCATCAGTTTTTAAGTTATGTACTGGTGATTTGAACAGTCAAAGGCTAAAAAACCAACTTATACACAGTGATGTATCATATTGGTTAAAGATTTTTTCAGTACAACATATATGTACTAATGATTCATACCTTTTTCTGCTATTGATTTTAGTACTCATATTTTATTTTTTGCTCGTTGATTTGGTTTTTGGTGTTGGTGATTCTTCGTAATCATCTTCTTCTTATATGAGAGCGTAGCTATCTTCATAGATCTAGAAAAAAATATTGATATAAGTTGGAAAATCGAAATCTTTTTGGATTTTTGAGTATTGGTTTCTCTTAGATCGAAATCTACGCTTTTGGTTTGTGATTCTCTGATTGAAACACAAGAATTTCTCTTAGAACAGAGAAGAGAAATGAAAAACGAAGAGAGAGGAATAACACAGAGATTGGGTTTTCTATGAGAGAGAGAGAAGAATATCTAATGATATTAGGAGGCGTGTTAGTACACACGTTTGGAAACGATGGGTATTCCAGTCATTTCCATGTTTTAATTAAATTTGGACCTCCGGATAATAAAAAATTCCGATTGGACCCTACTATAACTAAGTATATGGACTTAGGACCAAATAGCAAATTTTCCTTTCAAAATATGCTGAGATCAAAAGAGACCACAAATAGGTAACCTGAGAGGTAGTGGGAGTTTGGAAAATAGCCTCGGCTTCCTCATATGCTGCTGGAGGAAATTTCCAAAAAAACATATCCAAAAAATGTT
The DNA here is from genome assembly GCF_003573695.1 of Papaver somniferum. NCBI lineage: Eukaryota > Viridiplantae > Streptophyta > Magnoliopsida > Ranunculales > Papaveraceae > Papaver > Papaver somniferum. Next base: position 51,911,615 of record NC_039359.1, on the reverse strand, counting down.
GGTCAATGGCCAACATTATTGGCCAATGGCCCGCTATGCTGGGGAAGATTGAGCATGAAAAACATATCTCCCCAGTAATCAATCTTTTGGTTTTCTGACTGAACAACGAATTGTCCAAATCCTTCCATATCTCCTTCTTCCTGCCAAAGTTTCTTTTTCTCATCCATTGGGAGATTGAAGAAACCTTGAATTTCTGATTTCACTTTCTCTACCAATAAAATGTCAACTCCATGGTTTACCACCTACATCAAATTACTTCTTAATAATAATTAAAAGAATAAAGTCCAATAACGATACTAATAATTTAAAACAAGGCCATAACTAATCAGCATCTTGATTCCGACGTCAACCGACAGATAAAGAAATTACCATACAGAATTATAGTTGGGAGTGTGATACATAAACCTGAAAGAAACCCCATTCTTTGCAAGCAGAGTGAAGCTTGTCCAATTCCAAGTCTCCAGTGCGTACTGGCTCTGGAGAAAGTAATTTCTGCAAATCAATAACAGGTACTGTTTGATCTATCAAAGACAGACTAGAGAGGTCAGTGATCAACGTGTCCTGATTATTGCGTACGTATATTTCTTCAAGCGATTGTTTGGCCAGTTCCTGACCATTAGGTACAATCAAAGAACTCCCTAGCTTCACTGGTTTTAGTGTCTCCATATATTTTCCTAATAATATCAGATTCAGAATATGAACTCTGTAACACTCTCTCTAATAATGTATTCGTCTTTTGATCGCACTACAATCCCACTGACGTTTTGCTTTATACTTTTTTTTTCCTTTTTAATTACTAGTCGTCTCTTCCTACGATGAAAGGCTTTACTTTAGACAATTAGCATTTTTTTTTATTAAAAAAATAAACAAACATCTGTATCCACCTACGAATCCCATTGCTAATTAATTGTTACTAGGGCCATGCCAGAAAGCTATTTGCCCCATAACGTTAGTCAAAACATATGATAATTACAGAGCTTAGTTGTGCATCAAAACCAAATAATATTAAGCAATATTCATACTACTTAATGAGATGTGGGGAAACCGCAAAAATTCTAAATGCAGCAGCAATAATCTTTGGTAAGTCATTCAATAATGTAGTTCGGTAGTGCGACAACCAGATATCCGCTAAGGGGAAAAATATTTCTAGCCGGATATCTTTAATTACGAGTTATACAAGATGAGTTAATGCCCCATTCCGTTAGTTTTCTCTATTTTGGTCAAAATGGGGCATTTTGATTTCCTTTGACTAGTCAACTGTTAGGTGAAATGTCTTTTTTGTCCTTTATCCCAACGAAGCGTGTAAGTCTCTTTGACACGTGTGCCCCAAAATCGATGACACGTGGGCATCCAAGGTCCCGACACGTGCACCTTAATCGGCACCTGTTCCACCCGTGTGGTTCGTACGTGTGCACCAGATCTTATCTTCCTCCTGTCGAACCTAAACCACACAGACCAGAGATAGAGAGAGAGGCTGAGAGAGACAGGCGAGTGAGGAGAGAACCCATAAGAGATTGAGAGGGTGGAAGAAGAAGAGAAGATCTTGCTCGATTAGACGGATTGGATGCAAGGCAAGGTGTTCGTGGACAGGTGAAGAACAGGTAAAAGTTAACCTAACTTTTGTTTTGTATTTTGATTACGAGCAAGGGTTTTCACCATTGTTCTTCAACGTTTCAGAGAGAGATTGATAGACAGGATGGCGATGAGCTTCAGGAAGACAATGTACACAGGAAGACGGTGAGAGACAGGAAGACGGTGAGAGATTGAGAGACAGGAAGACGAATTGGGTAACTTCCTTCAAATTTTTTTGGTTTTACGATTTAGGGTTTGGGTTCTGTAGGATGGGTTTCTCGATTTACGATTTTTTTGGGGTTTTATGATTTAGGGTTTCTGTAGTAGAGGAAAATTAGGGTTTGACGAATTTGGGGATTATAATTTGGGGGTTTTCAATTTTTAGGGGATAATTGAATTTGGGGATTACTGTAAAAGCCCCATTTGTAATTTTATTAGGGAACAAAATTAAAATTGCAGAGCTATTATTACTGTATAAGCATGAGCTATTTGAGCTAAAATGGAAATTATTACTGTGATGGTGTAGAAGCATGAGCTATTTGAGCTATTATAACTGTAAAATTGATTGATTGTGTGGTGATGTTGAATTGTGTTGTAGTCAAGGTGGAGCAATTGGTTTAATGTATAAGCATGAGCTTCTTGAGCTATTATTACTCTTTTCAATATCACTGTGATTGTGAACTGTGTTAACTAGAATGGAAATGGACATTAACATAGTTGGGTGATGTTGTTGTAGTCAGGGTGGAGCTGAAGTGTTGTGACATGTTGTTTGTTTCATCTTATTGACATGCCAATTTGTTATACTAAAAAATGAACTTGATTGTTATGCTAATCCATATTTGAAGTGCATGGTTTATATGTTGATTAAATGCTTATCCATATTTGAAGCTATATATCCTTGTTCCTGCTGCTTATCCATATTTGAAGCTGAAGTTAGGTGAAATATCTTGTTTTATCAGCATTACCTATGTATTACTTATCCATATTTGAAGCTCAAACAACAATGGGCTTATCAGTATTTGAAGCTCAAATACAATGGGCTTATCAGCATTCTGTATGCATTGCAGTTCTCACTTGCAATGGGCTTAATCAAAAAAAATGGGCTTAACCAAAAAACAAAAAACCAGTCTTGTATTTGATGTGTTACACTGTCATCTGCATTGCCATTTGTAATGGACTTGTAAATTTTATACAAGAGCATTGCCATTTGTATTAGATAATGTATATGCCATTTTAATTGATTTGTTTCATTATTGTTAACTGTTTCAGAATGGGGAGTGAGGATAGGAATTTCTGGTTAACAGATATAGGTGGCAGGTTTAAAGACTTGTATTTTCTTGGTTGTAAAGCTGGTACCAGTGGACATGCTTTTACGGCTATAGTAAAGAGACAGATGGTGAATGCACATGGTATGAATTCTGCACTTGAACTGTTTTTATTTAATGATGAAGAAGGGAATGCATGTGATAAGTGTGAATCAGAGGAAATGTTTATTTCATTTTGGAATAAAGGTAAACCAAATAAAGATGATTTGGTAAGACTGTGGTTCACTCCAATCATTCCTACACAGGAATCTGTTGCAGCCAACCATGTACAGGGGTATGAAGATGACCGGGTGAATTTGCCTAATGTACATCAAGATGAGTGTCATCCTGATGACATGCCTGACTTTCTCTTTAAGGACTATGATGAGGAAGAGGATGGTGAAGATGAAAGTGAGGATGAGAGTGGAGATGATAGTGAAGAAGAAGAAACACAAGAACAGATGAATTATGAAGATTGGGTTTTTATGTGTCATAAAGGGATGGAACATTTGAGACTTGTTACAAAAAAACACCACAACTGGTCATTGCTGCTACCTCATTGAACCCAAGGAGCATAGGTCATTTCAGCTGGTCCAAAGATGATAAAGATAACAGATTTGAGAGTCTCATTTTGGCGTATAATGCACAGATAAAAAGTTTTATGAATGGTTGTAGAATGGTTATTGGGTTAGATGGAGCTCACCTAACTGGTAAGTTTGGTGGTGTGATGCTTTCAGCAACAGGTATAGATGCTCAGAATGGGGTATTTCCTTTATGTATGATGATTTGTATGAGTGAAACTGAAGAAAATTGGTTTATGATGTATAAATACCATTACAAGGAACTAATTTACACCTTGTGTATATCCAATGACAATCAATTGATCGATGATTTCTTTCGTTGCACATCTCACATTCCTGGCTTGATGTAGCAGCCATTATGAAGAAAAAAATTTTTTTTACTGATTTTTGGTTGGATCATCTTCACAATTTATAAGTCAGGGGAGACAAAAAAAAATGACTGTTATTACAATGGTCGGAATCTCACAACGGTCGGAAAATCTAGTCGTTGATTAGCTAGGATGTTCCGCGTGTCGAGATCCTAGCTAATAGGACATCGTGGTCATTTAAAAAAAAATCGGTAAATGTAAAACCCAAAATCTCTCGCCGTCCATTTTTGTAATCGACACGTGTCGCAATCTCAGTAAATGACGAAAATACGACCCTAGATTTTCATCTTGGTGGACAGAAGGGTATAAATGTCAATCGATTTCCACGTGCGGGCCACATGCTTACGCATTTGACCACTTAACGCTCTGAAACGGAAAACATAACAGAATGGGGCATTTTGATACGATTTTGGGGCATTTTGATTTCTTGCCCAACGTCCGGGGCATTTTCAAATCTAGGGGGTCGATTTTGGGGCATTTTGTCCTTTAACCCTTATTTTTATTTTGGAAAAAGCTTATCGAGAAAATCCAACGAAAGCCAAATAGGTAGACTAACCTCTAAAAATTTACACAAATACCATAATAAAATCATGAGAAAACCAAATAACCTGAGAGGTAGAGGGAGTTTGGGAAATAGCTGCGGATTCCTCTTATGTCGAGGAAGAATAAGCATGTAAAACATATCTGCCCAATCAAGTTTCTGGTCTTCTGATTGAACGAACATTTGTCCAAATCCTTCCACATCTCCTTCTTCCTGCCAAAACTTCTTTTTTTCATCCATCGGGAGATTGAAGAAATCTTGAATTTCTGTTTTCACTTTCTCCAACAATGAAATGTCAACACCATGGTTTACCACCTACATCACAAGAAGTTGGCATGATTTTCCAGGTATCATTAGCAAGACACTACAAACTGAATTATTACACCGAACTACAATTGAAATAGTCATATACCTGAAAGAAACCCCAATCTTTGCAAGCAGAGTGAAGCTTCCCCAATTCTAACTCACCAATGCAGGGTTCTGGTGATAATAAACTCTGCAAATTGATAACAGGTATCGTTTGACCCGTCAAAGATGCACTAGAGAGGTCAGTCAAAGGCTCCAGATCATTGCGTATGTATCGAGCTGGGACTTATGCAGGCGATTGTTTGGCCAACTCCTGAACACTGGGTACCAAAAAAGAACCACCTAGCTTTGCTGGTTTACGCATCTCCATTTCCATGAATTCTCCAAATAACATGCTCGTCAGATTCAGGAACTTCCTTGTCATCTATATCAGAATATGATCAACTCATTCACTCTGTCCAGTGGGTTGTCTATATTTTTATTTCACTACGTATTCCCATCGACTTTTTGATTTGCTTTCTTTATTACCAATCCTTTCTTCCGAGACTGAAAGGACACCCTATAGACAAGCTAGCTACTTCCGGATTAAAAAATTAGTTCACAGCTCATATCGTACACTACATGCTCATCAACCAAGAAGTATAACGTGAGAATCATACGTAATTTATTTCTCGAATGAAAAAACCATATTCAACAGTTCTTGACAACTAATGTGGCACATGCATGCGCCTGCATTCGTACGGACGAATGATGTATCCACCATCCGTTACACGAGATCCACAAGACAGTGCACTAGTAATGCCATGCATGATAAGAGTATCATTATGGGTTCAAGTCGACATCTTCCAGCAATTCCCATGAATTTTGCGTGTCTTGTATCATTTTGCATCCCATAAACATAATTTCACAAACAAGCAAGGTGCAAAAGACTATATAATCTTAGACTATTAATTGGATTTATTTTTTCTTTACAAGAAATTAAGAAACTCTAAAGCGAGAATTAGAACCTCTACTCTCAAGTTGTTAGCATTAGCATTTGTGGCCAACTGATCCAAAGCAACATCAATTGAGCTTCAGAAAGAAATTCATTGACGTATTTCATCTAACAATCGGGAATGACGGTTCTTGTAACGAGGTTGTTATTTAACTTATTAGTTGAAGATTTTGCTTTGATGGTAAGCATGGCTCTACTGTAATAAACAACAATAGATGAAGAAGAATTATTCCTTGCCATATTAGTGGCTGCCTCATCATCAATAGATGCTTGAATTTGGCGAAGGAAATTTCGTCTCAATTAAGGTATGTTCGACCACTTGTTTGTAATTAAATTCTTGTAGTAGAAAACTTGATAACCCCGGATCCCGCTGTTCATGCTTAGAATATTTTAGGAGCATGATGAAAGTCCGACGGTTGGTATCAGAACAAAGGTTGGATTATCCATCTTTGCTCATAGTAAATGAATTTTATAGATTGAAGCAATGGTTGTCTATCTGATCCTCCTTATGAAAGTAATGATCATTTTGCTAATAGTTTCGTGACGATCATCCTTCTGCAGTTTTAGCCAGAATTTAAAGTTTTAAGCTTGTACTGATGCTTAAGAAAGATTGATTCAGTATTTCAATATGTGATCTTTAGAAAAATCATAGGTCTCGGTTAATATTTAGTATTAGACTATAGTAATTAATTAAGTGCCAAGACAAAGAGTTGGTTGGACTGATACAAAGCAGAAACGGATCAGATCACATCCATGTATAAGAAGGAAGATTTTCCAATAAAATATCAATAATGTTATCAGAATGAATGGAAGAACCTAAAAACAAAGTGTGATGGAAGACTTTAACCCACGTAAGCTAATGAACATTGGCTAGTTATCTATAAGGTGATATCGATGCAGCTAAAGGATGCACAAAAAATAAAGTAGGGAAATATCGGAACTTCTCTGGTCTCAAATTTATATGCAATACTTCATACAGTACCAAAGTTCAGTAAAGCAACAACATTCTTTCATGAAAACACTATATACTCATAAATAGGAGTTATACAAGCAAGTTATCGTCTTCATCACATTCTCATATCCTCAAGGAGTTAAGGAATGATTTTCCATCAGGTTTATAAACAATTAATTTCTTCAAATAATCCGCATACATCACTGTCCTGAACTGGGCAGGTCTCTGTGTTGTGATCGTGCTAAGTGCCGGACCTATTTCCATGTCTAGTTTAGGGTTCTGAAATGTCGCAACTGAAAGCCTCTCCTTTGTTGAGTTTACTGTTGCCCGGTGCTCCACACTACGGTAAATACCATTGCTCTTTATCTGCCAAAAGAAACCACGAAATACTTAATATTCAACACCCATACTCGTAGTTGTGGACAAAAATTTTAGACATGCCGTGGACTTAAACATTTCAATTTCATTAACTAACTTTACCTCCAAAATATTTCCAAGGTTCACTACAAAGGCATTGGGTAGAGGTTTTATGGGAACCCACATCTTTTCTTTTTTAATCTCTAGTCCGTCTACTTCGTTGAGTTGAAGGAGGATGTTTACAGCACCAGTATCTGAGTGTGGTGCTAAGCCAATTACTTGGTCTGGTTGAGGACAAGGAGGATAATAATTCATCCTCATTGCTTGTCTCCAGTCACCAGAAAAATCTTCCATGACCCTATCCTCCATCTGTAGAGCTTTTCCCATCAACTTAATGAGGGTCAGGCTTAGTTTACTCAACTCCAATGAATAGGATTCGATTGTCTCCCTGCATGAATAGATGAACTGGCCAGTTAAAGAACCATAAATAACATCACAACTCACCTCATCCCTCACTTTACTAGTAGAATTATAAATTTGTAATATTGTATAGAAATGGGAATACGCAGATATCAGAATTAGATCGTATATCCTGCAAGCAAACAAGAGAAAGAAGTAACCTGAGAGGTATAGGGAGTTTGGGAAACAGCCTAGGATTCCTCATATGCTGGGGTAGAGTGAACATGAAAAACAAATCTCCCCATTCAAGTTTCTGGTCTTCTGATTGAACAAACATTTGTCCAAATCCTTCCGTATCTCCTTCTTCCTGCCAAAATTCTATTTTCTCATCCATTGGGAGATTGAAGAAAATCTTGAATTTCTGATTTCACTTTCTCCACCAATAAAAAGTCAACCCCATGGTTTACCACCTACAATACATCATAAATTCTGATTACTTTTTAAATACGAACTCATAAAGCCAGACCAAAACTCATTCAAATTCGTCACTTCACGACATATAAATCTAAATTACTATGCACAGTCATAACTGAATCGTTGCTTACCTGAAAGAAACCCCAATCTTTGCAAGCAGAGTGAAGCTTCTCCAATTCTAACTCTCCTGTGAAGGGTTCTGGAGATAGTAAATTCTGCAAATCGATAACAGGTATCGCTTGATCTATTATAGATCCACCAGATACGTTAGTCACTGGGTCCTGATCTTTGCGTATGTATCGATCTGGGACTTCTGCAGGCGATTGTTTTGCCAACTCCTGAACACAAGGTACAATCAGAGAACCAGGAAGCTTTATTTTTTTTGGAGTCTCCATTAATTTTACAAATAGCCGGCCTCCTAATTAAGATTGATGAACCTCCTCTGTACCAGAACATAAATTCAGTCTGAACTCTCAGGTGATTTGTTTACTTTTGTGGTCGTACTATGATTCCACCATCGATGCTTTTATTTGTTAATTATTAATGAACAAATGATTCCCACTAAATATATTAGTCTTACGCAACATTTTTTATTTAAGAAGAAAGCTACTTTATACATTTACAAATTCCTATCCTACATGCTCACTCACTCAACTAGAAACTCGGTGGCTCTAGCAACTCGTGCGGGTCTAGACTCTAGAGTGTTTGCTAAGTTTTTCACAAAAACTAGCTAGGAGGAAGATTCAAAAACCTACTGCGGTACTGCTTGTAAATCAAAACAGATGACAGAACTCAAACCAAATAAAATCAATTAAGACAACATAAATTCTGATTAATCATTTACTAGGACCGCAAATCCGTATCAACGAATTTAACTAGGAAAAATCTCGCTGTCAACAGTTTACTTACTAAGATTGAAACTGCAAAAATCCAAAATGCAGCAATCCAGTATGTCCATCCGTTACCCGCAGAATTGCTAATAAATGAGTGAAAATAAATAAAGATGAAGCTTATTTTGTTTCTGCTGATAAATGAAGAACTTGATCTAATGAAATGAGATTCATTATCAAAAACTACTAATTTGTCACTACGACCCTGAATTTACTAAGTAACCCCAAAACTGGCATAGTGATCGAATTTATTTTGTAGTGATATGTCTTAGTCTCGTGAATTTAAAAAGGCCAAATTGAAAAAGTAAAAGTATTTTATTTCCCAAAAACAGGGGAGTATATACTTCCTCCTCCGTCCAAGATTAATTGAACTATTTGTAGTTTGCACAAATTTTAAGGGAAGGAGGAAAGGGGCTATGTTTAAGTATTTTTTTACAATTATACCCTCATATATAATAAATAGTAAAACTTAGAAATGATTTATCTCTTAGATTATACCACGGTTTTTCGTAAATTTTATATTGTTGGAAAGCATTTTAAAACACCTGCATAACGAGTATAAACATGTCTATCAAATTGTACATATTTCTTATAGTAACAATAATCAATTAAAAGTATATTTAAGAAATAACCTCTTGATTAGTGAAATAACTCAATTATTTAGTGGAGAAAGCTTAAAACCAAATAGCTTAATTAATTTTGGATGGAGGGAGCATATCTTTCTTTATAATAGGAGACCCCAAAAACGTCATGTGTCGTTTCCACAATCATTCTTGAATTTGATGAAGCCACCTAAGCACTGAGTATCCATATCACCGCTATCTGACTGGCTGTCCTCTAAATCACTACCCAGTAGGCAACCCCAACAGCCACTTAACGTTTAAAGGGTACAACAGCCAACTCCAAGTTTCCAACAGTCACTTAAAAAGATACGATTACCTTCATCAAAACTTTCAAATGTTCAATAGATGCAATCAATCAATTCTTCTTAAATGAGAATGATTTTGCTGACATGGGGAACCACAAGTTGCTATTCTGAAAAGATACGAATTTTGCAAACATTCTGATGGTTATTACAAAAAGACGCTAAATGGTTACGTTTGTTTTGATAATGGGAAGACACTACTGTTAGTTATTGTGTACAGAAAGATTGAAAAGACACTTAGGGCATCTTCAACGAGACTCTTTAGAATTCCTATTTTCTGGGCCACGTATGATATATTCACTTTTTAGCAAAAATCATTCTCCAGCCGAAACTTGGGGTAGGATGTGAAGATGATATGGAGAGGTGGTTAAAGCAACATCCTCTAACTCATCCTCTAGATTTAGAGGTCCACTTCAAGGAAGTGAAGAAGACGTGTAATTAACTTTTCCCTAATCAATATTGTATTTTGAAAAGACTTCACTGTAGATGAAATTCTTAAAGTTCCTTTTATTAAGGAAATCTTGTTGCCACATATTACCAGAATGTCTTCCCAAAATTACCATAGCAAGGTCACGTTGGAGATGCTCTTATTGGTCAATTTCTATAAAAAGAAAAATCGGTCGGTCTTTCTTTTACTCCTCACAAAGTAAATTATCTTCACAAGCTACCACGACAAATCCTTTCCTAAAAAGCTAAAGAAAGTTAAAAAAAACAGATCCGACTGTCTTTCTTATCAAGAAACATTGGGACACCAACTGTGAAACATTCATCCTCGTGTTGTAAGTAACCTATTTGGTTTCAGTTAGTTTTACGTGGATTATAGATTTCTATTTGTATGTTAATAACTTACACTTAAGTTGATTTTGTCCATGCCCACATTCTTTCGATATGTAAGCATTTTACAGACGAAAATAATCAAATCATATTTTTCAATAGGCATTGAAATTAAAAATCCATTGATTGTATCCTTTTCCATGATTCTTTCAGTATTTTTTTTTAAGATATTTTGTAAAAGGGTCGTGACTTTATAATCTAATTAGAGCCTGGGTCCTAAAAGATGCATTTGATGCATAGGATCGTAGACCAACGGGAGACCGTCAAGTGGCCTGTTAATTGACTTTATAAATAAGGTGAAGTTAACTTCCACTAACAAAGTTACATCGTCAGTTGGTGTTTCACCCATAAGTTACACGTGCCGCCCAGTTCACCTGCTCGTGTGAAATCTTGCACGGACGAACGGACGGACTGTACATTTCAGATTTGCGGCTATTAATTCTACCATCTCTTCGTTTAATGACACAACGATCACTTTAAACAAAATTCAGTCACTAACCCAAGTATCCAATCAAATCCAGTAAACAAAGATGGGGATGGATGGAAACTGTCAACATGATCAACGAAATTAGAATCCAGATGCACCACCACCACTATCAGTTGCACCACCACCACCGCACCTTCCTAAAAAAAATGGTAAAATCAAGTAGATTCACCACCACTAATATGTAGTTATCAGCATTATATGATTATTCACATCAGGGTAAGAATAATTAGTAACCACGACATGATTTATATGCTAAAATTCTTGATAAAAATACAAAATTTCAGAAACCCTAGATTTTAAATTAAATGCATACCTGTATTTTGTTGAGTTGACAAGATCAATAAGATCGACAGAGTGTTACTCGGTAGTGATATAAATGCAAATCTCTAACCATTATCTTCAAGATTCAGTTATTGGCAGCAGAAGAACCAGGTCGTTCACAATGTAGTTAATATCAATGTAGTTAATATCGGTTATCAATTTATCTCGGACGGGACCGACACACTGGTACGACTTTATATCGAGGATATTATCGTCGAAATATCTGTATAATATCGGTTCCAAATTTTACAACTATAACTTTATAGCAAACATTTTTTGTTAAGATACAATAGATACCATTAATTTTATCAAAAACACAAAAAAATAACTTCAATAATTTTAAAGTTCACTACCTAAATTGATTTTTAAACAAGTTCAAACTAGAAACAGGAGAGTAACTTCAACAATTTTAAAGTTTACTACCTAAAATGGTAATTAAAAAAGGATATTACAATTTTAATCAAAATTATACGAGTCATTATAGATATCGGCCGATATTATCGAGAAAATACCCTTAATCTTTACCTAAAACAACTAATTTACCAATACCAGATTATTGTTAAAATTTCGTACTGGCTCATATCGATCGATATTATAGGGAAGATATCGTAACGCCGATATATTGCTTCTCGTATCGCTCCAGAACGATATCCGATATTTCACCGGTATATCGACCATATCAGCCAATATTAACCACATTGGTCGTTCACACGATTTTTTTCTTCCCTGAAGGCTGAAGTTGTTTAGAAGATGATTAAGAAACTCAGAAACGTTATAAACCCAGTTAAGTTTATAACTAGAGTTAGGACATAACGTCATTTAGCTATTTGGTAAAGGGTATTCTAGTAAACATTTAGACAGTCAAAGTTAGTCTCTGACCCTTTTGCATCAAGTGCATGTTTCACGACCCAGGCCCTAATTAGATTAAAAAGTTGCTACCCTTTCAAAAAATAACTTTTTTTTTTCTATTCCATAGTGGCATAGCAGGTTAAAGAAAGTAACATGAAAGGGATGAAATGCGTTTTTCATATGAGAAGAAGCAAGCGCTTTGGCTAGGGGAATAATAGCCGCGTCTTTTCGTAGACGAAACAATTAGTTTGTGACTTTTTTTTTATTCGGTACTATTTGTGGATGTACCAAAGGGAATGAGAGAACAAACCTTATCTTTCCAGGTATTGTTAGTTCGATCGCTTTACTGTGTAAAATGGGAAATCTTACCTTCTGATTTTTCCTTTTCAGGAAGTAACTTGCTATGGATGGACAGAATCAAGAAGAAGGCTGGAAAAAGTATTTGCAGTTCAAACCAAAAGGAAAATCAAATCTCAGAGGAAATAAACATTCACGTCCCATTATATGTACATGCTGATGGGTATTACAAAATACAACGGTGAGTGCAATTTATCAATATCTTACTATATATCTATATTATAAGGGACAATGGTGTTTTTCTATTAGAACGGAGATCTACAGTTTGGACACATAAAGGATGGCCCAGATTGAAATACATATTTAAGTTATCCAATTACATTTCTGCCATATAAAGAATAGTCCAGATTGAGCTAAATAACACATAAAAGATGGCCCAAATTGAGATACATATTTAAGTTATTCAGTTACATTTCTGGCATATAAAGAATGGTGCAGATTAAGCTAAATATTTAAGATTTTCAATTCACATTTTAGGCATATAAAGAATGGTCCAGATTAATTAACATATTAATTTTACTTAAGACAATGAATGTAGATTTTTAATGTCATTTATTTGGGAGTTATACCTCTCATTTAATGTCAATCCGTTTCTTTTATTCTAAATTAACAACTCTATTCATCCTTTGCACAACTCTACTCTCAAGGTATGATTCTCTTTTATTTTGGTTGATTGAGATAATTTTTGTTAGCTTTTCTCTTTAATTTTTGTTAGCTTTTCATCCTTTGCACCACTATATTTCCAAGGTATGATTCTCTGTTATTTTGCTTGATTGAGATAATTTTCGTTAGCTTTTCTCTTTAATTTTTTGTTTAACATCAATGGATTAAGGGAGCCTCGCGTCTAATATTTGTGTCATTTATGAAATTTAATTTATGTTTGTTACTTTTCACTAGAACAAAATTACTACTGCTGTTACAGAGTTCGTACTCTTTGTTGGATTAGAGACGTGTACATGTTCGTATCCAATGGATTAAAGTTTCTTGATTATGTGTGTATGTTATTCTTCAAACTTTTTGTATCATGTGAAACTTGAAATTGCATTTCTTCATATTTATAACCTTTTGATGGTTTACAAAATGAGTATTTCTTTTTATCTTAAATTCTTCATGCATGGTCAAATAATGGTTATATGCAGTTGGTACCTAAATATAGATATTCTCTTAAAAGATCATCTTAAATTCTTTATACATAGTCAACCATCTTGTTAATACTGAAATTTAAGAAGCCTCAAAACAAGCAACGCGGAACTGGCTTATTGAAACTCACCTATGATCTTTCATTTTCTGATTTCAAGAGATTATTTAAGCAATGAAGAAAGCGGTTTAGGGAGCAATACAATAATATAATTTTTTTCTGTGTGATGCGCCACTATATCTATATGTGTTGGGACTACACAAATTTTCATCGCATGCATTTTATCATTGATGCACATGAAGAAGTTTTGGTATTCTAGAAAGGTACAAGTCTAATTTTTGCTAGAAGATGTGGTTCATATGCACATATGTGATTGCGATGACTAAATTGTCGAATTTTTTAAAGATTATCTTGGTTTAAAAGAGCTTAGTGCATAGGAACACATCTACATTTTTTATCTAAAGATACCATGACTAATACTTGATCCATTACCTATCTTTTACTATGTGGATATCATCTAATACTTGAGCTTCTTTTATTTCATTGAAGATACCAAGTAACCAAAGTCGGTACAAATATCTTACACTTTATAGAAGTTGATTTAAAAAATATTTTAATAATCAATTGTATTGTCATGTTCATTTTATACTAGCAAATTATAAAATTATGGATGTTTTAGATCTGTTATGTACTCTTAGGTTAAGGTGTAATATCAGTTCCATTTCCAAGTTTTCATACCATTCATATTTAAATTGGGTCTCTTATTTACTTCTAGGTCTCAAACGCATATGCTGATAAGGAGAAACTCTCTTATACATGTATCATATTAGAGGGGGAAATTTCTTTTGTTTAGATATGCAATTTTATTTAATGCGAGTCTTTCACTACTAAGTTAACACAATAAGATTGTATTATTGATTTGCAAGGAAAATCATATTTGGCATATGATATATGCAATATCATCACGCGCATCATTTTTCACCGCTAAGAAAGATTCAAGGACGCTTCGTATCACTAATATCCAAGGGAATGTTGTAGGATTTAATGTTTTACATTTTTATGTATTTACTTTTTTTGTGACGCTGTAAGCTGGACGTTTTTCATATGTTAGTTTAAACCATAAATGTACAATTATCATTCTTTATCAAGAGGTTTCATATTACAGTATAACGTCTCTCAAACCTAAAATATTGTAGAGAATGCTGACGTTTAATGGTCGTAAATTATATTTACCCAACCGATTAATTTTTTACCATGAGGTCAAGTATTACTAATGTGTAACCATGCCAGTTATACATCGATACAAGCACAAAGTCAGTATTCGTATTTTAAAACTGTTAGAGGTTCCAAGAATTAATATATATATAACACTTTTTAAGGATATGAAAGAAGGATTCCCAACTCAGATTCAACTTTTTGAATTTCGAAAAAAAAATTACTAAATTTTTTTTTAGCACAAAATGACAATCTATTTAAATGATGACTGAACTGCATTTGTGATTTGGAATGCAATCAACAAGTTACTTTTATTCAAACCTGGAATTTCTACGTGTTCCCTCTTGGGACATTAGGTTCTCAAGTTTGTCGGTATTATTTGCATCAACTATGAATGAATGGTTATCTCAATTACCATTATTGAAAACGGGTGCAGATCCCAGTGTACACACTTACGTTGGATATCTTAATCACAAAAATATACTTTTTGCTGTATATATGTCAGTGTATATCCATGTGGACATCCTAATCGCCATTTAACAAGAAACCGATCCGGTTGATGTTAATAGTATCGATCAAAGCTTCGAATTCAGTTTGAGAAAGATTATAGTTCCCCCAGGGTTCCCACGCTCAGCTCTTGATAATCTCACAAGAAAAAAAAATCTAACCAACACAAAAACAACTTATAGCCCCGTGTCGTTATGTCACGGGACATATCCTTGTCTATATTATAAGGGACAATGGTATTTTTCCATATGGACGGTTATCTACGTTTGGGACACATAAAGGACGGTCTAGATTTAAGTTTTTCAATCTATATTTTTATCATATAAAGAAGGGTTGAGATTGAGCCACAGATTTAAGATTTTCAATTTACATTTTTAGCATCCAAATAGTGATTTAGATTGTGCCGCATATTTAATAAGTTTTTGAATTTCCTCTCCACCCTCTTAATGTCATTTATTTTGGAGTTACTTTTCCCTGTGAAACCATTTCTTTTATTCAAAATTAAATTCTCTTTTAACTTAATCCCTTTCATAACCAAAATCTACATTTTTAGCATATAAAAGAATGGTGGTGCCTCATGCCTAAATTTTTTGGTCATATATGCAATTTGATTTCAATTATATTCTAGGATATTTGAAGTTAAAAGATATTCAAATATGGTTGTTCTCTATTCATTTTTACTCTAATATTAGGTTTTCTAATACCCATATCATTTAATCTTTTATTTTTTTATGTTGTCCAATTTAACTTTGACTTCTTCGGCCAAAATCAAGGAGATTTTCATGGAGTGAAAATAGTTAACAAAAAAAAGCCCCGATTCCATTGTTATTTCCCTTAGAATTTTTAAATATTTTTTTAACTGTATTGCTACTTCTGCTGGAGAGTTTCAGCCTCTTATTTGGACTATGTCATGTACATGTTGGTATCAAATGGATTGAGGATTCCTGATTAATATTCTTTTTATTTATATTATATGAACCTTGAAATTACATCTCTTCATACGGTGCAGTCATATCTTAGAGATTCTATTTTTTTGCTTTATCACTAGTCCAGAAGGGGCCAGAAATCACGTTTTTAAATGACAGATTAATTGTGTGATTAGGGTATGAGAAACAAATTATGTCATATAGTATTAAAATAGTGGGACCAATTATTTAACACAAAAAAACTGTTATTTTCAAATGTGATAAATCTGTAGGTGCGTGATTTTTGAAAAACCATTAAATCACGGATTAGAATTGTTGGGTATTGTAAGTTTTAATACGCCCCACTAATATTTTGTAGCGCACCATAAAAATGGCTAACCACCGGCTGAGCAAAGACACCGGCTTAATTTCCATAGGTATATAGAGCCGTATCGGTTCCGGGTTCCATTCTAGCAAACCCCAATACCAAAAAGGATAAAACTTCAGAGAACCAAAAGAGAAGTTCTAAGTTCTTAGTTCATCTCTTCACGCCGCCGTCTGTTTTTCTCCCTCCAGAAACCTAACTACCTGAGGAGATTCTAACTTAGAAGAAGAACACACGACGATATTAAGTAAGTTTCAGTTCATTTGTATCTGGGTTTTTCTCTAGTTTCTCTGTTCTTAAGAAATTGAGTTTTTGAGACCAAACTTGTATATACAAAGATTTTGATTTGATACATTGGTTAAATTAGAAATTGAAAAGGAATAATTTTGATTAGTTTGATTGCATGAAAGTGGTTTCTGAATTCACTTTGTCAAACCATTATCTCTGTTGTTTTGCTAGACAAACCTAAGAGGAGATCGAAGAAGAAGAAGATATCAAATTAAAATAAATTTCAAATCCCTCTTCATCTTTCATTCTGTTTTTTTTCTTAAGCTTCTGTTTGGTTAATCAAAAGTTGATATTATTATTTAATAGGATCCATAGATTTTGGTTAATTTAAAAACTTCTGTCTAGTTAATTGGTTAATGTAGAAATTGGAAAGGAATGAATTTGTTTAGTTTTATTTCATGAATGGAAAGGGAATGAATTTGGTTTTTAAATCTCTATTAAGAATCGATAAATTTAGAGATTTTGGTTTGATAAACTGGTTTGATTTTTACTGGAGAATTGGGTTTCATGGCTGAGTACTCACAATAGGATGTACTGAATCTTTACTTCTTGCTTACTTTTTAGTGGGATTGTAAAGATCCCCTTTAACCCATTATTTCATTTCGTTAACTCAGCCAATTGCCTTCCCATGAATCCCATCCTACCTATGCTTATCAGAATTTTCACGTGATATCACATGAGGAATCAGGGATTCTCACTGGATATTACTATATTAGGCTTGATGTTTTTGATGTGTTTAGGATTTTGTAAGGCTTTCCACCGAATGATTATGAACTACCACATGTAGCATGGGTTAAATTTTTTTGGCCGTTTCCTGGGAAGTTAATGTCATCCGGCAGCAAAGAAAACCTAGCGCCTACAAGAACTAGTCGAGGACTAGGAAGATATCATTCTTACAGAGAGATAGAATCTTAAAATAGTTAATAGTTACAAGTGCAACAGTACTCTTCCAAAAGAGAACAAAACTCCATGAAAATGGCAATTTGGAGATTAAGGGGAAGTTCCAATCAATTGTGTGTAGTCACAGTCAATAATGGGCATGTTAATTGGTTTCTGATACTCTCTGGTCTATTTTTTAATATTGAGTGCCTTATTTTAACTTACCTCCGTACTCTTTTCTTTTCCTATATAAACTATGACGCAGTCTCTTGGGACTAACGGTTCCTCTTCTTTAATCATGAATTATTGTTTTGGGTGTTGTGTTTTTATGAACCTTTGTTGCATAGTAAAATTCTAAATTTGAATCTTATACTGAATGTGCACTCTCTGTTCATCGGTTATATTTTGCGCCTTTGCTTTTCGCAGCAGCGGCGGTCCTGATAGGATCTTTGTGTAGCTGGTTTGAGTTGATATATATGTTAAATTTGCATCAGATGCAAACTTCTAATGATGATTGTTGTATTATTCTAATTTCTTCTTTGGTCTTTCAGTAGCTAAGTTTCACTATTCGCTGCTCCTTTAGTTTTATCACTTCTATTTTTAACATGTGTTGCGTTGTAAGAGAAGATGGCTGTGTTGCGTTGTCTGGCTCCTGTGGTACATAATTTTTGTAGTATCTGTAGTCGCGTTTTGTAGGATGCGCTTGATAATAAGCTTGCTGCATCTTGTTTGTCAGGCAATCATTGGCGTAAGTTTGTGTGCTTGTACACTGTATCCTCGTGTTCTAAGTCAGAATCCTTGCATTACGTTGAGTCAGACATCATTGGTTTTTATTGAGTCTGGTTTATGACTGTGTCTGAGAGTTTTATTTGATTTGATCCTTCACAGTCTTACAGATCATCTAAATCGATGTAGTTGTGTCCAACAATTCACTATTGTCTGCTCCTTTAGTTTTATCAATTCATTCAGAAGCAAAATTTATCTGATTTGATCCTTCGCAGACTTACAGATTATTGAGTAGCATCATTTTGTTTTTTAAGTGTGTCATTTAGGTTTACTTGAAGTGATGTCTATTCCAAGCAAAAAATGGATGGGTGCAGAACGGCAGTCAGATGAATTTCGGGAAGGAGTTCAATCATTTATCAGGTTCACAAAAGATACTGTAGGAGCAGATAAATTATTTCTCTGTCCATGCTCGAAATTTAAGCTTTTTGCAGCAAGAAAACAGTATCCTCTAGAGGAAATACATTTGCATCTGATCAAAAATGGTTTCCTTAAGACATACAGAACTTGGATACATCATGGAGAACAACCTCGTACAAATGTTGTCAATGTTAATCAAGCTCCTAATTTACCTGTTAATAGAGTTCATTGTGATGATTCTGGTCGGGTAATGGCCAACATGTTCAATGACCGACAGCGACGTATTGACCTCGATAACCACATGGAAGACTGTTTCAATGATCCTAATCAAGAGAGTGGTGATAATGTTGAAGGTGATCAAGGTGCTGATATAAATTAGAAGAAGAGGATTGAAGATTCAATACAACCCCTGTATCCTTCTTGTGATGGTAAGCATACGAAATTGTATACAACAATTGAGTTGCGAAGTATGAAAGCAAGACATAATTGTTTCGATGCTTTCTTGACTGATTTATTGCAATTTATAAAGACTATTTTACCTGCTGGGAATATATTACCGGCAACAGCCAATAAATCCAAGGCTATGATTGAACCTTTTCGATTGAAGTGTGAAATTATACATGCTTGCCCGAATGATTGCGTTCTTTACCGGAAGGATTATGCTGACATGGATGAATGTCCTAATTGTAAAGCAAGTATATGGAAACCAGTTGATAAGAAGAAACCACATGCCAAAAGAGTGCCAATGTAAAAATTAAGATATTTCTCAGTTGTTGAAAGGTTGCAGCGCATGTTTAGTACAACATGGATAGCAGAGCTATTGAATTGCAGTGGTAATATAGAGGAAAGCAACACACACATGCGGCATCCTGTGGACTTTCCTTGTTGGAAGTTTATAGATAGCAAGTGGCCTGAGTTTTCTGTAGAGAAGAGAAATGTGCGTTTAGGACTGGCAACCGATGGATTTAACCCTTTCGGAATGAATTATCCCCGTAGTTGTTGGCCCGTTATGCTTGTACCGTTGAACCTTCCCCCATCACACTGCCTGGATAAAGAATTTACAATGCTGACACTACTGATTCCTGGTCCAACTGAACCAGGCCATAACATCGATGTGTATTTGCAGCCGTTAGTCGACGAGTTGAAAGAATTATGGTCTGTTGGAAAGTTGACATATGATGCTCATACAAAGAGTAACTTTACGCTGAAAGCAATCTTAATGTGGTGTGTGCATGACTTTCCGGCCTATGGACATGTTTCTGGTTGTATAACATCAGGAAGATTTGGTTGTCCTGTGTGTGGTGAAAAGACAGATGCAATATGGCTAAAGAATGGACGTAAATTCAGCTACATGAGTCATAGAAGATTCTTACCAGCTGACCACCCCTTCAGAAATGCAAAAGCAAAATTTGATGGAACCGATGAACATGGAGATGCTCCATGCCGTTTGACCGGAGTGCAATTGCTGACGAAGATGAATAGTGTGCGAACAGAATTTGGGAAGTTCACAAGTGCGAAGGAAAAAACATCAAAGTCTATTGGGAAAAGGCGTTTGACGGGTGTCCAACTGTTGAACCTTATGAATCGTGTACGCACTGAATCTTGTCGGGAAACAGGTAAGAGGAAACGGACGGTTGATACAAGGATTCCGCCAAATATGAAGAAGCGATCAGTTGATACAAGCACTCCATGGTCAAAAAGATCGATCTTATTTGATTTGCCTTACTGGGAGGTAACTAATTTAACAGTCTTATTATTTGATTTGCCTACTTTGTATATTATTGCGGCACAATACACATGCTTCTTGAACTGGCATATGAACCATTCACCTTTGATATTTTTTAAGTTACTTCTTTTGATTTTGTTTTGGTGTCATTTTTTTTCTTCCAACTATTGATATATGGATGTTGTTACTAACTGTCCTAGTTTACTCTAGGATCTGCTGGTTCGACACAATTTGGATGTAATGCACATTGAGAAAAATTTTGGTGAGATTTTTTTTGGAACTATAATGGACAATAAGGATAAGACTAAGGATGGGATTCCGACGCGCAAGGATCTGCAAATCCTTAAGATAAAGAGGAATTTATGTTTGAAGGAGAGAGGACCTGGCAAGTCTCCAGAAATGCCGCCAGCACCTTATCATTTGTTTATAGAAGAGAGAAAACTAGTGTGCACGTCTCTTAGTAACCTGAAGGTTCCTATTGGTTACTGCGGGAACTGGAAAGGTAAAGTATGTTTGCGTGACTTTCAGTTAAAAAGCATGAAGTCACATGACTACCACATCCTAATACAGGGTTTGCTACCCGTTTTTTTGATGTACTGTTTCAAAGGGCATCGTCTATTGATTGAGGCCATTCGACAGGTGTCATTGTTCTTTAAAGTTCTTTGTTCTAAGGTTCTTGATATTGATGAGCTTCGCATCATGCACCAACGTCTCGTGGAGTCTATATGTGTTTTTGAAATGTATTTCTCGCCGGATTTTTTTGTTTCAATGATACATGTCGTCGTACATTTGGCAGAAGAGGCAGAAACATTGGGTCCTGTTACAACTCGATGGATGTATCCTTTTTAAAGGTAATTTAGTTGATTGAGTAAAATTTTTGGTTTAGTTTTTCATGGAGGCAAATTGTCTTATTATTGTTGTTGTGATTACACTACAGGATGATGAGAACATTCAAAGTTTTTGGTCGCAACAAAAACTATATAGAGGGATCTATTACAGAACAATATGTATTTGATGACGGATTGAGACATTGTATGGAGTATATTCTGAATGGTAGGGAGAAGTGTTACAAGAAAAAGGGAAGTATATCTACTGACGATAATATTCAGGAAGGTCCATACCCGCCAAATATGTCTGAAGGAAAAAGATATCATATACCTAACCCACAGTACGAACAAGCACGCATATGGGTTTTGATGCATTCTAAAGAAAATACTGAATGGGAAAAGTAAGTAGTACTTTCATACTTCCATACTTTCTTATCATTTCTTAGTATAGTAACTTACTTCCTTTTTGATACTTGAACTAGTTAGGGTTGAATGAACAAACAAATTCGTAGAGTATGGGGGTAATCGTATATGTTGATTACAGGAAGTATGACAGATTACATGTTAGAGGAAGAAGGAATTCAAGGAATCCTGATGAATACATGAAATGGCTAATGCAACAATTTCAGGGAAAAGACATGACAAATTTTAAGCGTCTTGTTGATGGTCCATCTAGATATGCAGTATCACATAAAGCATATGCAGTAAATGGATATATCTTTTATACAACTGATGCACAAAAAGGTATGTCCACCCTAAATAGTGGAGTGTCCATGAATGGCACAACCACATTCAGAGCAAGTGCCAGAGATCAGAACACGGTGGACGATGAAGTTACGTATTTCGGAATTGTTAAACAAATTCTAGAACTGGATTACACCACCTTCAAGCAAACTGTATTTTATTGTGATTGGGTTCGTGTCGAAGACAAGGTGAATGGATGGTATGTGGATCCGGTTACAAAACATATTTATGTAAACTTCGAACGGTTTATGGGTAACAAAAAAGACACCGATGAGCCATTTATCCATTCTTCTCAAGCTACTTCAGTTTTTTATTGCAAGGATGAGAGTAGGCCTGATAGGAAGTGGCACATTGTTTTAGAATCTCGAAAACAACAAAGTCCTTATGTGAATGCTTTTGAGGATCCTTTTGTATTTATCGCCATAGCTAAAGAATCTTCCCTAACGGCAGTGAACTTGGATGATAACAGTAACTCGGAGGATGTGAAGGGAAGCCGTTTTTAAGATCCATACTTTCCCACCCCTAGATCCTAAGACTCCAAGAGGATGTGATTGGTTTTGAATTATATTCGATGAAAAAAATGCATTAGAATATCAAGAACCATTGATTGACCAGCTTATGCCTACTGATACCCGTATGAGGATTTGATGGGCACATCCTTCATGTAGGATTTTAAAATACAATGATCACAGAACACCCTCTCATGTGTTACTTCACAATCTTTGGTTGAAATCTGATGGTATCAATCAGATTTTCACGTATCGCTTGCAAAATTTATGGTTAATGAAAGCTTATTGAAAAATTGTCATACACCAAGAACATAAAAGAGGACCAAAAAATACCATGGAAATACATTACTTCCCTCATAGGTTGACCGCCGATGGATAGGAATTGAAGAAGACTCCCATAATTGGAACACGTTTTAGGTTTAACAGCCGTTCAATACCAATAAAATCTAACATATTTCCCTAATTTTCTTCGAAGGCTACACTAATAAAACCAAATGGAAAAATTGATAAAACTATTCAAGCAATGACAAAGGGAGTCTAAAATCGAATGACGGGAAAAGATGAGCAACCACAAGATTTTTTTACTGGGAGATACAGATGTAGTTGAGTTTTCTGGGTTAACGTATACGAATTGGCACTCAAACCGAATTAATAATAATATTATTGGAGATTCACTTTAATTATAAGTAGGAATACTAACAAATTTCAGTAAATCGAAGTAATTGAATTGCATTCACAGGCATCATCGAATGATTGCAATGGGTAGAAAAACGGTAAAATGATAATTTGGCGGTATAGAAATAGGACCATAATTTTTACAACTTGATAAACAGAAAAACAATGGTGGAAAAATGTTTCATTGCCAATTTCATTGTTGATAGATCAATCATCAGGTGCATCACACTAACAACTAATGATATAAAGTAATAGTTCATAGTATTGTGAAATCGTCACAATAATGATGTCTTATTTCACATTGAACTCCTAAGGAGTATGATTCACAATAATATAACTAATCGAACAAGTGAAACAAACATTCTGAATCAAAGCCCGTGCCGTTACGGCACGGGTCATATCTTAGTATATACATAAAAGAGAATCCTTTTATCCTATGTATCGCAACTACTATTTGTAATGGCAATTAAGATCTACAAGTAGAAGAAAGAGATCGATAGAAGCCAAAGAAAGACATATTTAGGTCACGTACAGTCTACGCATCTTGATGTCAATATGTATACTGGCACACCTACAAAGAAGAGTAAGGGATCAATAAATAGCCAACCAAAAAATATATGTGACAGGTTTGAAGATTATGAATTGGTACAACAAAAAACAGTAAGAGTTAATGGATGAAGAGAGCCCAAATATGGGTGTCAATAGCTGATTTGATGTCAATGAGATTGAGAATGTCCGGGACCAGGGTCAAGATGGGTGCAGACACATTACCTCCCGACTTACCATTTATAATTGTATACTGAAAGAAGAAAGAGCCCTTACGTAGAAGCAACGGAAACCAATTGTCAATCCTATGCGAGATTATCCAACAGATTAATAATACAGAAGTCTGACTCTGTGTCAACCATGGAAAGGAAAATCCCATCAGATGATTGGAATTTCAACATCCACACCAACAGAAATGGGTTTGTGGCCTTTTCTTTAATAATGTCTTTTGTTTCTCTCGCACCGTAATATCTAGAGAATTGTTGCCCCCAGTACGTTCCAGGACCTTTTAGGACTTTGGAAGACCAATTGGTAGAAGAGAAAGATGGAGGGTGGAAGGCTCCTGATGGATGTAGGATGGTAAAATTGCTGACCATACGTGAGTTGCAATACTGAAAGATATCAATAGATGAGTGGACAAGCTTTGTTTCAAATACGTTGCGCAGCGACCAACCAAGTGGGAAAAATATGCATTTATTTTGCATTTTATCATGTTTAGCAGATTTTTGCCTGGTTAGTTGGTATTTGTATATTTTTTAATTTTACTCCCCTCAGGTGTCCTTGGAAAATCAAACTTACCGAAGAGACAAAATGGATATGAGACTGCTTTAGTAGAATCAACAATTAAGAACACAACGTAAGCTATTAGATGATTCTTATATTTTTCTTAAACAGTTAGCCGTTCGGTTTTCGAAACAATATACATTGGTGCAAACACATTAATTTTCTACCCGCAGGAGTTGAAAGCGACATTATTGGTTAGTTGCAGGAGCTAACATTATTGAAAAGCTTAGGGTAGCTCTAATCGTGGTCCAAGATTCAAGCTATTTCTTGGATCCACGATACCAAAATACAAAGCCCGAGCGCAATGGGAATCCGAGAGTCCTAGTTGATACGCATTTTCAACAAGCGCGGCATGCCGGTGGTAACCACGTGTCATAGGAAAACTCAAAAGCGCAGTTTCTAACAGCGTATTCACCGTGTTGACCCGGATTCAAAATGCGCGTCCTGGAAAACCCTAAATCATACAGAAGCCGCGCTCCTTTTTCTCTTTTCTTTCCTTTTCTCTGTTTTTCTTCAAACCTTCATAAACCTCACTTCACATGGGTTGATTAAAGACGATTCTGTGTTTAAGGAGGTGAAATCTTACAAGGGTTCGTTCTTGAGGCCGTGGGGAAACTATTGGTGGTATTTTTGTGCGATTTCATCAACAAATCTACACTAGGTAAGTAAAAAAAAAAATTGATTTATTTGTTTGATTTTTTGTTTTTGATTTTAGTTATAATGGAGTGATTTCGAAGCTATTGAATGAATCATGTTGATTAGGTTGCTTGAGCAGTAGTATAATTTTTGATTTGATTTCAAAAAATTAAAATGTCAACTTAGGGTTTATGGTAGTTGGGGTTAATTTAGGTGAAACATAAAAACATGATTGATTCATAAATTGATTGATTGATTGATTTAATTGTGTTTATGCTTGGTAGAATGTATTTGAAATTTGTAATTTGATAAGCATGTCAACAATTTTGTTTTGATCATTGGGCATAGAGTTTGAGGATTAACTCATGTAGTGTTTTTAGTTGATGTTGAGATGATTATATGGGTGAAATTGATGTTGTTAATATGATTTTGATGGAGGTTTTCATATGAGCATTGTGCATACCTCAATGTGAGGTGAATTTGATTGTGGGAATTCATATGTTGATTGTGCATAGATTAATATATGTGGATGATTGTTTGTTATTCACATGTTGATTGTGCTTCCTTTACTCTTTGGTTTTTTATATAATGGAGCATATCGATTGGTCTAGGTATGAGAAGTTATCCCAACTATCTCAAGATGTCGGACGGATACAATATAAATTTGAGAACTTAGTTTATAAGAGAGACGTAAATTATAGGAGTAGTTGGAAAAACATAAATAAATTATACAAGATAATGGTTCATAACAACCCGGTGCAATTCTACTTCTTCAAATGTGTGGTTTCGAGTCCGTATTCCAATTTAAATTTAAGTATGTGGATAAGGGATTAACTGAAGCTTTATGTGAGAGGTGGTGGAAGAAGACTAAAACTTTTCACTTCTCCGAGTTTGAGATAGGTTTGACCCCTCTAAATTTCTTCCGGTTGACTGGTATTCCAATCGGAGGAGGTAAGCCAATCCCATAATTACCAAAGGAAACAATGACGCCGCAAGAACTTGAAGCTATGGATGATAAGTATTTCCAGAGTGTGTTAGAGGTTATGGGACAAAGAAAAAATCAGGGTCTGAAACCTGGAGATTATGATTCAAAATAAAGTACGATGCGCATTTCTCACTTGGCTAATTACATTTTAAGTAGGTAAGGGCAGCCTAATACCGAAATTGCAGATGAATTGACTAGAATCTTCTTGCTTTGGTGTATTGGTTCTTTTTTGTTTGCAGACTTGAGTGTTAGAGTAGATAAACGATGGTGTGTAGTGTTGGATAATTTGGACGTTGTTGGGTCTTATGATTGGGGTACTCCATCTTTGGGTGTTTTGTATAAACATCTGGATGACTCGAGTTCGTGCAAACAGAAGGATATGGGTGGCATGTCGATGATCTTAGAATTCTTATATTATTTTTATTTCCGTAATTTTCAACCGGTATTGAAGGAAAACCTCAAATATGATGAACTTGATCCACACCCTGTTGTTCTTCTATTTACAATGTCGAACTTTAGGAATATGGGACAAGTAGATATTCACAAACACTATGTCTCTGATGCACGCACTCAGATAGATATGAGGATGGGAGATGCCGCTATTTGGGACCCCTGGTTCCTGGATACTGTACACCAACACAATGATGCATTCCAAACAACACATGAGATGTCTAAGAGAAGATATCTCTTCAAGGATGTTAAGGACGGAACAAGAGCTTCTGCTTATCTGTTCGAGAGGTGTATGAGGCAGGTGTTAGGTGCGATAGTTGTCCCATGCAACCCCCTAGATTGGAGGACGTATCTGATAGGACAGTGCTTGGTATTATTGACCACTACCTTCCTGTCCCGGAAGAAGTGTATTCCCATTTTTGGATAACTCATAGTGTGGGAGTTCTTAGAACAGAAACAACTCACATAGACACACGTGATGATATCGGAGTTGGCCACGCTGGTATACCCCGTAGTTTGATGCCCCAATACGCACCTCCTACCATGTCATCCCAAACATACATATACGACCAAGCAGCACATTCCATGACACAACTCCCGAACCTATAATGGGACATAGCTTTCTACAAAGATTCGGGTGAAGATCTAGTTGCAGTCCCCAGGCTAGCAGAGAACCCATACAACTTTTCTGATATCAACGCCTCAGAGTTTAGTCCTTTTATATCTCATTTTAATTTGCATATTATTTACTGTTAAATAAAAATGTTAAATTATTTATTTTAATTTATTTAGGAAGATTTACGCCGGTTTGCGGGGGAAGCTTACTGGCTGATCCAATTCACAAGACAAGGAATCGACAATGAGTCTCGTCGTCGAGCGCAGTATCACATCCCTACAACGCATCGTAGTTCCGAAACATCTGACGGCCTCTTCAATTCAAGTCAGGAAGAACAGACATTTTTCAGCATTTATACGCAGGTGTATCTTTGTCGGAAACCCAACACCGTCACAAGCGTCCGACTGCAGACCCATCCGCATCGACTGCTTATTACTTCCCTTATGTTGTTGAGAGTAACGTTCATGTAGATCCCAACCCTTCAATAACGCATGCCTCGCCAAAATATAGTGATTTACCAAACTCTAGTGAGTTTCCAGGGATGAGCTTGGATGGTAGTTGGCAGGATCGTATTTATGGTAGTGGTCAGAGAGTTGATGATGGTGCTGATACGGACTTTGTGCCAAAAAATCAGTTATTTCCCTCTATCTATTAAAACTTGTTACAATGGTGTTGATTAGAAAGGGTGTAGTAGTTGTTTGTTACTTTTTTCTTTTTTGATATATTTAGTTTCTCCTAATATAAGCTGGACATTGTATTATCCATATTATATGTTCTTCATATTTCATGTTTATGTGCCTTTTATATTAGTTTCCAACGACATTTATAAAACAATATACCGTTTTGAATCCATGGCATGACTGTTAAAATTTTATTTTAGCTGTAAAATGGAGTCAGCTATCATTAGATATATGTGATGACGTAGAGACGCGACATACCCTAAACGGTACCACGATGATAGTCATGGAGATTACGTAATCATGTATCCGCAAATTTTTCAGGAGGCGCATGATTTGCACCAACCCGAACCGGTCCAGGTTTTGAGCAGAAGAACCATTAATAGATTTCTTGTGGATGCAGATGCCAAGATGATGCAGGACTACTTCAACCCCGGTTGCAGATACGGACCTGAGCGTTTAAAAGGACGTCATGGTTTGCCCACAGAATTTTTTCTTAAAATATTGCCTCAAATTTGCGCTCTAGATCCTGATTTTTTACAGCAAAGAGATGCATGTAACATCCCGGGTCACTCTCCTCATATGAAAATGCTCGTTGTCATGAAACACCTGGAAAAGGGGGTAGCTGCAGATAGCATTGAAGATTACACTCAGATGGTCGCAACAACAATATAAATGTATGTTAAGAAGTTTATGGATGCACTACTTTTGGAATTTAACGACCTCTACATGAGGCAACCAACAACCGAAGATACTAGGAGGATATTGGCTCAGAACGAAGCTCGTGGTTTTCCTGAAATGCTAGGAAGCCTCGGTTGCACCCACTGGGAGTGGAGGTTATGTCCTACGGAAGAAGTCGGCCGATACGTCGTACAAATTAAGAAACCAAATCTTGTTTTACAGGCAGTGGCATCGTACGATGGATCCATAAAGTTACATCTTCTCCGGGAATATTATTTCTTCTCGCCACTTTTATTCGGCACCTTCAACAAACTTATAATGGCTCGGTATACCATCGAAGAGGATGTTGCAATCACAAATGCGTGGGCAAGTGTTGTTACTCTTACCGAGGTTGACCATCACAGGGTTCCGGCTAATACGGTTTGGAACGGCATATTCGAAAATTACACACAAGAATTCACAAATATTCATTAAAGAACAACTTTTTCTATAAAAGCTAGGATCAGAGTAATAAAAAAGGGGGTGAGGGTTTACATGTGTTACCAGAAAGAAATTTATATTGACCACAACCAATCTCCTCTATGGATAGTTCAGAGGCTTGTAAGTAGTTTATCTTTTTACTCAGACCACTTGGTTTTATTCTTCAACCAAAACACTAACTGAGTTATGTACCATTTTTGTGTAGGAGCGATATGCAAATTGGAAATACGCTCGGGATACATGAAAATATTTCATGTGTTATGAATGCTACTTAATCATGAAGGCTAACGTCTGGCAACTTAACACGATACAACCACCACCAAATCCTCCTCAACATGGAGAGGAAGATTAAAACAACCGCATCAACGACATGATATTAATGGTTTTGTGGGCATACCTCTATGTAAACCCTCATGAGACAAAACTCGTCCGTTATGGCCACGTAATGGTTTAAATGTTTGACGCACCTACCAGGTGTTGCCTTGTTTTTGGGGAAATTTATCTAAGTTTAAGATTAAATAATCGTTTAGAGATCTGTTATCATTCCATCAATGTATCCCTAAGGTTTATTCGTAATGGTGTATGTTTAACCAACGCTCACTCTCATTTTCATTTTCATTTGGAGATTAATTATTGTTAAATAAGTATGTTTAAAAAAATTATTTTAAGTTTTTAGGATGAGTTACGTCGGTTTACATCGAATAACTTTAACTCCTACCAATATCTTTTGTAACAAATGTTATCATGTAACCCCATGTGTTTGGTTTTACCACACAACTAACATTTTTGTCAGACTGTTGATATTTTAGGAAGACGCGATTTTGTGTCAATGCAATGTAGGGGTTTTCGATAAATAGTAACAGTCGCTAGATAAATAGTAAGTGTCCCTAGTTAACAGTAAATGACATTTGGAAAAATATTCGTGGCTGGTTAATTATTTGAGAACTGTCTTTATTATTATCCCTAGAACTATTTCCACAATGAATTGTCATAATTTTTGATGCATTATTTTGAGTGATCAAATCATCTGCAAAATTTTCTTGTGTTTTCAACACTTGTTTCTGACCACATACATACATATTGATTTAACACAACCAAGGGTCGTTCCAATATCTCTTCTAGCACGAGATTGGTCTTTCCTTGTCATCCAAGAAGTGTTTAAAACAGTAAAGGGCGTTTATGAACATGATAAGTTATTTGAAATAAGAAAGGGTTGTCGGTGAAAAGTAAATAGGGTGTGTAACGAGTATTTCTCTTTTAAGTGAATTGGATGTGTTTTAAGAATTTCCATGCAGATTAGTAATTTGGATCCTATAAATATCGAGGTTTACCCAAAGTTACTTCACACACACACACACCAGTGCTTGGTATCCTTGAAAATTCTATTATCTATCTCCAAACAACAAACACCTATTTTCATACACCTTGCAAAACTTGTCACGGATTTCAACACTATCTTTGTACGAATACAACAATGGGATCATTTGATTCAATTGAAGATTTGAAAATCACCAAAACATGGTACAAAGAATCTCGAGTAGAAGATCTCTCTCCTGTAATGCCAGAGCCCGAAACCTTTTGGGCGAATATATACAACCAATATAGACGAGATTATGGGAATCCAAAGAGAAGAAGTCTTCAACAAATTCAAGATAGGCACCAGATTATCCAAAAATACATTTGCGATTTTATAGATATTCAACAACGGATCTCCAGCGGCGGCCGTATTACCATGTCATCCCAACAATTTGTAAGTATTTTATAATTTCTTTCGTCCAAACCTAAACTGATTGATTTTAAATTACAACAATAAGTATATTTCGTTGAGTTGTTGTAGCACGAACTCGTTAAAGAGGGGTATTTAAAGGAAAAAGGTGAAGCATTCACATTTGATGAAAGTTATAATTTCATGGTATCCAAAATCCCAAAGTATGAATCACCGGGAAATTCATCTACTACATCCAGTGAAGACTGAAACTCTAATTTATGTTTGTGCATATTTTGTGGGTAAATCTATTATCAACCCTCACGAGACTAAACTATTCTTATGGGGTGATCCCGAGGTTTAACGGCTTGTTGCACGTGCTAAGTGTAACTGTGGTTCCTATGAAAGTGAGTTAGGTTTTTAATTATGTTTTTCTAATGTACTACGTACGATGTTTAAAATAAAGTCGTCAATTAAAAAGTAGTCCGTTACATCATTGCAATAAGTAAGAAGACACATTACATCATAGATATCTCACGATTTCGAACTAACAATTTTAACCACACATAACATCATAAACATCCCACGAGAACAAGATTCGATTTTATATGCGAGTACCAAAAAAATAATTGGCCATGAAATGTTTGAAAGGCTTCCCTAGTTCCGCTTCATACATGACCATCGTTTGAGCATGATTACCATTTGCAAGAACTCCATACTTCCTAAAACGACCACAAATCCTTTTCAGCATGCTAACGCGGAGTTGGACACCATGGGAAGAATACCAAATTCTTCCATTCCCAATTTGAATCAAAAATTCTTCCCTCACTCGAAACCAAAACGCCCTACCCGCTGGAGGATTTTCTGTATTATGATCCATATCTGCAACCTTACAATAACTTATGACTAGAGCGTTATCTTCATCCATTGAAAAACGTGGCATCGTGAGTGATTATTGTGGTGGAAATAAGATATGGAACTTCAAACCTTTGGGATTGAAAAACTGTATTTGGTGGTTGAGTTTACATAGCATTACACCTTCGGAGGTAATTCAATGTTGAGGTGTTTTTCACGAATTTATAGTAAAATTTTTTGATGGGTTTAATTGTAATTTTTAAACGGAAGGAATAAATTATTAATATTGAGATTTTTCCACCACGAGTTGTCATCATTTGTCGTGCATTATTTTGAGTAACCATGTCATATTTTGTAGCGTGATTCATTTTTATAACTTGAGTAAGGGTTGTTAGTAAATAGTAAATGACCTTTGAAAGAGTAGGCGGCTAAAGGCTGTTATACAGTACCACAAATTAGATGTGTTCTAACGACAGCCCTATTACTAAGACAACAATGACCTATTAACATGTTGTAATAGCAGTCTCTGACACCTACAATTATCACCTAACATGAAAGACCCATCAAACTGTGTTTTCAGTACACGCCCCATTGAGTTGTCGACCACTGGAAGCGATAAATCAAATCACTTGGATGTCAGTCAATAGTGTATAAATAGGCATTGAATTATGCAGTTTGCCATTTTACATTATTATCATACACGTGGACTTGAATAAAATCTTACTTTAAGTTCCGTTCGTGTTAATGAACAAAGAAACCAAGACGTTCAAGGGTTTTGGGATCTGTTGGTTGGGGAGTTGACCGACTTAATTATAAATATTCATGGAAGGTGTGGTAAAACATTATCAACTCGTTTGTCCCTAATTTAAAAGGAGTTTCTAAAGTACACAAACATAAACAACCTCAAATAAACGTTAACATAAACAACATAAAAAGTACAGAAACATAAAACATAAACATTACATCAGACCGGGTGTTATTGACCAAAATAAAACACAGGATTAAACATTACATCATAAACACAAAATAAAACAACAGAAATTATTGAGCAACATAAAATAGACTTAGTCGGCCCATTCCACCAACTTACACCCAGGACATTTCCAATAATGTTAATCGAAGGTGTTCTCATCTCTAGAACGATGCAGTTTCATAAGAAACTTACATCTAGGGACTAGGCATGACGCCACCTTTTCATGTTCAACCTTAATTATCCCTTTGTCTTTGAAGGTTTTGCAGAGTTCGTTCATCTTTTTATCATCTTTGGTCGTCTGAGTGTTTGCAACTATACAGTTCACCATTAGACCCAGTCTTATGTGCAACTTAATGGGCATGCCAGTAACACCCAATCTAATCCTTGTAACATAATGGGCAAACCTCCCTGGGTTCCACCCAAACTACCCGACATTGGTGAATTTAAGAAACAAACAAACCCGCAATTAAAATAAAATTGAGCTCTTCAAGCATCATGGGTAAATTGGATAATCATCTTCATCTCCATCGTCATCACCTTCATCTTCCGGTGCTTGATAGCATGTATCCCTAAGATTAATATCAATTTATTCATAATGGTGTATGTTTAACCAACGCTCAATCTGAGAAAGTATACGCAAATAACATGTCGTATAACATAAGAGTGTAAACTGGGTGTAGGAAAAAAAAGGTCAAACAAATATAAAAGCGGCACGCAGGTTGTAACCGCGTATATAAAATACGCAGTTTGATTCAGTGTGGCACGCTGCTAGGAACGGCGTGCTGACGAATATTTCTGTAGAATATTCGTTGATACGTGTTTAGGAACCGCGTGTGATGCTTTTTTGACACGCAGTTTCAAACCGCGTGCCTGGGTTACTTCCATCCTGGATCCAAGCAAAGCGAAGCACTCTCTAGGAATCAGCCAAACTGTAACACTATAAACGACACTTCAATAGTGCGTAATCTTGGATCTTGGACATGATTAGAACCAGTCTTAGAAAAGTGTTTTTTACGTGTGAAGTTTTGTGAAGAAAATGATTGTTAAGGTATGTGAAAAGCATGCGTCTGTCTCAAGTTTTATTAAAGATACACTTTACAAAACTAGATTTTAGGGAGTCCATAAATATATCTTCCACCTATGTTATAAATCCGGTGCGTATGCACCGGGTTAGGGGCTTGTATATATATAAAAAATAATCAAATTGGGCTACAGAAAAAACTCCCCTATAGTTATATATGCCACTCTCAATACTAACCAAGAAAGATAGACACTTTATTACTCTTAAGTTTGTACTCTTCTTTCTCCAAACTCTGTCTATACATTATGGGGTTTAAATTTAAATCCACCTTAGCATGGTATCACATATATCATGCTAAATTTAAATCCACCTTAGCATGGTATCACATATAGAGAATTTAAAACCTCACATTTATGGAGAGATTTTGGATGAGAAAACAAGCAGCGCTCAACTAGGAACAAACCAAAAGCAGCAACAAACTCCTTCTAATTTCCCTTTCATTATATCACATATATCTTTCATTGAGTGAGATTGGCTCGAACATAATTGTTTCATCCTCCACAACTAGTTCTTAACTTTAACTGTGCAATGCATCCTCGACTGAAGTAATAGCGAGAGTACTGAGATATAAATTGATTAGAATTTAGAGTAAGCAAATAGCATTTTCTGCCAGAAATTACCAATCAGATATTCTCATTTCGACCAAGAATCACATGAACCCAAAGACATTAGCCAAATCCAACATCTTTTCTAGTTCAATTTATTCCTCTGATCCAAATATTCACAAGAAAGTACAACGCGAAACTGCAACAACGCTTATTCAATACATTACAAATTATTCATAGATATGACCATACACGCGGGAAAGACACATATACGAAACAGATACGACCATTTCATTCACACGTATATCTGCGGAAACAATCATGCAGCCTTAGTTGTCTTTAATCACCTCCTATCCTCATGTAGTCAACAAATGATTTTCCGCTGTGGGGACGTGTATAATATTTCCTCAAATAATCCTCATACCGTACTGTTCTGAACAAGGCAGGTGTCTCTGGTGTGATCATGCTAGATATCGGACCTATTTCAGACTTCATATTAGGGCTGTGAGTTGTTGCAACTGAGAGCCACTCCTTGGTTGAGCTTACTGTTCTCGGTGCTCCACGCTATGGTAAATCCCATTGCTCATTATCTGTCAAGAAAAAGAAAAAAAGAAAAGCATTAAAGATCCAACATTCTGTACATGCCTGCAACACAATTTGATACTTTAACTCCATTTACCTCCAAAAGGTCTCCAATGATCACAAGAAATGCCTTAGGTAAGGGCATAAAGGGAATCCACATATTTTTCTTTCTAATCTGTAAACCTTCTACTTGGTTGACTTGTAAGAGGATCGTTAAACCAGAACCATCTGAGTGTGGTGCTAAGCCGAGAACGTGCTCGGGTAGAGGACAAGGAGGATAATAGTTCATCCTCATTGTTTGTCTGCCATCTTTAAACAACTCTGTCATGACCCCAGTCTCTATTTGCAGAGCCTTCTCCATCAACTCAAGGAGAGTCATGCCTAGTTTACTCACCTCCAATGAGTAGGATTCCATTGTGTCCCTGCACGAAGATCATGAGCTGGTTATGGAATCTTATGCGACCTCAATGTTTTAACATTTAGTCCGTGCTTTGAGAGAAACATTGATGACAACCTACTTCATTTAGCTAGGTTGGAGGTGAAAAATAAGTAACCTGAGAGGTAGAGGGAGTTTGGGAAATAGCCGGGGCTTCCTCATATGTCGAGGAAGGGTGAGCATGAAAAACATATCTCCCCAATCAAGCTTCTGGTCTTCCGAGTGAACAAAGGCTTGTCCAAATCCTTCAAGATCTCCCTCTTCCTGCCAAAATTTCTTTTTCTCATCTATTGGGATATTGAAGAAACCTTCAATTTCTAACTTCACTTTCTCCACCAATAAAATGTCAACTCCATGGTTTACCACCTATACCCATATGAACTCTAATTAGTTGAGCGCAATACCGATAATAATTTGTCAAAGCCAGGCGGTCATAACTAATCGATGCTCTATAGCATCCTAATCATATATAAAAGAAAATTAATTATCACACACAATTATTGGAGACTTGCAGTGTCATCTATATATATATAATATACCTGAAAGACACCCCATTCTTTGCAAGCAGAATGAAGCCTCTCCGATTCTAACTCTCCAATCTCAGGTTCTGGGGATAGTAGATTAACCAAATCTATAACTGGCACTTTTTTCATACATGTATCAGTGACGTTAGTCAACAAGTCCTGATCAGTGCCTATGTATCGAGCTGGGACTTCTGCAAGCGATTGTTTGGCCAACTCTTAAACATTAGGTACAAACAAAGAACCACCAAGCTTTACTAAATTTGGTGTCTCCATCATCATTCCAAACGGCTTTCTAATCAGAACGAGGAACCTTAACTATTAAAAAAAGATGAACTCGAAGTCCCAATCTCTTTAATGATTGTTACATCTCTTGAACATTAGGTACAAACAAAGAACCACCGACGCTTTGGCTTTTACATTCTTAATTACTAATCGCATCTTTTGATTAAAAAAATAAACTGCTTTTTAGATTTACAACTACTTTTTGCCTTCTGTAACCTCGTAATGCCCAGGCCAAGCCCCCAACCAAGGACCCAACGTTTATTTATTTTTATAGGAAAACGATCATTCAATCAAACATCACAATTACATGGACCAGCCTCATCACATAGACTTGTCTCACCGAGAACAGGTAATTCAGAAAACAAGAGTAAGTGAAAACCGCTGTGCTAGACACAACCTGAAAAATTTTCGGTGATATCACCGGCAGAGAGAAGTATCTGGGACCTACTGCAGAAAAGGGGATTGGTTTTTTATTTTTTATTTTTTGTGGGGCCCTTTTTTTTCCTTTGTGTCCTGTGGTGATTCTACCATAAGAAAATTACGGTGGATCTAGCATTTTCGAAATAAAAATGGGGAATTTTAATAACGGAGATGCATATTCAGGAACCCGAGGGCTCTCCGATTAGAAAAAAAAAGTGAATGGAATTTTTCTCTTGAAGTTTCTAGGAACTCTAATGGATAAAAATAAATTAAAAATAGTTTACTTTCCATTTATTAAGTTTGGGACCGGGAAAGAACAAGATAAGAGGAAACACAGACAAGAGAATGATAGAGATCAAGGATGAAGAACTTTATTAGCACAGATAAATTAAGAACTAGTTTAGTTTCCACTTAACCCAATTCTTATTATCTCTGGCCTTCACTAATAACGAAAGAACAAGAAAATGCGGAGAAAAAAGGAAAAATAAAGGAGAGAAGAAGATAATACGTGGCTTCAACCATCGTATAAGCACGTCAGATGGGCGGAGAGTGGGGCGTTGAGTGCGCGTAGAATATCATTTCCGTTTTAATAAAGTGCTACACTTTCAATATCATGTTTAAGAAAGTACGACCATTTTTCCAAAAAATGGTTGACATCCGCTAGTGCATACGTGACGGTAATTCAGCTTAGTAAAAAACATATACGCCCTCGGATCATCTCACTATACTGAGTTAAAACAAGTTATCGCTAAGTCACTAGCGAGTTAACTCGTGAGTCAGAGGTAAATCAAAATCAAGAACTCAAATATAACTCGCAACCAAAGTCGAGAACAACCATCAAATTCAAGAGTAATTAGAAAATTTCATGCGTTCATACGGAAAGGAAATTCGGAAAATGACATCATGCAGTAACTATCACTTGAGAATCCAATTTTGGCATTGAAAGAATTAATAGTTTCCAAATGACTGAAACAAATCAAAACCCACCAACAGAAAAATGATCAAAATCAGTTACCAATACCTCTGTCAGATCCATAAAAATTAATCAAGATGAGAACACAATTGACTAAGACGCCTTTTAGTAATGCTCCAAATTTGTCATCCTCCAAATTTGTCACCTTAACTAATGCTCTATCCGGTGACCAAAATACTTGAACTACAACCCAAATCTGCTTGTGGACGATTCATGAAAGTTTCGACTTAGTGTAGCGAGTAAAATCGTTTTAGGTAAAAATGAAGCGATTCTAACACATTTTAGTTCCTAACTGTTCAATCCAGTGATTCACATATTCATAACTCATTCAATACAGAAAAACCAACAAACACAACTGAAACAATACTTGCTCAGTATAACACCCCGATTATTCATAGATATGAGTTATACTGGAACACACAGAAGTCGCACCTATTCGTAAATTAATTTCTTTCTTAACGCAGCAAACTTGATCAAGTAACTTATTGTACACCTGCAGGTGCGACAATTGCTGGTGGAAAATTACAAATCCACCGACGTTTTCTTTAAAAAAGAATAATCAATCGTCAGATAAGTAACTTTTTTGATTTAAAAATACCACTTTTTAGATCACCAGCTACTTCATATCTTCCCATTAAATGAACTATACTCGGAAAATTGTATTTTTCGACTACTAGCATGCCACGCATAAAAAAAAAAAAAAATCCAAACTCCCAGAAATATATATCCTGACCATGCTTGGGAACTTTCAGATTGCATAATGTTGTTGGAAGTTAAACGGGGATATTGGTGAAATTATCAATGGAAGCAATTAGTTGGAGTTGTTCCTGTCTGAGAGAAGCAACTAGGTGAAGTTGACGCCGTTCTGGAAACAACTAGATGTAGTTGACACGACGTGTTTGGCTTGAAAAATAAGTCTATTTGTGAAGCAAGTATTTCTAGTTTTAGAGTTTTACTATGTTTAGAGTTTCTTTGTGTTTTTAGAAGTGTGCTTTATTTAGAGTATGATTTTGTTAGGAAAGTGCTTTGAGTGATCGTCAAGTTTGTGAGACTATAAGTAGGCTATTGAGCAATGAGAATTATACACTGAATTTGATTATCAATGTAGTCGTTTTATTGCTTCCGCGTTGTGCTCTCCATTCTCTTGCTCGACCCTACATTTGGTATTAGAGCGAGGTGAGAGGAAGGGAGAGGAGAAGGAGAAAAAGCTAGAGAATTACTTGAAGGTCTTGTTGTGGTGATGTGTTGGTTTTTATTATGGTTCGAGAGTTTTAAAGAAGTAAAAAAAAAAAAAAACTTGTTGGTGTTTCCGTGAGAGATGGAGGTTATGATTGATGTTCCTGGTGTTTATGAGTTGCTGAGAATAAAAAAAAGGGAAGAAAGTGACGCTGATGAATAAGAAGTGTTAAGCCGTGTTGAACACGAGCCCAGCAAGCTGCGGTTGAAATCATGGTGGTGGTGGCTATTCAACAAACAATTTGTTGATTCGAAATCAACACAGAAGAAAGAAAGTATGGATGATGATGTCCGTAGACCGGTGTTTGGTATGATGGGTTTCGCTGTATTCTTAGAAGCTTGAGAATAGAAATCAACAGAAATTTGTTTTTGTTGGTTTTCTTAAAGAGGAGTTTGTTGCTGCTACAACATCATTGAAATCGAGAAGAAGAAAGGAAGGAGATGCTTCTTAATTTGAGTTAGCTATGTTTTCCGAGATGATCTTAATTCGA
This sequence comes from Papaver somniferum, assembly GCF_003573695.1. Taxonomy (NCBI): domain Eukaryota; kingdom Viridiplantae; phylum Streptophyta; class Magnoliopsida; order Ranunculales; family Papaveraceae; genus Papaver; species Papaver somniferum. The sequence continues at coordinate 51,872,206 of NC_039359.1, read as the reverse complement.
CACTAGTACAAATCTTCACATAGGCTACACTTTACCACCGTGTCCATATGCTTTTGGTCATGGATTATTTTCACACCAAAAATGTGGTATCAGGTGCCGTGACAACTGGGTACCTTTATGGCTACATAAACTTTAAGTGACTATTGCACATGGTTTACCACGGCCGTATCCCTATAACCGTGTCTATATGGTACCGTGTTTTTTTTAAGTAGTTGAGCGTTTTTTTTACAACCATGGCCATAGGTTCCTTATAGCCACACAATTTATGTTTAATGTGGCCAGTGATTACTTTAAAGCTACATGGATTTATTTGAACCATGGCATTTGCTACCAATCAGCCACGCAAGAGTCATTTTATCATGGTGATTTCATGTCCTACGATCACATTGAAATTCTAACACCATGGCAATAGACTTTTTTTAGATACAATACATGATTTCGATGTGGCGATTGTTTATCCTAAAGCCACGTGGATTTATTTAACCATGGCTACCTCTATAATTTAGACACGCAAAAATGGTTTCAGCATGGCTAATTCATGACTTATAGCTAGACTAAAACAATAGAACCATGGTCATAACTATCATTCAGACACGCAAATTAATAAAATAACATGACTAATTCATAAGCTATAGTCGCATGGAATCAAAAACACCATGACCAAAAGCTTTAGAAAGACGCATCAAATGTTTTCTTTGTGGCTGTAGGTTACGTTTTGACACATGAAAACTGGTAAATTGTGACTGTATTTCATATGGGCAATCTTCTGCTATTGGTGTCTTTAGGCCTCGTACGTATGTCAAGATTTTAAGAACCTATTGGCCACCTATTTGTATCACATCAAGTATCATATTTTAATCACTGATACTAGTGAATCTGTTTACTGAAAAATTCTCAGATATTCTTTATTTATTATTGAAAAATTATTGTTATTACATTTACAGAGAAACTGCGTATAAGGTAGATAGTTAAGTGAAAACATGCACTGTTGGATTTTCGAAGACGATTAACCACCAAACAATCCCCTTTCAAAGTCTTCCCATCTGAGCACAGTTTCCTCTGCATCTCTGTGTAAGCACCTGCAAGAGAAAGAGGGAAAAGGAACAGATTCAATCATCTGGATATAGTGTTGCAAAGAGAACTACTACGATCTTTTATAAGAATAATCGATATGTCTTAAATTGGAGATTATACCACCAGAAAAATAAGAGATTGTTACAACTCTGTATGCACCATAATGACAAAAAATTCTAATTTGGCAGTGACTAGAAAGGGGAGCCAGGAGAGGTAAATACTGCAATTTGGATACAAATGAGACACACTAGGTACAGGAGTCCATTCCTATTGGTCTATCATATGCATGAGCGTCCTATACCTGTCTGACAGTCCCTGTATATACATAGAAGAGTGTAGCTGAGACTAGGAACTTCACCTTGCAGTATACGTGAATACGCAATCAACTGGCACAATTTACGCATCAAAAGTAAAATTCTAATCAGAGGTACGAAAACAGAAACTCTTCGGTGCAAGCGAGAGCAAATAATTGATACTACCACTTCCTAATGGAGCTTCAATTCTACTGGAAATTATAGTTTAGCAAAAGAGAAACACAGCTTATGAAAAATTGATATGTGGTTTGAAAACAAACAGTAATATAAATAAACAAAACAATCAGAAAGCGCCCGTTGATTGATGGAGGTGATAATTAGATCATAGTATCACCTGGAGAGGTGCATAACCGTTGTGTGGTGGTGAGAGGGCTTGTGCAGTCATTTCTAGTGGAGGCACGGGGTATCCTCCATGTGGATCATATGGTGGAGGAGGTGGAACAATCATTCAATCTCCAGGTGACATAAACTGCGTAAGTAGTTACTCATATGTGACACCATTTGCCTTTCCCTCGCCTGCCATGACCATGCATCGTAAGCTAGTATGACGCTCATCTACAGGTGTACTCAATCCCAGTGGCGCACACTTGTGTATCAACAAAAAGAAAAGTTCAGTCAACAAAAAACCTTGGTCGCAGCTAAGTTAATGTCGAGTTGTTTTCATAAATATCCCCAAGGCATTGATAAAAAAACTCCATTTTCATTTGAATAACATTATAACACATAATTCCAACAAACCCAAACCCTATAAATTACTAACTTGTAATGAGCAGCCAGAAACTAACAATTTCACCAATTAATATCCATTTTAGACAAGTAAGGACTCTTAAACAAAATCAAGCCAAACGGAAACCCAACCCCAGAAAAAAGTTAACAGCATAAAAAAAAAAGTAAATTCGAAATTCTGCAAAACCTAATTGAGTAAGATTAAACAAATAACTATTTAGCTACTACCCTTTCGGATGATAATAGGAAGCATAGAAGAAAATTCTTACCAAACATCAATGTTGTGATCAATAACTGAACTCAATTTCATCTCCCTCCCTCTTTTTCTCTGTTCTTCTTCTTAGTTTACTCATTACTCGGACGGATGTGAAATGGTGGACTAAACTTCTTAGCTTGGTGGACTGAAATGAATCGTCTTGGTGGAGTAAACTATTTTTTGTTTGGGGCCTGCTTCAGGTACACCTGCACAATAGAGAAAAAGAGGCTTAGATCAAAAAAAAAAATATATATATTTATATATATATCAAAGCAAATCAAATAGTACATAAAAAATCAAGTTTCATCGACAAATAAATCAAATATTGCATACTTACTCATCATTTTCATCACTTCGATTAGGGATTGTGTATGATTGACTGGAGTTTCTGTAGTTTTGATTCACGATGGAAAAGATGGGAGTTTTGGATTTGAAAAATGATATGGTTTTGCTTGTTAGGGTTTTCACGAGGTTCTCCATCTTCAATATTCACATTAGAGGAGGAGGTGTTCTCATCTCCTTTGGGAGAGACGGAGGCAAACAGAAGTGGAGGCGGATAGAAGAGCGAGAGAAAGAAAAAGTAATTTAGGGTTGTATAGAGTTTTGAAGTTTCGATGCAACCTAATGCATCAACTTTTTGATGTTCAACAAATAAAAATCTGCCATATTGAGATCACGATGATTTAACTTTTCCATCCATAATCTAAACCGTCCATCTCGTGTTAACCCTACGGGCAAGCAAATACGAAATACCTAGTTGTTTTTTTGTTAATTTTCGCTTATGCTTTATTTTTCGGATATTTTTTATTAATGCCCCTCCGTCCAACTTTGCTTGTCCAAATTGTGTTTTTTTTTAACAAATTTGTACCAAAAAATTGGTATATTTCCTATTAAATTTTTCTAATTATCAAGAAAGAAACAAAAATTAAGATATGAAAATTATTATATTGAACAAACAATGAAAAAGATCGATGGTGTATGTGGAAGTAATTTGAATTTCTTTCAAGTTTTTGTAAAATCCAAATTAAGCAAGTAAACTTGGACTGAGGGAGTATAATATTTGAAAAAAACCAATTACAACTCAGAAGGTTCATCAACTGGTAAGAAAGAAATTAGATGGGAGCCTAGCAACAAGATGAGCCCTAACACCTTTTTGGATAGCTACACCCAAAAGAATTTGGTGCCAGCGTCGTCAGGTCAGTCGTATCATCACCTAATGACTTTACCGTATTGTACTACCGTGACACTGATACATAGCTTATTTATAACTGAATAATTGTTGCACTTTTTTTTAAGGAAAAAGTGATCCTCTCGGTTTCATTGATATAAAAAAATTTACATATGTACATCATTAAAATACATAATAGAGGTATGTGGAGATGAAAGACGGATAAAAGAAATCCGGGAGTCTCCAATGCCAACTTCGTATCATGTGTTCATCTACCCGTGTACTTTTAGTTTGTATTAATTTTAATTTAACTTTTAGTTGTATTGTAAAATGATGATTTATATATCTACTCCACAATGAATTATACTTTAAACTAAAAATTTCAAATCCACTTCAACTATGGTATCAAAATATAATCTGTCAAATTTTATGAAATATCATTTTTTTCAAAATATAATCCGTCAAATTTTATCCAGTTTCACACGTTACCATTAAACCTGTTAAATAACCCTTGACGTCAATCATTGTTACCTATTATCCTTCAATTTCATAATATATCCTTCATTTTAACTGAACTACCTGGTCAGTTATAGTGAACATCATCTAATGATATCGAATATGATCTAGTGATTTAATGATATCGAATATGATCTAGTGATTTTGGTAGATGGAGTGAAATTAAGTAAATTTGGTTTCAACTTGTAGATAATTAGAGAATTTCAGAAATATCTAGTGATAGTAATGGCATAATTGCATTCAGACAAACCAATGCATTCAGCGTCCTCTGCGGTTGACCGTACATCTACATGATGTCATTTTGCTTCAATTCAATAAATGTGGGATGAAAAGAAAATTATAAAGCATAACATTAAAATATGGGTCTAACTCGATATTCAATTTTAGTCTCTCATGAGGATGTCATACACTGGAACACCAAAGGCTGCAAACAAAAACAAAAAAATTACACATGCAACATAGATACATGCAAATAATTTTAATATAACACCCAATCTCATCTGGTGCTTAGAGTTCTCTCCGTGTTCATTCTATTCATGATTTCAGACTTTGCTCTATCTCATCAGAATTCATTTGACGCTTTCATGTTTAACCAAAGTAAGTTACTTTATAATAAGGGATTTCAAATTTCTTTCCATCTCATCGGGTCTTTTCTAATGCTTGAAGTTTTTCACAAACTATCATCTGATTTATGATTTATATTTTGTTTTATCTTACTCAATTTTATCGAATGCTTAGAGGTTCACATTACTTTAGCTAACATCAAATTTTGTTCGATTTCACTTGATCTCCTAAAATGCTCAAGATATAAATTTTATCATCTGATTTATGAATTCATCCGACTCAGTAGATCTCGTTTGACGTAACTTGTTATGCACAAAAGAACAAAAGAACAAATTTTATAAAGTCACTAAACTCTAATTTACTCATATGGAAAACAAATCGATCTTCTATAATAATTTACCTAGTTATTTATACATCGGTGTACAAAAATTATAGTTTTAAGTCATTTAGCAAATTGGAATTTCATGTCAGAAAGAAAAAATAGTTAGCACAAAAAAACAAGTGTGATCCGTATGGTGTTTGTGGGACCAATAGAAAATCAGAATCTCCAATCCAATGAACATAGATGCAAACAGAAAAAGTGACATGGATCACTACTTACGAAGGAGGGAAAAAATTGCTGGATGGGCGGGAACAACAAAATTTTGGCGCATTGTTTCCTCCAAAATTTCACAAAAATTTCTTTCCCCTAAGAAAACCTTACCGAATTTTGCCATTCTTCGCTCCTTTTTTTTTCTTTTTCTTTCCGAAACCCTTCAAAAAAAACCCATGAACAGAACTTCACCAATTCCATTGTTCACCACCATAGTATCAATAACCAGGTCGATTATTTTCTCCAACCAAATCAGAAAACGGCACCTCTCTGAGTGGTTAATCAACCCTAAATATTTGTTTTGATCGACCCTAAACCGTAACCTATCTGTTTTCTTTATCCAGATTTTTTCTTTCTCGTGAAGTTCTTTATTTCTCAGAGATTTTGAAGATCGAGAAAAGGAAGATATACCGATTCATCTTGTTTATCATACATTGATTTTGGGTAAGAATATTTGTTTTAATTTGAAAACATTTCTTGTTATCTGGGGATTTTATAAATCTTGAATTAAGTACCGATTTAAATAGGTTTATGTACTTCTATGTCGTAGGTTTTGTTATTTGTTCATGTCCCTTAGTTTTGTAGTCTATAAACTTCCTTCACCGGTGTTGTTTCGCGATTTCTCTTCTGGGAAGAAGAAAATGAAATGGCTTGACCATAATGAACAGGCTGATGGTTTAATTTCAAATCAACTAACTTGGTATGCTGATAATTTGATGTCCTTGAAGTGTTTGTAGAAATGATCAACTAAAATTTGTTTTGCTTTTATAAATAGGTGTACGCATCTGCTAAACAAGTAACATGAGAAACAGTATTCGGCCTTGGTTTCTCTCTTCTTTCTCGAATCACACTCTTCTTTCTCGAATCATCATTGCGAATCTTCATTATCAACTATGTAAGAGTCATTCTTAATTTTTGAATTCAACAGCATTTGAATCTTCAATATTTGTTGATTAATGTATATTCTGTCTGCAGGGACTAATTAAACAAACAAAAGTTGAAGAAATTGTTGAAAATCGATTAGATTCAACCAAAATTGGGGAAAAGGGTAAATTTCTGCTTAATTTTTTATTTACACCTTTGTTTTGGATTTCAATCAATTTCTATGCAAAATCCTGTTAAAAAGTTGATTATGTTGTATCGTTGGATTAGAAGTGATAGCCATTAGAAAAAACCATTGTTCTTTGAGTCATCTGCAGACCAAATGTACATTTTTAAGTGTGATACCCATCAGCTAGATAGTTTAGTTGTTAATCTGAGTGTACATGTGATTGTGAACCATGAACAGGAGCTTCTGTTCTGTTCTTCTCTGGTGTTAGTTGAAACTTTATGAAAACTTAGTTTATTTTTCTCTGTCATTTCATGATTTTGCAGAGTGATTTTCTTTGAACATAGTATTTTAAGTTTTTGTATCACTCTGAAAATTCCTCCTCCACTTAGATTTGGTGTGAGTACATCGGCAGGGGATTTTGCTTACCAATGTAACAGTTCGGCTGGCATTGCATCTAATATTCATCCGACATTGGTTAAACCACAGCTTAGAAACTTGGGATCGAACTGTTAGCATTCAATTTGAAATCTTCTCTACCGTTTACAAATTTTACAGCATTTAGGTAGATCGGGAAGTGTTGATTACTTAAAACATTCATTACCAATTTTCAATAGATTGATTGCAAGAATACCACATTTGGATTAGTTTTTCCTGCATTTTGATAATGTTGTAGCGATATTTCTGAATCATGAATGCAGTTAATGAAGTTTTCTGTCAGGTGAGTAGACGCAAACCCGTAAAGGTTAAGAACATCTTAAATGGCATTGTTAAGGATTAGTACAAAACTCCTAAAACTGAGAGGGAACAAGCTAAAATACTTCGGCCAGGGGCATCTTTTAATGAAAAACTTGGCATAGTGAAGAGAACCCCTACCAAGAAGAAATAGAAAGCCTCTTTCTTTGTTGTTCGTTGCTGGCTTAAGTTCGGTTTAGGCTTGGTCTAGTTCTTCAGGTTGTGTTTTTTTTGTGTGTTTGGGTTTTTACTTTTGTCTATCCATTATTTGCGCTTTGGCTCCCTCCTTTCTTGGGTCTAGTGTGCCATTCTTACTTTGAGCATATATCATGATATACTTAATGAACGATTTAGTCCACCAGTCCATTAACTTAGTCCACCTAGCAGAAAAGAAAAAAGATGGAGAAGTACCGTCCTGAAAATGTACTTGACAGAAAGCATAATTAATTTTATCTTGCTTTTTTTTTAATTTCATGCCATTGTTTGCTGATGAGGTGTTCTCCACATGTCTTTTTAGCGCAGTTGATTTTTTTCTATGTAGTTATGATACAATTTTCGTCAGCCAGTGTTTGTGACTATATTTTTCGACGTGTACATTTAAAACCTTTGGGTAGTTTGCTTGTGAGATCTCAAGATTTTTCGACAATAATGTATCATTTATGGCACCATATCAAGTATTCTTTGATTAGTAACGATAGGTATGTACCTTTCTAATTGTAACTTCACTATGGAACACCGGCATGGTCATCACCTGTATATAGACTCAGGGTATGCGGTTCTTATGAAGAATATTATTTCACTATTTGGTCACCAGAATTTTTCATAAAATAGAAGTGCTAGGACAATATTGACACAAAGAGTGAATTACGAATCCAGTATTCCGTTCATTTTCCATTACATTTGTATTATTCCATCCATTGGCCACAAACGAGTATGTAAACTTGCAACAATTCTTAACCAAAAAGTCTACCACACAATTTACGAGTGGCAGGCATCCTTTGAACGTTAATTACAGAAAGTACTAGACCAATTTTCCTGAGTTAAAAATGAATGTGTTATTATGGGTTTGTGTGGCATGATTCTGGGTTTGTATGATGAAATTGCATATGGCCTGTTTCATATGTTATTTCCATGTTTGTACATATATATTTTTTGTGTTTCAAATTCTTAAGGCAGGGGGATAACAACTGTTTTGTAATGAAACATATAGACTTATCAGTTTTTGCTTTCATTGAAGTGCAGCTGATGTAATTGATTTATTGGTTCAGTTTGTGTGTGTTTCAGAATGGATAATTTTTTCTTGGAATGATAATATCTTGCCGGCTGTAGATCCACAAGACTTGGGTAAAGAATCCCGAAATGATTACTTCCGAACTAACTGCCGGGGTTTACTTATATGCAAGCCAAAATCACACACTCCAGCTGGTATGTCAGTTTATTTCCTTCAGTCACTAGTTATTCAGTTAGTGACATGATACTGATAGAAAAAAATGATGGCCCTTTTGGTCTGCCATTATGCTATATTATCTTTGGCAACTCTTCGGACCGCAACTAGTTAATGTTGGAACTCTTTGACTTCCACAAGTAGTCGTTAAACTTCTAAACAACGAGGCATTTTTTGTTTCTTCGATTGAGTTTCTGAATTTTTACCAGCCTCGAACAATCTTTTATCTACTTATTATGCTATAAATTTCGTAGGTTAGCGATTCTTACAGTTCTGCAGTCTCAATGAAGCTATAATTTAGCGAGAAGGTGCTGCCATCTCTATGGGGTATAGTATTGAAGTTAATATTTAATGGGTTTGTTTTTGTTGTTCAGTTTAACAACGATAACGATGTGATCGAAGACATTAGCAGTGGGTATCTTTTTCTCTTGTTGAAACTCAAATATATATGGCAGTTGTATAAGTTATCTGCAGCTGCATTTTTGGAATAAGGAAAATGCAGTATTATTAGATTTGTCACTACTCTTATACAAGCATAATTTTTGAATAAATTAATCTGATGTGTTTTGGAGTTTGTGTTATGTAAGAAATTGTTTTCTTCATTTTTCGTAAAATTTAAGCTCGTCAATTACGTATTTCTTGCACACACCAATATGCATCAACAGGTTTATGTAACTGAGATTCTCCTCAGCCAAGTGGTGGACTTTCTATTGTGGCTTTCATGTTTCCAAACATTATATCGTATTCGCTCTGCCTGAACAAATTGATATGTTTGTTTTTCTCCGAGCTAGATGAATATTGGACAACTTAGAATACGGATGCAGATATACTAAACCACACTAAAAAAGATGTCTTTTCAAGGGTTCTATTACTTAGAATGCCTATTTTTTACTCTAACCCTGATCATGATTCGACAAAAGCCATACACAACATTAACATTAGTGCGACATAGATGGCCATACGAGTCTTTTGGATTGGTCGCAAGATGTGTATAGTTGGAGGAAGCTTTGGTCACATAAACAAAATCACCGTGGCCATATAATAACCCTCTCAAAAAGAAATGGTGCAGCCATGTGTCAATTTTTTTGGCATGTTTCACAAAATGTGTCTATTTCTAATATGTACGTGTCTAATGAACCATATACTATGGACACATAGACAAACCAATGTGGCTAAATAAATTCCCTTTCCGTCACGGGTTAATAGATGTGTCTACTACCCATCCCACACATTCGACACATACATAATTGCTTAATGTGGCTATATACGCATCTATGGCTACATGTGATAGGTTTAGACTGAAACCAGTGACCAAACGATGCCTTATGGCTACAGTTGATGGGTTTAGGTTCAGATCCATGACCAAATGGTGCACTATGGATACAGGGTAACACAAAACGTGGCTATAGTTATACCTATGATCAACAGCCACACAAATAACCTGAAACGTGGCTAGGCTGTAAACAAAAAAACGTGGCCTATATGAAGGTTTGTACTAGTGCGAGAAGAGAATTACGTTGCTAAAATGGTCTGTGGATGACTAACGTCAAGTCCTTAAGCCTGTCGGTAGAAGCTTGTTATTGCCATGGTTTAATGGATGGAAGGAGGACGAACTTCTGAATCTAAGAAAGCGGGGATTATGAAGGGCTGGTGTTGATGGTGATTTTTAACTTAGGGTTAAAATCGTAAAACCTTAGTCTGACGTGGCGTCACTCTGTAAGGAAACGGAGCCGTGAGTACCAATATCTCCACTAGCACATTTATTGAGTCTTTCAATACGTCTACGAGAAATTTATCAGGTGTTGATGTTGGTTTTTAGCTTAGGGTTAAAATCGTAAAACCTTAGTCAAACAGTGATGTCACACTTGAGGAATAATGTCACCACTAGCACATTTATTGAACCGTTCAACATGTCTGCGTTAAATTACCGGGGTACCTTTTCTACGTATATTCCATCCTCCACGGCAGAGCCCTCGGTACTGACTAACATCATCTTTAAACATGTCAGCCATGAATGCTAGCCAGACGTGCCAATGGCATGCTATGCCAGCCACATCTCCGCGCCAAAGGCATGCCGACCATGCCATTCGCAACACCGTGTCAATGGCATACCATGCCAGCCACATCTCCACGCCAAGGCATGCCAACCATGCCAGCCACATCTCCACGCCAAGGCATGCCAACCATACCAGCCGCACCACCGTTCCAGTGGCATACCATGCCATCCACATCTCCGCACCAAGGCATTCCAACCATGCAAGCCGCACCACAGTGCCAATGAAATACCATGCCAGCCACATCTCCGCGCCAAAGCCATGTCGGCCCTACCACATGTCGTTGGCTGCCAAACGAAGGGTTGCAACAATCAATGGCTACCCTTCCATCTGAGATGCAGATATCAACCGTACAATTTCGCCACCTAACTCATGACAACTTCCGGACCAAGGCCAAACATCATGGTTTTGCCAACCCTAATTTTGTCCACGCCTACAACATGCCGAAGCCATGCGTCCCTACCACCATGCCGATGGCTGCCAAACGAAGGGTTGCAACAATCAACGGCTACCCTTCCATCTGATATGCAGATCTCAGCCGTACAAGTTCGCCATCTAACGCATGGCAACTTCCGGCCAAAGGCCAAACACCATTGTTTATGCCAAAACTATAATTTTGGACGCGCCTAAAACATGCCAAAGCCATGCGGTCCTCCACCATGCCACTGGCTGCCAAACGAACGGTTGTAACAATCAACGACTACCCATCCATCTGAGATGCAGATCTCAGCCGTACAAGTTCGCCACCTAACGCATGGAAACTTCCGTCCCAAGTCCAGACATCACGGTTTATCCAAAACCTTAATTTTGGCCGCGCATAAAACATGCCAAAGCCATGCGGCCCTACCACCATGTTGCTGGCTGCCAAACAAAGGGTTGCAATAATTAACGGCTACCTTTCCATCTGAGATGCAGATCTCAGACGTACAAGTTCGCCACCTAACGCATGGAAACTTCCGTCCCAAGGCCAAACTTCACCAGTTATGCCAAAACCCTAATTTTGGCCGCGCCTAAAACATGCCAAAGCGATGCGGCCCTACCACCATGCCACTGGATGCAAAACGAAGGGTTGCAACAATCAACAGCTACCCTACCATCTGAGATGCAAATCTCAGCCGTACAAGTTCACCACCTAACACATGGAAACTTCCGGCCCAAGGCCAAACATCACGGTTAATGCCAAAACCATGCCACCGGATGGAAACAAAGAGTTGCAACAATCAACGACCACCCTTCCTCCTGAGTTACGAATGTCAACCATACAAACCTTCCACCAAAAGATTTATGGAAATCTCTTGTCCACGACGCCAAAACCCTAATTTCGCCGTGCCACGAGCATGCATGCGCTGCAACCATTCCGCTGGTTGCAAAACGAAGGGTTGCAACAATCTACGGGTACCCTTCATCCATACAAACCTGCCACCAAATGACTCGTGGAAATGTCTTGGCTGCGATGCTAACTCTTGGTCACGACACCAACTTGGATGCGATGCTAACTCTTTGGTCATGGCACCAACCTGGCTATGAAGCCTATTCTTTGGTCACGACACCAACTTGGCTACAAACGACAAATCCTTTGGACACTCCACACGTAGCAACATGCTACACGTTTTCCACGAAAACACTCGAGACATCAAAACCAATCATAAACTGGGGGATGCTTATCAGGGTATTGGTCTGGCGGTTTACAGCGTACTGCGTACACTACGCCCATTACAGGAAAGTGTCATAAGGGTGAAGAGGTTAGTAAATACAAGAATTAATGGTGAAACGTTTCCTTCATTATGGAAACATCAATTCCAGGCGTTACCCGTTACCATTTTCTTCCATTTACTCAATTGTTTCCACTTCTTTTGAGATCAGGGTACGTTTTGTTGCGACTTGTATAAATAGGTCTCACCTATTTTCACCAAACACAAGTTTTGGTCAGGAGAATACAACACTCGGAAATCACTTGTTAGCTTTCCCATCTGTTAGCTTTCCACTTTCTGATACAAGTAGTCAAACAACTACTCTTCCCGAATCAACTATTCTGGTCTCAACACTCTCTTCGCTTCCCTCTCTAGACCAACCCTTCTCCTTCACTTTGTGATCGAAGCAAGTCTGGAACGTACATTTCTTGGTTTAGGCCGGATTTTTACAGATTGATCTTTGGAATCTCACCGATACACCCGAAATTACCAAAATAAGCAGAAATTATTTTCACCCTCAAACAATTGGTGACCACAGTGGGAGATTAATCTCTCGTTTACAGTATCAATTTCCAATTCACGATTTCATTCTTCAACCCAGATTCTAAGATGGTGAAAGCAAACGATCCGCTCGGGGATCAATGGCTCAGTCACCAAATGTCTCAGTTACCAGTTATCACACGACAAGGGGTGACTGGGGACATCTAAGATGGTGAAAGAAAATGATCCGCTCGGGGATCAATGGCTCAGTCACCAAACGGCTCAGTTACTAGTTATCACACGACAAGGGGTGACTGGGACTTCTAAGATGGTGAAAGAAAACGATCGGCTCAGGGATCAATGGCTCAGTCACCAAACGGCTCATTTACCAGTTATCACACGACAAGGGGTGGATGGGGACTTCTACGATGGTGAAAGCAAACGATCTGCTCGGGGATCAATGTCTCAGTCACCAAACGGCTCAGTTACCAGTTATCACACGACAAGGAGTGACTGGGGACTTCTGGATATCAGGACGGCATCTCCCATAAAACTATGACGGACATGCATATGGCTAGGGTTTTCACCAACAACAGAAGAGCAAACAGAAATAAGAAACATGGAGATACGTACCTGGAATATGTCTGCCTGCTTTATTGCTAGCACTCTACCGCTATCACCAAGACATAGAAACGAAACCAATAATACGAGCGCTAACAGCTTGCCTCTTTTCTAGCGCTAACGGCTTGCGTCCTTCTAGTGCCGGTAGCTTGTATCTTTTCCAGCGCTAACAACTTACATCTTTCCAGCGCAGCAGCTTGCACCCTTCCAGCGCAACTTCTCCGCCCATCGCCGATTGCACCAACAGCTCCGCGTCCCAAGACGAGCCAACGACGTTGACGGCTCACCAAGCCAAGATAGCACATGCCGACCCAATGCTAGCGACTCCACTTCAAAAACAACACCTGCGGCTCCATGCCAAGCCGACACCAACAGCTCGCGTCCTAGCCAACAGCGCCATGGGCCATTCGTTAATCGGCCGGGGAAGCACCATCCCCCTTTCCACAGCCAGCCAGAGCACCGTCTCACGAAACAAGTTGCAGTGCCATCGCTACCGATCAGTAGCCAAAGTTGCAGCGCTGACGCCAACACCCAATGGCCAAACCAAATTTATGCAAAGCCGCGAATGCAAGGATCACAGATTCTTCATGCCTCCTAACAAAGTGATATTAATACACCACCTGTCAACACCAGCGACGCAGAAAATGTCCCTTCAGGCGTTACACCTCCGATCACCAGAGCCAGGGCCGCTTCCGCCACCCCTAACGTTTCTTCAAGTGTGACAGCTGCAACCGTCACCAGAGCCGCTGCTATTCCATCATCAGGACGATAGATTGGAGGATCCATAACAAGCCTACCTCCTTTTACCGTTGTTGATTTGATGGAAAGATGAAAGGATCTCGTAAGGCTCAGACAGACATGGCTACAACTCGGAAAGAGATACCTATTTTCCTCAATACACTAACGGAGCGTCCACCACAAGATTCACGTCAACCCCAGATGAAAGGATCCTGTGCAGGCACTTCAGCAGGGCGTGCGTTTATAGATGAGGAGGATCGCGTTGCTTTTGAACGCCAAGTATAAGGGAATCAGCAATCCAATTTCATCACACCTAAAGATCAAGAACGGCCTCTCCAAAACCGAGGCAAAGGAAATTAACAACCCTCTTGAGTTCACAGAGACCCTCTTCCCGCTAGGAGCTGCATGATTTCTGGGGACTTCTCCCACAAAATCATGCATTCTATGATGAGACATTTATGTGAGATTTTATATTTCTCTAAGACACAGCGTTAAGAAATATTTGCAGCCCTCAACCGCACTGCATCAGGAAAGCAGTTGTTTCCAACCAGGGAAGCCGTTCCCAAACCCCATCCTCTCCTGGGAAGCATGATTGATAGATGGAACTGGGGATTCCTAACCAGTGTTCGCTTGAAGGATCCCGAGTATGACAGCACGCTATTGACGCTGCCTCCGACTTCAACATTGTAACCCACGAGGCTCTGAGAGTTGCAAGGGAAAATCAAACAGAAGATGCGTATTATTTCTCATGATAGAAATACACGACTTTCCGACCAGCACTATTCGTGTCGTCTTCCCATATGCCATATCCTATTAAGTCGTTTTTCGAAGTCAAGGGTCAATAGCGCCCTCACTGGAGTTTTCTCCAGGAAATGCTTCAACGCTCTCTCGAGAAGTTGCTCTGCTTCAACGTTCTCCAACAGCGGCTCTGCTTCAACGTTCTCTCCAGTAGCCGCTCCTATTCGACGTTCTCTCCAGAAGTCGCTCCGCTTCAAATTTCTCCAACAGCGGCTCTGCTTCAATGTTCGCTCCAGCAGCCGCTCCGCTTCAACGTTCTCCAACAGCGGCTCCGCTTCAACGTTCACTCCAGCAGATGCTCCGCTTCAACGTTCGCTCCATAAGATGTTCCATGATCCGAAGTCGAAGCTTCATCATTTTTCTCCATAAGTTTCAACGTCGTCTCCAAGAGCCGAAGCCGCTTCAACGCCTCCTTCATGCCAAGGTTCGTGCCTGTGGCTGCCGCTTCCTCTTTCCGAGGATCATGTAATAGCCGCCGCTCCTTCTTTGCAAGGATCGTTTCATAGCCTCCACTCCTCCTTTCAAGGATCGTGTCGAAGCCGCCGCTCTTATTTGCCGAGGATCGTGCCGTAGGCGCCGCTCTTCCTTGCCGGGGATCGTGCCGTAGTCGCCGCTTCTTCTTTCCATGGGTCGTGCCACCACACTCCCCATGTCAAGGATCATGATTGCAGACAACCAATTTTCGTAGTCGTGTCTACCTTTTGATCCATCCAGCTAAAGCTCGTGATCATGGACAATTTGCTCGCTGACGCATCCATCTAATCCCTTTACTTCCATGGACTCCCATACAATTCCAGCCAACCTACTTTGTTCCCACGACAATGTAGTCTCTTCTGATCACATATGCTGCCAGGAACTGTTGCCGCTCGTTTGTTGATACCAGCCATGGCTTCACCATAGAAACAATCACTACAAAGATGGAAACCCGTAAACCGTACTTGGGGACTGAGGATCTACATGGAATCCCTTCACCGTCAAAGCTCAGAAGACACGGACAACTAAAAGGTCATAGCCACGACAAGGTCATCTACTCTTCAAGGATGTAGCGTAAGAATATCATCACCTCTCTATATAGAAGACGCGTGCAACACTTTACGAGGCCGCGGTGGATCCCAAGCCTGCTCAGAGGAAACAACTTCAGAAACTAAAGAAAAGTGCGACTGGGGACTGCTCATCACAGTCCATCCCGACGACCATCAAAGATTCATGAGATAACTCCAGAGATGCGGTTGGAACATTTTCTTGAAGAAACAGAGGGAGCCACGATAAACAACATGACTCTCTCATTACTACCTCTTCGTTATCAAAAATATTTCGTCCATTGTGATATTCTGGGCATCCCAGCGTGCCATCTAGAAGAGTACAATAATCTCGTATCAAATCCCGTGAACGTGGATTCAAGGAGATGCAATGAAAGTAGGCTACACATGGGGACTACCAGCATAGGGAGCTTTCACTCCCCTCAAACAGGTTATTTCTGATTTCAACATCATCACTGTCGAAGTTTTACGAGCCGCAGGAATTTCTCAACATGAATCCGTACATGTGTATCGAATACCACAAAAGCACGCCATAGAGATACATTCACATGTTCGACCATGACATCGGATCTAACAGAAATATAAATAGGGACTGCTCACCGCATCTCATTCCATACGATAGTCCAAGATTCAGACGATGGTTCGAAGGATATATGTCTCTTGGAACAAAGTCCTTGAAAAACTTGATAGCGGCACATCATCAACAGAACGTCTCCCAACCCATCTATTTCATCCATTGGCTCCGGAAGATTTCGACCAACAACGCAACCACAATCTCCAAGGTTACCCCTGACATGATCGTTTCCAAGCATATATTTCATCCATTCGTCCTAAGAATGCGATGGAGTTTGGTAAATTTTGGAATCCACTGGAGAGACACTACAGAGGAAAGCACGGATCCGGACGAGCAACAGAAAACATAAGAAGGTCGATACCTCTTTTCATGCTGACAGAGTTTCTAGAGTTTGAACAGAATAAAGATTCCTTCTTGATCCATGAACGGGAATAGATGACTGGACACGACTACGCCACCTCGGGCCTGCAACAACCCTCCTGAATTCTTCTTGAGTTTTACTGTCGGGATGTTTTCACCTCATAACGAACTCAAAACCTAAATATTCCCTCGTAGGGAGATAGGAAATTCTTTTTCGATCGGAATGGAGGTGCGGACCGTCAAAATCCGGTTCGTACGAGAATTCTACAACGATTTTAGTAAGGGGCGTTACTTAGGGTTTCGGCATGCCAAACCCTAATTTAGACAAAGTCGTCATCCTTCCACGGAACTGAATCTAGTCGTCATCCTTCCACGGAACTGAAGCCAGTCGTCATCCTTCCACGAAACTGAAGCCAGGCGTCACCCTTCCACGTAACTGATGCCAGTTTCCATCATTCCACGGAACTGAAGCCAGTTCCCACCATTCCGTGGACTGAAGCCAAAGAAGCACCAAAGGCTCACGCCCAAGCCAGCGCCCACGCCAAGTTTATGATAGAGGCTCCATTCCAAGCCAATCAATGATAGCGGCTCCATTCCAAGCCTACCAATGTTGACGACTCCATTCCAAGTCGACCAATGATGACGTCTGCGTTCCAAGCCGACCAATGATGGCGGCTCTGTTCTAAGCCGACCAATGCGGACGGCTCCATTCTAATCCGACCAACACCAACACTCCATTTCACACCAAGTCTATGCTAGCGGCTCCCTTCCAAGATGATGCCAACAGTCAGCATCTCAGCCAACAACCATATCTACCACCCCGCGGCCTAGCCAGCAGCACAGAATTTATGCAAATCCACTAACACAAGAGTCATGGATTCTCTTTACCTCCCGAAAAAAAGGTTATTCGGATCTTCCTAACCATCTTTTCATGGTTTGTCGCTTCGATTTTTCCCTTGTCTATCACCATCTCATGCTTACCTCGCAACAAGGCCCCTGTTCCGAGCTAAGCATGAGACTTAATATTGATGGTGGTTTTTAGCTTAGGGCTAAGATCGTAAGACCTTAGTCTGACATGGCGCCACTCTGTAAATAAATAGAGTCGTGAGTACCAATATCTCCACTAGCACATTTATTGAGCCTTTCAATACGTCTACGAGATTTACCAAGTGTTGATGGTGGTTTTAAGATTAGGGTTAAAATCGTAAAACCTTAGTCAAACATTGACGTCACACTTGAGTAATAATGTCGCCACTAGAATATTTACCGGGGTACCTTTTTTACGTATATTCCATGCTCCACGGTAGAGCCCTCGGTACTGACTGGCATCATCTCTACACATTTCAGCCGCTCATGCTAGCCAAACATGCCAATGGCATGCTATGCCATCCACATCTCCGCGCCAAAGGCATGTCGACCATGCCAGCCGCACCACCGTGCCAATGGCATACCATGCCAGCCAGATCTCCGCGCCAAGGCATGCCAACCGTGACAGCCTCTTCACGGTGCCAATGGCATACCATGCCAGCCAAATCTCTACACCAAGGCATGCCAACCATGCCATCCACACCACTATGCCAATGGCATACCATTCCAGCCACATCTCTGTGCCAAGGCATGCCGGACGTATCATAGTGCAAATGGCATACCATGCCAGCCACATCTCGGCGCCAAGGCATGCCAACCATGCCAGCCGCACCACAGTGCCAATGGCATACCATGCCATCCACATCTCCGTGCCAAGGCATGCCAACCATTCAAGCTGCACCACAGTGCCAATGGTATACCATGCCAGCCACATATCCGCACCAAAGATATGCCGACCCTACCACATGTCGCTGGCATACAAATGAAGGGTTGCAACAATCAACGGCTACCCTTCCATCTGAGATGTATATCAAATCCATACAAGTTCTCCAGCTAACACATGACAACTTCCGGCCCAAGGCCAAACATCATGGTTTTGCCAAAACCCTAATTTTGGCCGCGCCTAAAACATGCCAAAGCTATGTGGCCCTACCACCATGCCGCTGGCTGCCAAATGAAAGGTTGCAACAATCAACGGCTACACTTCCATCTGAGATGCAGATCTCAGTTGTACAAGTTAGTCACCTAACGCATGGCAACTTCCGGTCCAAGGCCAAACATCACGGTTTATGCCAAAACTCTAATTTTGGCCGCGCCTAAAACATGCCAAAGCCTTGCGGCCCTACCACCATGTCGCTTCCTGCCAAACGAAGGGTTGCAACAATCAACGGCTACCCTTCCATCTGAGATGCAGATCTCAGCCGTAAAAGTTCGCCACCTAACGCATGGCAACTTCCGGCCCAAGGCCAAACATCACGGTTTATGCCAAAACCATAATTTTTGCCGCGCCTATATGATGCCAAAGTCATGCGGCCCTACCACCATGCCGCTGGATGCCAAACAGAGGGTTGCAATAATCAACGGCAACCCTTCCATCTGAGATGCAGATCTCAGCCGTACAAGTTCGACACCTAATGCATGGCAACTTCAGGCCCAAGGCAAAACATCACGGTTTCTTCCAAAATCCTAATTTTTCTTGCGCCTAAAACATGCCAAAGCCATGCGGCCTTACCACCATGCCGCTGGCTGCCAAACGAAGGGTTGCAACAATCAACGACTACCCTTCCATCTGAGATGTGGATCTCAGCTGTACAAGTTCGCCACCTAACGCATGGCAACTTTCGGCCCAAGGCCAAACATCGCGGTTTATGCCAAAACCATAATTTTTTTGCCGCGCCTAAAACATGCCAAATCCATGCGGCCCTACCACCATGCCGCTGGCTGCCAAACGAAGGGTTGCAACAATCAACGGCTACCCTTCCATCTGATATGCAGATCTCAGCCATACAAGTTCGCCACCTAATGCATGGAAATTTCCGGCCCAAGGCCAAACATCACGGTTTATGCCAAAACCCTAATTATGGCCGCGCCTAAAACATCCCAAAGCCATGCCGGCCCTACCACATGCCGCTGGCTTCCCAACGAAGGGTTGCAACAATCAACTGCCGCCCTTCCTCTTGAGATGCAAATATCAGCTGTACAAGCTTGCCATCAAACGCATGGCCACTTTTGGCCTAATGCAAAGTACTAATTTTGGCCGCACCTAAACTATGCCAAAACCCTATTTTTGGCCTCGCCTAAACAACGCCAAAATCCTAGCTCGACCGCGCCTAAACCATGCCACCGGCTTCAAACGAAGGGTTGGAACAATCAATGGCCACCCTTCCTCCTGAAATACGAATCTCAGCCATACAAACTTTCCACCAAACGATTTACGACAATATCTTGGCCACGACGCCAAAACCCTAATCGTGCCAAGAGCATGCAAGTCCTGCAACCATGCCGCTGGTTGCCACCGAAGGGTTGCAACAATCTACGGATACCCTTCCTCCTGAGATGCAGATCTCATCCGTACAAACCTTCCACCAAACGACTCGTGGAATTTCTTGGATACAATGCTAACTCTTGGTCACGGCACCAACTTGGTTGCGATGCTAACTCTCTGGTCACGGCACCAACCTGGCTACGATGCCTATTCTTTGGTCATGGCACCAACTTGAATACAAACGCCAAATCCTTTGGCCACGCCACACGTAGCAACATGCTACACGTTTTCCACGAAAACACTCGAGACATCAAAACATGTCATAAACTGGGGGATGCTCATTAGGGTATTCGTCTGACGGTTTACAGCGTGCGGCGTACACTACGCCCGTTACAGGAAAGTGTCATAAGAGTGAGGCGGTTAGTAAATACAAGAAGTAATGGTGAAAAGTTTCCTTCATTATGGAAACATCAATTCCAGGCGTTACCCGTTACCATTTTCTTCCATTTACTCAACTGTTTCCACTTCTTTTGAGATCAGGGTACGTTTTGTTGCGACTTGTATAAATAGGTCTCACCTATTTTCACCAAACACAAGTTTTGGTCAGGAGAATACAACACTCGGAAATGACTTGTTAGCTTTCCCATCTGTTAGCTTTCCACTTTCTGATACAGGTCGTCAAACAACTACTCTTCCCGAATCAACCATTCTGGTCTCAACGCTCTCTTTGCTTCCCTCCCTAGACCAACCCTTCTCCTTCACTTTGTGACCGAAGCAAGTCTGGAACGGCCATTTCTTGGTTTATACCGGATTTGTAAAGATTGATCTCTCGAATCAAAGTACTCCCGTACATTACATTGTTTAGGGTTTAAACTCGTTTGTCACCAACACACCCGAAATTACCAAAATCAGCAGAAACTGTTTTCATCCTCAAATAGCTGTAAAACAAGAAATTAATTGGTGTTCGTTACCGCTGTTGTTGCATCATATTCTTCTCGGTGCTGTTAGGGTTTGGGTTAGGAGTTAGTGATTAAATGTTTGCATTGAACCAGAATTTGCTTCCCTAGATTTGGTTTCCGGGGTGATGGTTGGATTTATATGTTAAAAAAAAATGTTTGGGTACGTGAGATTTAAATCCATGAAGAAGAGAACTCCAGAGATGTGTTATGTGGATAGTTCACAATGTGATGTTGATAAAGCTGCTTGTGTTTGGTGGTTCTCGTTGATGAAAGATGAAGATAGTTTTGTTGAGTATTTTTCGAATGGATAAAGGAGATTAAAGTCTTGTTTATAAGATCAGAATAACACAGCACTTGATGGTGTGTTACAGAGGTCAAGTAGTGAGAGGCAAGATGAGAGTTGTTGTTGCTGTGGTTTGATCGTATGGTCGTTCGTGGATGGTGTTCCATGGTATGATGGAAAGCAACCCATGTTGGTGGCTATAATTTGGCGAGAACAAAAGTAAGAAGAAATATGTTCGAGTAAGTTCAGGAAAGATGTAAGAAAGTGTTATTTAGTTTGTAACAGTGTGGGTGTTACAAAAGTTAGTGTGATAGTGTTACAGATTAAAGAGTAGTGTGATTGAAGGATGTCACAGTTAAGTATTACTAGAGAATTATTACAGAAGCGTCACAGAAGAAAGGGTCACAGTTGTGACAGTGAGCATAACAAAAGGTGTTATAACAATGAAAAAGTGTGACAGTTTCTGGAAGAGGTATTGCAGAAATAAGATTCAATAATCATTGAGGTAAAGAAGCTTGATCGTGAGTGGTTGATTCAAAGGGTTAAGTCATGAATTCGAAATCGATGGGGATGGAGGAACAAAGCTGGTATTGCAGTTAGGAGGACTGGTACACTTTGATGGCGGATCAAAGGTATTGCAGTCAAGAGGACTGATATGTTTTGATTAAGTTGAAATCGAATTAAGAAACTCAGGATGACAAAGAAAGTTGGGTGGTTATGTTTGAGCTGAAGGGAGGATGGTAGGTGTTTAAGCTCAAACATGTTAAGCTTAAGTGTGGTTGAACAATTTGTGGGAGAAACTTGGAAATCCTATAAAGTGTGGCAGACTTTGTAAAGAAAACAAGATTGTGAGAGAATCTTGAAGAAGTAAAGAAGTGTGAAAGTTTCGACTCTAACAAGCGTAACTGGAACAAAGAAGAAAAGAGAAGAGAAACAACAGTAAGGTTGTGAAGATGATGAGAGAGTGAAGACAACAATAGTGACTGAGACCCCACCATTTTTTTTACTAATGCCACGTCGATGTTTAGACATTACATGTAAAGATATGTAGACATCCAGAATGTAGGTATAATATTATGTTGGATAAATGTAGACATCAATGTTTCAAAGTCTAGACATCAGACACTATTCATAAAATATGTAGACATCAGGCTATAAATACGTGGACATCGGTCAAAATATGTGGACATCAGGCTATAAATATGTAGACATAGGACTATAAAGGGTATCTTATGTATTATGTAAAGTCACTCCTACTTTTGGAGATTTTCAAAATCAATCATACATCGGAAGACTTTAACCATTTAATCCCACCCGTGGTAATTTCTTCCACATTACTTACAGAGATCGGGGAAATCATAAAAATCACAAATGCAGCGATCAAGTATGTCCATATGTCACCCAAAACCCTAGAATAAAGAGTGAAATTGTTTAAACACGGGGACTTTTTTCTGAAATTCAGGGGTCCTGGTACCTATGTTGTAAAAGGAGCTAAGAGAGGCGAGGCGCCAATCCCATCGCCTTATTTCGCCTAGCGTTTAAGCTAGGGTTGTCAATGGGTTACCCGGAACCGGACCCGATCAAATAGGGTCCGATTCCGGGTCCTAAAATTGGACCCATTAACAACTTAAGACCCAACGGGTAATTACCTGATTGAACCTGAATCTTAACGGGTAATATCCGATGGGTACTCATGGGTAATGGATACCCGGTTATTTCATCTTTTATTCCTTTTTTTAGCAAAATAACAAGCATTTTGCTACTTTTGGCTTTGATCTTTTTTTCATTTTTCATTTTTTCTTACATTTGATCTTTATTTAATAAATAAATAAAAAAGAAAAAACAAATTTTTATAAAAATAAGTTAGGTTCAAGTCAAAAAGAGAAATATATCAAGTTTTTGAACTTTTTTTAATGTATTTTTTTAATACCCAATGGGTACCCGAAACTGATGGGTATCCGGGATTTTTAACGGGTCCGGTTCCGGATCCACAAATTTAGGGACCGGACCCGAAACCGTTAAAAACTGCACCTTATTTTTATAAGTAGGATCCGAGTCCGGATCTAATAGTACCTGGGAGGACCCTAACCCATTGACAATCCTAGTTTAAGTGCTCCTTGGGCGCCATAGACGTCAAAAAAAGAAAAAAAAATGGTGATGTCACCTCGCCTTGGCACTAATGTTTATTAGGCGCTGACCCTACAGTTAGTGTTCCTTTTACAACATAGCATGATCCTGCTTATAAATGAAGGACTTGGTCTAATGAAATGAGGCTGTTTAGATGATTAAGCATTGTGTTGGACTTTGTGGGTTCTATTTTTTTTCCTTTTTATTTTGAAGACAACTATGTGTTCAATTGTTTGAGTTGAAGAAGATATTTTAATGGATAATACTCTCGTTGAAAGGAAAATGGGTGTGGCGTTATGGTCGAGGAGAAGAGATTTTGGATTAATGGGAGTATAGTGTTGTGTTTGTTTTATTCTTACACTCTGGCTACACCATTTAATGCGGTTTTGGGTCCCATTTGGCTCTTGTATAGTTTCCGGAGATTTTGATTGCCGCAGCTCAACATAGTTCCAATTGACTAATTTCTTATGTGGGTTCTGGTCAAAAATGGTAGATGGTATTCCTAGGAGTGACCGTTTTCTGCATTATAAAGTTGGTCACTTTGAAGACCTTGTCGTGTTAGTGGGATCACTTTTATCCGACCCAAAAACTAATTTCATGAATTGGTTAATTGGTTAGTGACTCGTATGAGTCCAAGGTAATCCGAATGATTCATGGGAAGATTCACCTTGGTGTAATGTTGTTACTGATGTACTCTTTCCATTCCTAATTAATAGTCTGGTTTTGTTTTTAAAAAAAATTAAAAAAAATTAAGAGAATTAATCATTGAAAATGGTCCTCATGATACTTGTCAATAAAAGAAGTGAAGTCAAATGGTCCCCACAACACTTGCCAGCAAAAGAAGTAAATTGAAATGGTCCACCTGACACCTATCATCAAAAGATGTTAAGAGAAAAATGGTCCCAGAAAATTAAAGTAACATTTGACTTTCATAATTAGGAAACCCACCTATTTTTTTGAAACATCTAAATATAGAAACCAACCTATTATTTAGAAATGGAGTGAATAGGATTTTATAACCAAAACCTCACTTGTATGGAGGGATTTTGGGTGAAAACACAACCGGAACTGGGAACAAACAACAGCAGCTACACACTTTTTCTAATTTCACTTTTATTATATAAGCAAATTTGTTCCCGGTACATCCTCAACTGTTGAGATTGAGATATAACTTGACAATAATAAGAAAGAGATTGAGATATAACTTGACTATAATAAGAACATTACATGTTTATGCCATAAATTAGTGATCACAAGATTCGCATTTCAACCAACAATCACATCGATTGAAAAGGCCCTTGTAGCCAAATCCAATATCCCTCTATTCCAATTCATTCCAGTGATCCACATATTCATAAGAAAATTCTTCATGCAGAACGGCAACAAAACTTATGCATGCTCAATAAAACACCAATTATTTGTAGACAGGGTTACACTCATACCCGTGGGAACAGCACCTATTCATAAATTAATTTCTTAGTACAGAAAGCTCGGATAAGACCCTTTAATTTACTTCAGCCAAGTAACTTACTTCATTCAAATGTACATCTGCGCATGACAGCATTCAAATAGCGTTGTTGTCTTTATCACCTTCTCCTATCCTCATGGAATCAAGTAATGATTTCCCGTCAAGTTTATGGGAAACATATTTCTTCAAATAATCCAGATGCCCAATTGTTCTGAACATGGCAGGTGTTGCTGGTGTGATCATGCGAAGTATGGGACCTATTTCCCTATCGAGTTTAAGGTTATGAAATGTTGCAACTGATAGCCTCTCCTTTGTTAAATTTATTGTTGCTCTGTGTTCCACGCTGCGGTAAATCCCATTACTCATTATCTGTTAAAAGGTAACAAGAAATAATTAATAGCCAAAACTCGGTAGACGTCCAAGGCTTGGATAATTGGATTTCATTAGATCTTTGTACCTCCAAAGTATCTCCAATGTTCACTACAAAGGCATTAGGTAGAGGTTTAATTGGAACCCATGATTTTTCTTTTTTAATCTGTAATCCATCCACTTCGTTGAGTTGAAGGAGGATCGTCAAACCACCAGAATCTGAATGTGGTGATAAGCCGATGACGTGCTCGGGTTGAGGACAAGGTGGATAATAGTTCATCCTCATTGCCTGTACCCCGACTTCAAAAGATTCTGCCATGACGTTAGTCTCCATTTGTAAAGCCTTCTCCATCGACTTAATGAGATCCATGCTAAGTTTGTCCAACTCAAATGAGTAGGATTCCATTGTTTCCCTGAATAAAGAGATCAACCAGCCAGTTATTGAATCCTAAGTGCACGCCACCTCAAAAGCTTTACATTTTAAGATATGCTTACAAGGTCAAGGTGCATGATTAGTACAATAATATCATGTCAAAAATGTGGGTGACAGAGAACTAACCTGAGAGGTAGGAGGAGTTCGGGAAATAGCCGAGGCTTCCTCAAATGATGGGGAAGAGTGAACACGAAAAACATATCTGCCCAATCAAGATTCTGGTCTTCTGATTGAACAAAGTGTTGTCCAAAGCCTTCAAGATCCCCTTATTCCTGCCAAAATTTCTTCTTCTCATCCATTGGAAGATTAAAGAAATCTTGAAATTCTGATTTCACTTTCTCCATCAATAAAAAGTCAACTCCATGGTTTACCACCTACAACATAAACTCTAATTACTTCTTAATCATTAAAAACACTTGCTTGCAGTAACGATTTTAAGTTGGTAAATCCAGGCCATAAATAATTGATATTCATCAACATCCTAATTCTTACGGACAGATAAAAGAAAATCATACACGATCATAACTTAAGTGTTACATACATGAAAGAAACCCCATTCTTTGCAAGCAGAGTGAAGCTTCTCCAATTCTAACTCTCCAATAACGGATTCTGGAGAAACTAAATTCTGCAAATCAATAACAGGTATGGCTTCATCTATCATAGACACACCAGAGAGATCAGTCAACTGCTCCAGATCATTCCGTATGTATCGAGCTGGAACTTCCGCAGGTAATTGTTTGGCCAATTCGTGAACACTAGGTACAAACAGAGAACCACCAAGCTTTACTGGTTTTGGTGTCTCCATGAATTTTTAATATACCTTCCTCCTAATCGGATTGATGAAACTCCTCTTCCTCTGTTTCAGAATATGGACTCAGTCGCTATCTCCAATAGGCTGTCTGTCTTTTTGTTCCACCTACGTTTTGATGGCTTCTTCGGCGGAGTGTTAAAAAAGTAGTAATCGGATATTTGTCCCTATTTTTAACGGGTTTCACAAATATCCTTATTCCACAATAACTATATCCCTCTCCATCTAAAAGCCCATAAGGGGTCAATAACATGTTTTTTATTTACATATTCACCCTCCCCACATAATAAATCGTTTATATACTCTTCTTCTTTGTTTCCATCAAAAACAGAAATCGCTCCCACCACCACCACCACTCTCGATCGCCTCCACCACAACCGGCACTACAACCTCTGTTACCTCCGCCGCCATATCAATAGATCTATTGCGCTTTATATGTTCGTTTTTCTACCATTTTTGCTGCTGTTGTTGATGACGATGGGGGTAGTGGAGGAACATATCAGATCTATGTTAGCCAATTCATCCAAATGATTTTTCTTACTAGATTCGTAATCTTTTGTTCCATTAATTGATGATGGTGGTCACGGTGGCGGTTGTGGTGGAGTAGGATATCAACTCTCCTCCTTGTCGTGGTGGCGGTGATGGCGGAGGATATTAAATCTATGTTTTTATTACAAGGTATGAAATATATTGATTCAATGAGTTTAGTTTCTTAATTAGAAGTTCTTCTTCTTCTCAATAGACAATAACAATCTCAATTAAATGTTATAAACTACAGCAATTAGTTTTGATAGATTGGGATCGAAAGATGATTTATTCTGTATATGCTTATATTGATATTTGAAATCTGGATCTATAGTTAAAGATTGTTGACACTACAAAAAATCCTAGCAAAGACCACTAAAATCTGGCAACTGCCTCAAAAAATTAGTTGCCAAATGCTTTCGGAACTACTCAACGACAACTAGTAGTTCTTATATACTTCGGCAACAAGTTGATCGCAACAAAGAAATGGCAACTACATGAAATATGCTAGTAGCCTAATGTTTTCGAAACTAGGAAAAGGAAACTGCTAGTTTCTATATACTTCGGCAACAAGTTCATCACAACTAGTGTTTTCATTAGTTGCCAAAAACGTCAGCAACAAACATATGCCAACTTACTAAAACGCGCAAGTAGCCCCATGTCTAAGCAACTAATCTTCGACAATTTACCAATTGCCTAGTTTCCTAAGCCTTTGGGAACTAAGCGCCAGCAACCTCTAATTGCCAAAGGTTTGAGCAACACAATAACACCAACTATATTATGTTAATTGTTATGTTAAGCCTTATCCGACCACTAAAACTCAACAATTACACGATTTTTTTCCTTGTAATTTTAACAAGATCATTACTAAAATTAATAAAAATTATTATCATATGCAGTAACAACTGTAACATATAAATTTTTCATACATTTATAGATAATGAAAAGGTGATAAAAGAAAAGCTGGAACAACACAGTTGAATTGATGTACCAAACTTCCTAACCAAATGTCGTAGTGTACACTTTGGACAACATCAAACAAAGAAGCTCATAGCATTTCTTGAACATTGTAAAAAGACGTCAAATTAAGATGGAAAAAATCCGGAGATTGATACAGGATAAATGGTAGGTCGAATGCATTGTCTAGAAAAAACATAAATAACAAGAAAGCCCAGTGCAAGAACTACTCACAGTATTTCTTTCAGTATATCACTGCAGAGCGCATATCTTATCAGCTGGGTCCTGCCTATAGCTTCTCACTTGCTTTGCCTTTTCCTGGATCAAGGAACAAAGGGCCCCTATGTATTAGATGAGACGCTTAAGAAATATCAGTGCACCTTTTTTTCAAAGGTTAACGAAGTATTTGACATTTCACCTTTGTATCAATAAATCCAGTAAAACTACTAAAACATTTTAATATGTTGGAAAATCATACAGACTCCACAGACATCTGTGCATAAATCTTAAGATCCATTCCAAGTAGAACGAAATGTTCAAGTAAAGTTAGAAAGAAGATTTGGTAGAAACTAACAAGAATGTTCAAAATGATTAATGTGGGCAATAACCACCTGAAACAACCCAAGGCCATGACCAAACCAACAAATCAAAATGATTAGGCTGTATCTTCCTGAAATTGAAAATGAATGACTTCGCATTAGCAAATTGACATAACCACAGAACACGGAATAATATCAAAACAATGATGCTATAACCACACTAGTCTACTCCCTGATTTCAATAAATGATACAGCCACAAACAACATCAAGCTTAACCACTGAAATTCTTTCAATACGACTAGCGTTCGCTCTTGCATTTTTGAAAAACAGCTCTAGATATTGAGAGGCAGTAGGACCTCTCTTAGCAAGATATGTTCCAAATCTCTTCAAGGTTAGAATCATGAGCATCCATAGATTTACAAATTCCAAAATTGATCAGATAACATTTCAAAATATACCAATCAGATAAATAGGATAAAACACAAAATGTGTACGTTTTTTGCACTCAATTCCTTAACAAAGGTTCAACCACAGACTAATTCCGAATGCAATCGTCTCATGTAAAATGTGTACAACACAACCCTAGTTCCTCAAATACTTAACTATAAACAAAAATGAAAAAAATGGAGAAAATTAATATCATTCCCGTTATAGGATTAATCAAAAAATTGTTTCATAAGTGAGTAAAAAGAGACCGGCGCCCAAAGAAATAAGAAATGTTTATGAGACCAATTAATATCTAGCTTTCAATAATATCACTTATGAACTGGACTGGAGATCAGAAATCTCTGCTTACACAAAGATTTCGTGGTTCAAACCAGGGCCCCATCTTTTTCATCACGATAACTACTGTTGGAAAGCAATCCACAACATTAGCAAGTGAGACATTATCTCAAACAGTTAACACAGATCAAAATGATGAAAAAGATTAGCTCAAAGGAGGGGGGGTGAAGGAAAATTACCCCAAATTTGTGATTAGTTTCAGCTGCATATGGATATCCAGACATCTAAATCCTTCAAACATCCCATTAGCAAATTGATAATATTACAGAACACTTAGATGCAACCATAGAAAATAAATACTACAAAAGTGTTCAACAATTGATTGAAGAAAAATGTTACTGAAATCGAAATCAAAAGGCAGCATTGTTTCTATTGTCTAAGTTGTATTAACCTGCGCTTGGTCTTGGTCCTTTTATCTCAATAATCGAATGGTTGAAATGCTCATCACAACTTCGAAATGAGTTTGTTTGAAGAAAAACATTACTGAAATCAAAATAAAAGTTGAAATGATCATTTCAACAATTTGTTTAATTGTCCTGCGACTGCAAGCGTCTCATCCTTTCAGCAAGCTCCTTGTATCTCAATATTCCCTGCAGAAACAAACAAACTACGAATCAGAAATCCAACAAAACATCAAAACCCAATTACAGAGATCAAAGCACACTACTTTTAACTCGTTTCTATATAATCACTGTAGAAGGCGTGAGCATAAAATCCACAAAACAAACAAGGAATAATGAGTGAAAAATTGATGTAATATGCATAACATATGTGAAGTTTATATGCAGCCACACAAAAATGAGCAGTTAGGAACCAAATCCCCACATTAGTTAGCTAAATCATGACACAAAGATGGCAATTAATGCCTCACAAAATTCTCCAGTTTATCTTTTAACCCTCTTTCAGGCGATTTCATTAAAATCCAACCTCTGTCTGAAACACAAATGGAATTCTTCGTATATTTACTTGACCAAATCTGAAAGAAAATCCATACAGTAATTTTGTCAAACAGCTTATAAGTATATAATAAATAGATATTTGCAATGTCAGAAACTTAAATTGAATTCGAACTTAATTGTCAGTAAAGAAACTAAATTCTCTGATAACTTCTCCAACAAAAATTTCTCCGTGTTTCTTCTCCATCAAGTGGAAACCCGACATCTTTTCTCACCATAGCATCAACTGCAACAAGGTACTTCGGAAGGAAAAGAAATTTGAAGTCGTTCGTATAAGTGAAGCAATAGTCATGGATAGAAAGAGTAGGCGAAACTGTACAAATAGGACTGTGTCTAGAACTTTTAGGTTTCAATTTTGGATTCCCACTCCAATTACACAGAAACTAGGGTACCAAGAATTGTCGGCATTTGTCTATGCCTCAGATTCTTTTGGCGGGACATTTAAATTGGCCGCCAAAGTTGCCGCCATGTTTCTTTAACCGGAAATTTGGCGCCTTACGAAATTGTGGCGGCAAAATTATATTGGACGGATAAGATGGCAATCCGCGTGACATATTTTGTTTGCTTCTATTGGCTAAAATGACATCATACGGATCTCCCATATATCTTTTGTGTGCAAATGTGATCTCCGCCAAACTGAGTGATGATGAACGGATGAGATGACAATCCGTATGATATATAGGCCACGATCTCTATTGGGCGAATAAATAACACACGGATTCTTGTTAATATTTTGTGTGTGAATTTTTTGTATTCGTAAAGAATTGATACTGATCGGTACCGAATTCAGATTGTTGGTATCATCACCCAATGATTTTAGTACTTTGATATCGGCATCTTTTATGTGAACTGACTGATAATCATTTTTGTTCGATTTATTGGACATGCTTAGCATTTACATAAGATGATTCCAAGATTTCTCCGTCTCTATGACTCGAACGGTCTCATAATTTTATTTTAAAAAATCTAGATAAATCAGTTTTAAGACATATCGTCGACTCTAAGATAATTCAAATTTGGGGATAATTCGTGCAACTTTAAAATATTACTTCAATCTCACTGGATTTTTGTAGTGATTTACTGAATTTGATCTCACAATAGATTTATATGTACGTCTCTATAATTTTCCCATACTTTTTTACTTTGTCTAAACTTATTTGACATTCTCAAAGATATACATAAGTTGATGGTGATTTATTGTTCGAATTTACATCAAAACACCTTGTATAATAAAAAGATAAACTCTAAATTATATGACCAAACCATTTTCACAAATCCCCCACCACCACACTTCTTTTTCTTACATCTCTAAGTTTCACAATCTTCCTCGAGAAAGATTCATCCAACTTTGTGGTCACATAAGTCAATTTCAAGAAAAATCATCCATTTTTCAACTTGCTCGTCCTTACTCATTATGCATAAAAATCTATACAATTAAATTCCAAGAAAGATTCATCCAAATATATAATTCTTTTTATCTTATTTGATATGCTTAGGGATTCACACCCATCCATATTACTTGTTCTATCTTCCCCGATATGCTTAGAGATTTAAACAAGTTAATAAGTATAGCGAGGCCAGTGACGTACCTGTGAGAGGGCTAACTGGGGCTTTAGCCCCGGTCGCCCTCCCGGTCCACAAGCCTAATTTTCGATGTTTCGCAAAATATTAGATTAACCATGTGTATTAGCCCGGGTCTAAAATCAAAAATTCGCCCTCTTGGATCCGTCCCTGAGCGAGGCTATTAATGGGTTTTGTCCTTATGACACTACCCCAATGATACCTGTAGAACACTTATCCTTAACCGACATATCTTATGTGGATGCACTAGGAGTCAACCGTGACTTTGTCCATAACATGAGGGAGATAAGACTGTTGTATCTCAAAAGGATGTTCTAGGAGTCTGTAATGAGGCCTAGGGGAAGAATGGTCAGTGTATGTTGTGGGGATAATTTAGGAACTATTCAAAGGCTCGGGTAAGATAAGTCGTGGTATACAGTAGACATGCCCGGTTGTATCTCCGGGGAATGTACTCGGAATCAGTCTCTGAGCTCATATAGGGGTGAACGTCGTACTTAGCGATCATGGTTGAGATTAAGTTTTTTGTAGCAAGGGACTAACGGGGGAATAGCTTGTCTTTTAACAACGAGGGATAAAATCAAGGGTACACTTGTCTTTTCGCGACGAGGATTATAGTCAGACTTGAGCTTGAGTTTTGGAGGAAAGGGTTGTAGTTATGGATGAACTTGATTTTTAGTGACAAAGGCTATAGTCAGGGATGAACTTGACTTTTGGTGAGGAGGGTTGTGGTTGAGGCCGAACTTCGTCTTTTGGCAATAAGGGCTGAGGTCGAGGCCGAACTTCATCTTTTTGAGACGAGGGTTGCATTCCACCTTTGAAATATTCCTTATGCGTTGAGGAAACCCCAAAATGGTCGTTTGTGCTCTTTCTGATCGAATTTTAGCAAAATGACCATGTTATCCCCGATACGATACTTGATGACAATAACTGTTTTATCCCTGATATGTAAAAATACAAATTTATCCCTGACCTAAACATTTACCTTAGGCGACTATTTTACTCTTCGTCCAACTTTCACCATTTACAAAAAAAAAAAAATCTCAAATCATGTGGTCTGATACTACATAGTTGCTACAAGTTAGTACGAAATTCGTAGGTTGGGTATATGTCGTTTTCATATGATAAAACATATACTTATCTTACATTCAGAAAAATAATTTATTCTAGCATGACCGTTAGATCATCCGAATGGTACCCGTTTCATTGATTTTGGTACCCGCCTTTAGTAAAGTTGTGATTTTGGGTATAATGAAATTTTAATTCTTCAAAAAAAAATAAATTAACAAGTCGAAAGTTCGATTCTTTTTTCAGAAAAAAAATTCAACTATTTTTTATACAGCCCTTTCAGTTCATTATTCATATTTCGTATTTCCCTTTAAAGCCGACGACAACTTTCTAAATTATTTTCATTTGTATACTTAATTCTCATTCTTATTATTGTTTTTGAATTTTTTTTCACGAAAGATACGAAATGAACTGTCGAGTTTGAATCTTCACTCCTTTTATAAGTGCAAAACAGTGGCACATAAAAAAAACTACTAAATTGCACAATCTATTTTTTCTATCATCTCCTTTCGTTCCCTTTTTATGGGACAAAATGAAGTGCACAGAGAAAAAAATAACAAAATTGCACCGCCGTATCTTTTATACTAATTGAGACACGTTGCAAGAAACACGTCTATAGACCAATAGTATACCACCGATCATAGTGGTGTTTGTTTACACGTGATAGTAGTTAGCCATTAGATAACTAGTCATTAGATCTTCTTCTACCGATCACTTGGGCCTCTGTTTTAGTATAGGCATCTAGGCTGCTACAGCCTATCATGACTTTACAGATATATCCAACCTAGTTACATTAAAACTAAGAGATGAACACGTGGGTTCCGCACATGTTACAAGTCGCACCCGTTCATCTTTATGTTTAGCCATCCGAGAACTCAAAAGAGTATATAACCAAAGAAGATAGCGAAACTTAAAACCCTAATTCCTATCTCTGCCTCCACTCTCACTCTCACCTCTCCTCTGTCTGTCCGCCTCCTCCCTCCCCTCGCTCATAGAAAACTAACAATACAAAATATGAACCTTAACTCGATTTCTTTTTAAACACATCATCTGTCCCAAATCGAGATGAAAAAGAAAAAAATCAGAAAAACCAAATATCGATTGCATCAAATATTGATGGCCAAGATTTCTGATACTCAAAATTGGTACTGATTAGAGATGCTATGCTTTAAAAAAAAAGATGATAATCTCTCGTGAAGAAGAAAGATACCCAAGTTTTTCAATAACAAAGAGTTCCATAATCAGTTTTGAATTTAGGATTTCCCTAAACTAATACTCAATAGCTATGCTACATCGATCTATAAAAGCACCGGAATGATTGGGTTTTATCGACGGAGGTGTATATGACTACTACGTACTCTAATGGAATTAGATACTGGGAATACAGAGTCTTATTCTTGAAATTTGAGAAGGGCCAATTTCGTAGTCAGATGGATCAGCCACAAAATATTGTTGTTAAACAATGTAAACTTACTGGTGGTAATCCTCTTTCTCAGGAAATGGTAAGAATTTTTTTTCTATTTGTGTTGTAATTTTTGGATTTACAGCACATTTATGAGTAATTAATGTAAAAGATTGAAACTGTCTCAAAAACTAGTTATTGGAAGGGCTACTAGGGAAGACGCATAGCATGATATTGGTCTGTTCATGACATTGTTGGCTAAACTTGTATAGTTGGTTGGTGAGTGCAGTGGATCTTTTAAAAAAATGACTACTTTCAACATGTTTGGAATACTGGCTTTCGTATGGTTTTTAGTAGATATTATGCAGTAAATTTTTTGAAGTTCACCAACAATGCAACATGGTCATTGCTAATTGTGTTGTCCTAAATGGTAATTGTTAGTATGACCTCTGAAAAGGCTGAAATTTGTGCATGAATGAAAATATTGTGGTTGATTTTTTTATTCTGTAGTTCTTGACCATCGTTTGTAAAATATTTACTGGATTTTCCTTTTTTGTGTGGTTTTCCTATTGCAGTACATATCTTATTCAGGACCTTTTGTTTGCGAAAATTGTTATTAGCGGGACAGACCCTGCATCTAAAATTGGGCGCTTGATTACGTTTGTTCCAGCTGAACAAGCAGAATTGTACCATCAGATTCAGATCAGACTGATCAGTTATTTGTCTTTGTTTTTTCTCTTTTTCATGGAATGTTTAATGTCATTTTCAAAGTATATCATCTCATAGTTGTAACTGAAATAATAAATGTATTTATCAATAATAAAAAAAATATTTTTTGAATTAACTTTTCCGTGTAGTTTATTTGTTCCATTTTTTTAATTCAATTTTTATATTGACCGTTGTCTTGAAGACCAAACCTCGTGTAACCTAGGAATTTGTATTGGTCTGAACTTTGACCGACTGAACATTCGTTTGTTTTGAACTTGTAG
Source organism: Papaver somniferum (assembly GCF_003573695.1). Classification (NCBI taxonomy): domain Eukaryota; kingdom Viridiplantae; phylum Streptophyta; class Magnoliopsida; order Ranunculales; family Papaveraceae; genus Papaver; species Papaver somniferum. Next base: position 51,836,816 of record NC_039359.1, on the reverse strand, counting down.
TAATACCTAATTCCAATTCCCAGTTTGTTGTTGCACCGCAACTTAGAAATCTGCATTGTTTGACGTTTGACCAATTGGACATTTATTGTTCTAAACTTCCATAGCGGTAAAGCGATTTCAATTCCCAGTATGCTGTTGCGGTTTACAATGTGTTATTGTTGATCTTATAATCTTGGTTGTGGAATGATTTGGGAAGCAGCTTCCAACTACTAATGTTGGTTGTTGAATGATTCGGTAACTATTCGACAACTACAACTTGGTTGCTTTAACCTACCCAATTACGAAATCACAATATTTGGCTACTAACAATTTAATTACTAAATAGATTCACAACAAGATGTAAATTTAGTTGTCATATTGTTTGGCAAGTACTTGACAACTACTAGAACTTAGCTGTTAGAATATTTCGCAACTAACTCACAACTGAGAAATCTAGTGGGTCTTATCTAATGTAATTAACAAATAATGTATTTGGCTATTACGAATTAAGTTGCCAAAAGTTATCATAGCAACTAGAATTTTTTAGTAGTTGCCTTTGCATTTGGAAACACCCCATACGACAACTAAAGCCCCACAACTACAATTACTTGCCTTTTTGTTTGGCAACTAAAAACTCGTATTAGGCAACTAAACTAGTATGGTTGCTAATGCTCGGGTTTTTTGTAGTGTGATTTTGATGTATAAATTTTTGATTTTCTGGTGGTGGTGGCGACCGCAAGTGTTATTGTTGGTGAATGTTGTTGCAACGGTGTTTTCAATTTGGTTCAGATGGTTCGAATTGGTGTTGAAGCTTCATATAAGACAGCGACGGTTGCTGCTATGGATTATAAATGGTGGTTGATGGTTACTGCAATGAAGGAGATGAAGTTATTGTTGTTTATGAAGCTACATGTGAAGATCAATTAGTGTTGTTTATATGTTTTTATGCGATCAATTGTTGTTGCTGACTCAATTTTTTATGGGATCAACTATGGTTGTTTATCCATTTATGGGATCAACTCTTGTTCTTGACCCAATTTTTTATGGGATCAACTACGGTTGTTGATCCAATTTTTTATTGGATCAACTACTGTTGTTGATCCTTTCAACTCTTGTTGTTGACAATATTTACTTGGATAAGTATAATCATGCTAGCATTTTAAATGATGCTTGTAGTTTAAATCATGTAAATTTCTTCCAATGTTGAACTTGTGGTGCAATGGTAGCATGACTGACTCCATGTCAGATGATGCGTGTTCGATTCACGCCAACTTCACTCCATTTACATGGATCAACTACCATTGTTGATCCCAAAAATTGGATCAACTTCTACTGTTGATCCTTTTTTTTTGGATCAACTACCATTGTTGATCCCCTAAATTGGGTCAACTTCTACTGTTGGTTCTATTTTTATTTGGATCAACTACTGTTGTTGATATAAAAATATCTGAACCAGTGGTGGTGGCTGCGGCGGCGGACTAATGGTGGTGGCGACGATGAATTAGTGGTGGTGGAGGACTGGTGGTGTAATGGTGGTGGTGAAGGAGTGGTGGTAGAATATTAGTGGTGGTGGCAGTTGGTAGGTGATGGTTGTTGAACGGTGATGGAGGAATGGTAGTTGAATGTTGGTGGTGGTGGTGCTAGTGGTGGTGGTAGAGGAAGAAATTTGTTGCATTTTAAAATAAAAAAAAATTATACGTGGAAGATATTAAAGGAAACTAATTTTAAATGGATATGATTATTCAAAAATAGGAACATATTTATTATTGTATAAGGATATATTTATTGGGTGTCAAAAATAGGAACATATAATTAATATACCCAAAAAAAAATGGTTACACTATAAACAAGCAACTTTTGGGTTAGTAGTCAATAGTGCTTTGCAACTACCGAGTCACATGCGTCATGGACGATTTGTTTTTTCTGACTTTCTACGCCGCCTACCTACTCATTTTGAATTTACTTCTCCTTTAACCTTGTTGACTACAAATATCTCATGTTTGGAGATGAATATGAACCTTAATAGAGTGCTTTTTTGTTTTAAGATTCTATTACTTGTTCTTATTACGACGAGATACTCCAATCACTAATGCGCCCTCTCTACGACGAGATACTCCAATTACTAATGCGCCCTCTCTAGTCTAGTCTAGCCTATATAAAGTGTACATAATTAAATTGGAACAGAGATAACCAAGGGCGGCTTTACATATTTAGAGAACAGATTTGCCTCGCTCTCTTTGCATATCCTCATTCGGCTTAACTTGTGTCAATATTTTCATCTCATACCAAGTAACCAAGATGGTAAATGAGAATTTTATTAAAACGGAATCACTGATACAAACCCTACTATTCAACTAAACACAACTGTACCTAATATATAGATAGAGTTCAACTATAAGGGCAAAAATAAAGACCGAGCAATTAGGGATATGAAAACTAATTGGGGATGGAGGAAAAGGACAAAAACTAGATTCAAATATCAAATTAGGGTCACCCCTTATCTAAGTATTTTATATAATTCCTAATCTACCCCTCATTAATCATGTTTAGTGGTTAATAATAATTAGTTATGTTAATGGATTAGTTTGAAAATGATTTATAGAAATTTTTAGCATTTTGGAGAGATTAGAATTTAGAAGTATGAATGTTGGGTTCAAAAATTTTGGTTGAGATAAGTGATCATACTGACCAAAGAGATGCCTCTGAGTCTTCAAAATTAATGTTGAATCTTCTCCATATGTAACTTTGGATTCACCATGACTGCACCTGCAAAACATCCTGTCGGCATTATATAACTATGAATACCATACCGGAACAACCCAAACCGGCATTGGTATTAATAGTTATATCAATGCCGGCACACCAACACAGTGTTTTCTGGTAATGAAATTCAAAACCTATTTTGTTTTGAAATTTCCTGGTTTCAATCAGTCCACTGTTGTCACAGTAAGTTGATTCTCGAGCATGCCGATACTGCTAACGGCATAGTATGTTTCTTAAATTTCTATGCCGGCACATGATGTAAAGTATCCAGAAACTTGATTTTTTTTCACTTGACTACCGGCATTGATAGATTCATTTCGAGCATGCCGGCATTTCGGTTACGGCATTGAATGTTAGTTACCAAGCATGCCGGCACCATTTTTCGGCATGGTATTCATCACTTCCGGCTATGTAAAAAAATTTATTTCTGACATGGTCTTCATCACTACCGGCATGGAATTCATCGCTACCGGCATGGTCTTCATCATTTCCGGCATGGTCTTCATCACTACCGGCATGGTCTTCATCACTTCCGGCAAGGTCTTCATCCCTACCGGCATGGTCTTCATCAATTCCGGCATAGTCTTCATCACTTCCGAGTGTAAAAAAAAATTGTTTTCAAAGTGGAGAATATTTAGGTTTCAAATCCCTAACCCTAACGAGAATGCCGGTAGTGAAGATGGAAATGGGGATATGATTTTGTTTTTTGATTTTAAGTTATTAAATTTTTATTTTTTAAAGGGTATTTTAGTATTTTCGACCCCAAAAACATCCCTTAGCAGTCACTATTGGTTGGGGGAAGTAATTCATATCCCCAGTTAGTTTTGATATCCCTCAATTGTGCGTCCAAAATAAAACCACTTGTGTATCTTCTATTTCTATCAACCGAAGAAAGTATTACTTTGCTAATTGACCATCATACTAACTCCACAAGATTATTCCCATTGCCACAAGCGGACTCGCCAGAATCAAATAACAGAGAAGCCTCTGCAATATCTTTAGCCTTCAAAGACATATTCAAAGTCAAAAATAGAGACATTAGTAAATGTTACTCGCTCCATAAGGTATAATACCTACAAATTTTTCCCCGTGATTCAAGATTTTTTTTTGGGTACCTTGATACCCGAAATCCACATCGGGACTCAACATCTATAATGTTGAATTCATAAATTAGTTACAGAACTTTCCCGAGTCCTGTGAAAGTGATAACTAACCCAAATATAGACCTGGGCACTTTGAGGACCCTGCTGTGTTAATTCTATTCATTCAATGACAACGGCCGCAGCACGTAGCCTTATTGTCTTCATCACCTTTTGTTGCGCCAAAACGTGTGGAAGCTGTTAAGTCTGCATTGCTACAATGGTACTCCAATATTTCCAAAAACACAATCACACACACAAGAAAAACAAGTGTTTAACGAGGTTGAATTCTCAGAAAAGAATAAGCAATTTTACATATCAGCGTATAGGATAGAGCATTGTACAAAGCGGTTGCAGCGTATAGGATAGAGCACTATACAAAGTGGTTGAAAGATAAGCTGAGTTTCTAGTGTACTTCTACTAGGTTCTCCCTATGTCTTTTTTGTACGTATCAATAAGACTAGACACATTCATTAACAAGGATTACTTTTCCTACAAGTATAGGGTTTCTAACTTAATTCTAAGAGACAAATTAACCTCTTTAAGTCCTTATACTAAGGACACAAGTATTGGTTTCCTAAATTTACTAGACTTTTTAATCCAGTCTCCTTGATCGACCTACCAACACCTCAGATCATTCATTCACGCCTGGGACAATCAATAGAAAAAATTACCTACATCTTCCAATGTCGGTAGCACCATCACTGACTTCCTACATATCCTCAATAGGAATCAAACCCAACCATAGTTCACTGAAATGGCCTTGATAAAAGGCCTCCACCAGTTTCCAAAGAACCCTTATCTCGGGCATCTACTGTTCCTTATCAAAATTCTAAAAATGACATTTTTGTTTTAGGAGAAATAGAGATGAAGGAAGGAGATGTAGAGACAAGAGGGATAACCATCATATTAGAGAGATAAGCAGTTTTATTACATAGGTTACATTATATACATATAAAGGGATAACTAGATGGATCGCACATACATGACAAATAGTGCTTTGAATGTATTTCTTCAAATGACGTCCTCTACTTGATGACTTGTGCCGAAATCCATCGCCTCATTAAAATTTTGACAACTAAAAACCTAGTGGGATAAAACCTTGGTACAATTCCTCACATGTAGTACTTCACATGTTATCCCGTACTTTACATGTAGTTTATCACATGCAATACGATCTTCAAGGACCGATTAGTCTAAGTTAATTACCTCGTTAAAACTTCGTCAACCCAGAGGGACAAAACTTGAACTAAAGAAAAATAGTATAATATTAAGTCAACTTGAAACATAGCTGGAGTCGAATATGTTGCATCATTAAAACCTTGACAAGGAAACCCCATTTGGGAAAAACTTGACGAATGGAAAAGAGTACAATGTGACAGATACAAGTAAAGGTGATCAGTTGCAGACGATCACTTTGTTCCGTTGAATTTGACTAGTTGCTTCACAACTCCTAAGGCAGAAAATCCTCGTGGGAAAGACAATAGCCTTAGTTAGGAAATTAATTCCCGGTGTTTGTTGTTGTCTCATTAAAAACCTTGCCGAGTAACAAAACCCTGTGGAAAAAAGAAACCTCGGTAAAGAAAAATAGTTCAACACACCATTCGATGCTCCCCCTGATATCAGACAATTTTCATTAGTATAATGAAGTCAAAAGAATTTTATCACACTTTACCTTGGTAACTTGAATGCTTATAGAACCATGTTGTTGAATCTAGAAGTTACGTTGCTTAACAGAGTATCGTGTTTTATTTTATTGATTCAGATATTTTCAGTAATATCGACACGATATTTATGTCTTCAACGTTCCACTACTTAATGTTTTTCGTGTTGTCTCGCTAAAAACCTTGGCGAGTAACAAAACCCTTTGGGAAAAACTATTCTCGATCGAAGGGAAAAATAGTACAACACTACTTCAACTTCGAAGTAAAATATGTCGATATCATATCCTTGGATACTCCCCCTGATATCGGCATCTCCTCATGATTACTTTCATAGTTTTTCCATACACTTCATTTAGTCATGTACTTTTCGAAACTAAATATCGGTAATGACCTAGAAAATAATCTACCATATCTCTCTCCGATTACTTTCGTTGGAGAAGAGATTATTGTTCCTTCATAATCAACAACTTTTGGATTGCACTTTCATTAGCATTCCTTTTAATGTCTTTGTAGGGATAAAACAAATTCATGTCAGTGGTTACTTTTAAGTATATGATTACGTTCATTATACCATTCCAATGACGCTGCGTTGGCGCTGAGCTATATCTAGCTAACAATTTCAACTTAGGATGTTGTATTTTGTCAAGTGTACAATATCTAAGTACAATAATGCGTGTGTTTCACTAAGATAGGGAAATTTCATCTCCCGACACATTTTTGTCATATTTCTTTAGACGAAATGGTCATTCATGTACATTTGAAACTCGACTAATCATGGGAGTGCTAGCAGGATGCATGTACTTGTTAAATTACCTGACAATGGACATATGCAAACTGGTGGAATAATATACTACAAGCTCGGTCTTCTAGTTCAGAACATAGATAACATCGAGATTTTCCATGATTTTCATCTCGAATTTAGATTTCAAATAACTTGTAAGATATGTTATTCCATTAAGAGTACTTATCATGTCCATGCCATTGACATAAATAACTATAATTTTGAAGCAGGAACTTATTTAATACGCATGTCACAAAACCTTACTTGTTTATCCCTTCTAAATCAACTAGTCACTTAGACGGGTATACCACATCCGCCTGATTGTTTAAATCAAAAAGTTAGTGTTCCAGTGTAACTACAAACACACTCCGTGGTTTAGAGTCATTCGACTTGGAAAGCAAAAGGCCATCATACACTTTTGCAAATATCTTTGAGTCTAAATATCCACAGATATAACCACGTCTACTACGTTTCAAGTTCTTTGGAAACTACCAAGCAAACTAATTAACTGAACATTATGATGTTCAGAAGAGTATGTGATCCAGGGGTTTGTGAGAAACCTCGCACCACAATGTGATTTTTTATACTTTAAGACCTCATTCTTTTCACTATACATTGTGACAAATAACCACATGTGTCCCACAGGCTTTACACTAGGTTGGTAAGCACTACCACACCAAATACCATATATTTGTCAAAGAACTAAGTTCTACCTGGATTGCGTAGACCAAATACCCATAAATCCTGTTGTATCGTCCACTCAAACACAATGATATACGTATGAGTCCTATCAAAACGAAACATCATGTCACAACCAAAGTACCTTTATGGTTATGTCAAAGTCTGTATGAGTCAATTTCCAACATTTCATCGTCGGAGTCAATATGGATTCAATAATCCAAATTAATACTATAGTGATTTACATTTCACTAAATCGACTCATTATTTTCTCTAAAGTATGTTTCTTTCCAAATACATTAGAAACTATAAAAAGATGCAATCAATTACATTATCATCCCAGTCAGGTTCCACATGACATCCATTTGCATGGGTTTTTTTTGGAATTGAACAAGGTTTGATTATCTCTCGGTACATATAGAGATTTTGTGATGTCTTTGTTCTGTCTTGGAACAATTTTTTGAGCTGTGCTCGATGATCCAATCCTCATAGTCACATTATAAGGAAATAGTTCAACAACTAGTATAAATTCCTTAATCTAGTGGGAGGGAAACCATTATTTGTTAGAAATTGAGTCCTGATATATTAAATAAGTGGTGTGGCCTTATTAATAACAAAAGTGAAATTCAACCCAAGTACTTTAGAGTGAATATATGTTAAGTTTCAGGGGGGATAATATATTTTTCATCCGGATATATCTCAAGTGTTATTTTCTGTCTCGTGGGAATGATGCACTTTTCATTCCATAAAGGCAGACATTGGGTCTAGTTCAAATAAATAGTCAATTGGCCATACAAAGTTCTTTTTGTCATTAAAATTGATGTCTAAAGTATGATCTTCCCATGGAAATTGGTGGATACTATGGTACCCGCATTGCATTGCTTGTATCAATACCGGTAAGAAGATTCATTCCCAACTATTTGGTGAGAGCTGAAATTACATCTTAGTTGCATCTCATATTCAGTTGATACATGTACTTTAGTATCATTACTAATAGGAAAAATATATCTTTGTGTCATGATATATATGTCCCTTTTCACATGCTTTATATGAGTCGGTACGTCTAACCCTCATTACTTCGGGGTTCTTTCCATTTTCAATTTTTGTTACATTTAGCTTAAACTGAGAAATTTATTTATCTCAATAGGCAAAGAGAATCTCACTGCACATGTCAACCACTTACTTTAGGTTGAATATATTACTAAAGATAATTCTCTTGTTGTCATACTTCAACATATACTGGTTCGTTAGTATCATGGATGAAGTAGAGAAATGAAAATTTTCTGACTCATATCATCTTTTGTGGGTTCCTCCACAAAAATTGGAATACATGTGATTTTATTTGAACGTATCTTTTGAAACTACTGACATAATTAATAGTCGAGCAAGTGGATTACATTCCACGGAACATTCAAATTTTGAGAAGAAAATATCATGTACGCAATAATGGTGTTCAAGTACTTTTAAACCCAAAATAAATATATTTGAATCGAGTTGGTACAACCAATTGAACAAAAGACACCATTAAACTATAGCCAATATATCATATTCAAGAGAACAAAAACATTAAGACCAAAATTCTTAATGATCGAGATCAACAATTATAATTTAAATTGACCGTTTATATGCCGTTCACTTATCTTAAGACAAAAATAAACAAAACTAGGCATGTTCTAAAAACAAATAAATAAGCCTAGCAGATATTCAATATAAAGACCCACGTTATAGTTACGTACCTCAAACTTTGGTTCCCACTATATATACACAGTGTTAGAGCATTGCTCGGTCGAACTCGCATGCGTTGCTATCTCAAGCATGTTTTTCAATGTTAGTGATCAAAACTATATGTCTTGATATCTAGCCTATTTATAGATGTCTCGTACTAGGACATAAATAGTGTAATTGAGCCTAGATCTCTTAGCATTCATCATTTGAAGACGAAACACTACTAAGGGGATCTTTTGGAACTTCATCAACAAAAGGTATGTGGAGACTGAACTCATCTATTACTTGGAAAGTCTATTTCTTCTCTATCTCCTATATTGAGACATAAGTCGTTTTACGATATAGTTTTCTATTATACAGATTTGGGATTTCAAGCTGAGTTTACCTCGCTTATATATTTCTCGAAATATGTGTTGGCAAGCTTTCACTTTAGCCATGTTCATCTTACATTCGTGATGAAAGTCCGAATAATATCATATGAAAATTTCCGAGTTACATCTAACATGGTTAATGTGATACAATCATTTGGTGTTTCCTTGGAATGTTTGATAATTTCAATAACTTGAAAATCGCTTTGACGAAAAATAGTTTGTGAACAACAACTATATAACGTCCTATAAGAAAGTTTCAATGATTGAAATTAATAGTTGATGAGATAACCATCTTTGGATATAAGCATATATAGTGTGTTCGCACATTAGTGTACAAATTCATAAACCGAGAACCAAGTGTATGCATATGTGTGTGTACAATATTGGTAAAGGAGACAACGTAAGTATGCGTACCCATACGCATACTGGTAGAGGTTTTTGAACCGAAAACATCTGTTGTGTTTAGGAATTACAAACTCCTAAACTAGTCACCTTAAGTATGCGTATGGGGAAGTTTTCGAACGGAAAATATCTGTTGGGTTTTGGAATTACAAACTCTTAAACTAGTCACCTTAAGTATGTGTACCCGTACGCATACTGGCGGAAGTTTTCGAACCGAGAATTTCTGCTGAATTTGGAAAATTAACAAACTGAAATCTGGTTGCTTAAGTATGCATACTTAAGCTGGTTATTTTTTCAAACGGTCTTTTCATGAACTTAAACATTTAAATCTTAAGGAATGCAATCTTTGCAAACTGTGGATATAATGTTCATGATTGATTCAAGTGAATCAAACCGATTTGGTTTAAATTGTGTTCTTCTATGCAATTGAACAACTCTTTAACTGGTTTCATTTGAAGTCATTTGAACTAGTTATGGATAAAATATATAAGGTTAATAGGAGAGTAAACATATGGCTAACCTCGGTTAACTAAATGTTGAGCCAACATGAGTGTACACGTCTGGGTACGGTTACATAAACCTAAATGAGGGTACATTTCATTTGTTAGGTTTGAAAAATATTAGCTAAAGTTCGATCTAACGTTTGAAAGATATTAGCTAGGTTGAATCAGGTTTTTTATCTAACAGTGATTATTGAATGTTTTGTTAACAAGGTAACTTGGATTGCAAATCCTGATTTAAAAACTATATAAAGAAAAACTCTAACAACTGGGAAACCTAATCCTCACACTTCATGTGTGATACTAGTTGTATAGATAGAGTCGATTCTCCTTTAACCTTAGGTTTCTTCTCGAGACCACGTACGTTATCGACTTGAAGACTTCATTGGGATTGTGAATCCAGACCGATAATACTTCTCTTGTAGTTGTGTGATCTGATCTTGCTTTTATATCGTACGAGTATAATTGTAAAATTGGCTTGAGATTTATTTCTCCGATAGGTAACATAAAAAAGTAGTCACAAATATCTTCGTCTCATCGTTTTGATTCCAAAATATATTGTTTCGCTAGTCGATTAAGATTATTATGAGGTGATTGATAATACTAGGTTGTTCTTTAGAAATATAAGTCCGGTTTATCAATTGGTTCATGTTCACCTTGATTTATCAAAAGACGGAACAAAAACTCTTGGGTGTTTCTGTGGAAGACAAATATATTCAATCTTGTAGACTTTTCTATGTGAGACATATTTTTTTAATCAAGTCTTCGACTTTGGGTCGTAGCAAATCTTGGTTGTGGGTGAAATCAGCTAATGGAATCAAGTGCATAGTATCTTGATGGGATCAGAGACGTAAGGAGGACAACTGTACCTTGAGTCAGTGTGAGATTGATTATGGTTCAACTACAGTGGCCAGTTCGAAGTTAATTGGTAGTAGGCTAGTGTCTGTAGTGGATTAATACAGTGTGGTGTTCAAACAGGACTAGGTCCCGGGGTTTTTCTGCATTTGCGGTTTCCTCGTTAACAAAATTCTGGTGTCTGTGTTATTTCTTTTCCGCATTATATTTTGTTATATAACTAAAATATCACAGGTTGTGCGTTAAGATCAATCAATTAGAATATCTGACCTTTGGTTGTTGATTTACATTGATTGACACTTGAACATAGGTCTTTGATATCGTTCAAGTTTAATCCTATTATATTTAATCGGGCTCGCAGATTTCTATTTGATGATTGCAGATTGAATTAAGAGTAAGAGATATTATACTGTTTGATATACTTTATTCTAGATTGAGTTTGACTGTCTAGTTGATTCTCTAAAAAGTGTATTGGAGTAAGTCCTCTCAGATTGCCAAACGAATTGTTGGGTGTGGTTGTTAGACCCCCGCATTTTCACACAGAACCATGAAAACTTTGGTCGCGCACGACCGGAATGGGACAACTCATGATAGCACCCGGAACATGACATATCTCAAGGTAGCACCAGCACCCGGGAACAGGACAGATCTCATGGTAGCACCAACACCCGGAACATGAAAGAACAAGGACGGTTTGGATCGGTCCGGGGTTGGCTTGGACCAGTTTGACTCGGATCGGTTGGACTGGTTGGGCCGAACCAGTTGTGGACTTGTTGGACCAAACCGGACCGTGTTGGAAGACCTTTCATCCAGAGAAGCGACTAGTTGTATACTTCTTCATCCAGGGATTTCCTTCTCCTCTGAATACAAACATACGTTATTAGGTTCTCGGATTTCTTTTATTGATTTTGTACCACCGTCATTAAAAGGATATTTTTTTCCACCCCAAACAGATTTTGTTCCATAAATTTGCTTTCTTCCACGAACCGAAAGGATTTTCATCCACGGACCCAACATAAGGAACAAATCAAGATCCCCAAATCCCTAATAGCATATGACCTAAACTTCAATTTGTAAGATTTTCATGTCATGATTTAAAAAAAGAATAACCTCTTTCAATTGATGAGAACCCAAAAAAATAAAATAATTTTTTCTTTAGCGGCAGGGAAGAGCTCGTGCTTGATAACGTGTTTTAGGTGAAATAGAGGTGAAGGAAGGAGATGTAGAGACAAAAAGGAGAACCATCATACTAGATATACAAGTAGTTTTATTACATAGGTTACATTATATACATATTAAGGAATAACTAGATGGACCGCACATCCATGAGACGTAGGCCCTGTAACAATTTTTATATTTTTACGACGCTATTTTTATCCTTTTTTATTCCCACAATAGTTTTTGGTCGACAATGACTCTTAAAGTTTACTCGGATGACCCCATCGTATTGTTATCGTTGACTATGCATTATTAACCAGTAAACGAACGGTTGAACTTCTACGTGACACTCAAAATTATGTTACCAACATTGACTGCGTACTGTTGACCAGTCAACATGAGTCCTGTTTACCAATCCATATTTCGAACTCACTGTTGGTGCACTCCAAAAACTGTTTTTACTACAGTCATGATGTAGTCATGTACGTCATCCTTTTAAGAACATTGGCGATACGAAATTTTACCTTAGTGTCAGGCGTATAATTGTATGGAAAACTAGAATATAACACATTTAAAAATCCGCGTCTTGGAATTTAACAAATTTTATCTCGTTGGAAAGATTATAAATAGATTTACACAACGAGTACAAACAACAACGTCAAAAATCAGAGGTGATCATCATTTTAGGAAAAAATTTCAAAAATTTACTACACATTCGATATGCAGCCTCCAAAATAGATGCATAACACAATATGCATACACTATGCACAACACGTTATGCAACCATATTTTTGTTCATGCATCTATTATTTTGGTTATGCAGCCACTATAACACTGCATATGCCTGAATCCAACAGAAAAAACAGACGCATAACGAATTATGCAACCATTTTTTCGACTGGATAATAATTTATACATAGAAATACCAAAGTTATACATCTATAACAAGTTATGTAGCCATTGTTTTTGTTGATTTTAGTGCATACATAAAAAATTGATACATAATGCATTATGCAGCCATATTTTGGATGCATATCAGGTTATGCATCCATTTTCTCGACTTCATAACAAGTTATGCATCAATTTTCAATTTCACAACTAATAAAAAAGATGTCGGATAATGTGTTATGCATCCATTTTCTGGATTGTATAATAGTTTATACAGACATTTTCTCGACTGCTTGACATGTTATGTAATCATAACAACATCACCGATGTTACTATCCACCAACCACTGTCAACAACAACTCCATTAGCACCATTATAACATGTCCTCCATGAGTATTGTCAGCTCCATTTACTGAAGTAATTAATAAAACTAGTGGAGTTCAATCCACAATTTAGTTGTGTTACTGGTGGTATTGTGAGTGGTGATAAAAATTTATCTTCACATGCCAAAGCCATGCGGCCCTACCACCATGCCGCTGGCTGCCAAACGAAGGGTTGGAACAATCAACGGCTACCCTTCCATCTGATATGCAGATCTCAGCCTACAAGTTCGCCACCTAATGCCAAAATCCTAATTATGGCCGCGCCTAAAACATGCCAAAGCCATGCCGTCCCTACCACATGCCACTGGCTGCCAAACGAAGGGTTGCAACAATCAACTGTCTCCCTTCCTCCTGAGATGCAAATATCATCTGTACAAGCTTTCCATCAAACGCATGGCCACTTTTGGCCTAATGCAAAGCACTAATTTTGGCCGCACCTAAACTATGCCAAAACCCTATTTTTGGCCTTGCCTAAACAACGCCAAAATCCTAGCTCGACCGCGCCTAAACCATGCCACAGGATTCAAATGAAGGGTTGCAACAATCAATGGCCACCCTTCCTCCTAAGATACGAATCTCAGCCATACAAACTTTCCACCAAACGATTTACGGCAATATCTTGGCCACGACGCCAAAACCCTAATTTGGTCGTGCCAAGAGCATGCAAGTGCTGCAACCATGCCGCTGGTTGCCAACGAAGGGTTGAAACAATCTACGGATACCCTTCCTCCTGAGATGAAGATCTCATCCGTACAAACCTGCCACCAAACGACTCGTGGCAATTCTTGGCTACAATGCTAACTCTTGGTCACGGCACCAACTTGGTTGCGATGCTAACTCTCTGGTCACGGCACCAACCTGGCTACGATGCCTATTCTTTGGTCATGGAACCAACTTGGCTACAAACACCAAATCCTTTGGCCACGCCACACGTAGCAACATGCTACACGTTTTCCACGAAAACACTCGAGACATCAAAACATCTCATAAACTGGGGGATGCTCATCAGGGTATTCGTCTGGCGGTTTACAACGTGCGGCGTACACTACGCCCGTTACAGGAAAGTGTCATAAGGGTGAGGCGGTAAGTAAATACAAGAAGTAATGGTGAAAAGTTTCCTTCTTTATGGAAACATCAATTCCAGGCGTTACCCGTTACCATTTTCTTCCATTTACTCAACTGTTTCCACTTCTTTTGAGATCAGGGTACGTTTTGTTGCGACTTGTATAAATAGGTCTCACCTATTTTCACCAAACACAAGTTTTGGTCAGGAGAATACAACACTCGGAAATCACTTGTTAGCTTTCCCATCTATTAGCTTTCCACTTTCTGATACAGGTCGTCAAACAACTACTCTTCCCGAATCAACCATTCTGGTCTCAACGCTCTCTTTGCTTCCCTCACTAGACCAACCCTTCTCCTTCACTTTGTGACCGAAGCAAGTCTGGAACGGCCATTTCTTGGTTTATACTGGATTTGTACAGATTGGTCTCTCGAATCAAAGTACTCCCGTACATTACATTGTTTAGGGTTTAAACTCGTTTGTCACCAACACACCCGAAATTACCGAAATCAGCAGAAACTGTTTTCATCCTCAAACAACTGGAAAACAAGAAATTAATTGGTGTTCGTTACCGCTGTTGTTGCATCATATTCTTCTCGGTGCTGTTAGGGTTTGGGTTAGGAGTTAGTGATTAAATGTTTGCATTGAACCATAATTTGCTTCCCTAGATTTGGTTTCCGGGGTGATGGTTGGATTTATAAGTTAAAAAAAAATATTTGGGTACGTGAGATTTAAATCCATGAAGAAGAGAACTCTAGAGATATGTTATGTGGATAGTTCACAATGTGATGTTGATAAAGATGCTTGTGTTTGGTGGTTCTCGTTGATGAAAGATGAAGATAGTTTTGTTGGGTATTTTTCGAATGGATAAAGGAGATTAAAGTCTTGTTTATAAGATCAGAATAACACATCACTTGATGGTGTGTTACAGAGGTCAAGTAGTGAGAGGCAATACGAGAGTTGTTGTTGCTGTGGTTTGATCGTATGGTCGCTCGTGGATGGCGTTCCATGGTATGATGGAAAGCAACCCATGTTGGTGGCTATAATTTGGCGAGAACAAAAGTAAGAAGAAATATGTTCGAGTAAGTTCAGGAAAGATGTAAGAAAGTGTTATTTAGTTTGTAACAGTGTGGGTGTTACAAAAGTTAGTGTGATAGTGTTACAGATTAAAGAGTAGTGTGATTGAAGGATGTCACAGTTAAGTATTACTAGAGAATTATTACAGAAGCGTCACAGAAGAAAGGGTCACAGTTGTGACAGTGAGGCATAACAAAAGGTGTTATAACAGTGAAAAAGTGTGACATTTTCTGGAAGAGGTATTGCAGAAATAAGATTCAATAATCATTGAGGTAAAGAAGCTTGATCGTGAGTGGTTGATTCAAAGGGTTAAGTCATGAATTTGAAATCGATGAGGATGGAGGAACAAAGCTGGTATTGCAGTTAGGAGGACTGGTACACTTTGATGGCGGATCAAGGGTATTGCAGTCAAGAGGACTGATATGTTTTGATTAAGTTGAAATCGAATTAAAAAACTCAGGATGAAAAAGAAAGTTGGGTGGTTATGTTTGAGCTGAAGGGAGGATGGTAGGTGTTTAAGCTCAAACATGTTAAGCTTAAGTGTGGTTGAACAATTTGTGGGAGAAACTTGGAAATCCTACAAAGTGTGGCAGACTTTGTAAAGAAAACAAGATTGTGAGAGAATCTTGAAGAAGTAAAGAAGTGTGAAAGTTTCGACTCTAACAAGCGTAACTGGAACAAAGAAGAAAAGAGAAGAGAAACAACAGTAAGGTTGTGAAGATGATGAGAGAGTGAAGACAACAATAGTGACTGAGACCCCACCATTTTTTTTACTAATGCCACGTCGATGTTTAGACATTACATGTAAAGATATGTAGACATCCAGAATGTAGGTATAATATTATGTTGGATAAATGTAGACATCAATGTTTCAAAGTCTAGACATCGGACACTATTCATAAAATATGTAGACATCAGGCTATAAATACGTGGACATCGGTCAAAATATGTGGACATCAGGATATAAATATGTAGACATAGGACTATAAAGGGTATCTTATGTATTATGTAAAGTCACTCCTACTTTTGGAAGATTTTCAAAATCAATCATACATTCGGAAGACTTTGACCATTTAATCCCACCCGTGGTAATTTCTTCCATATTACTTACAGAGATTGGGGAAATCATAAAAATCACAAATGCAGCGATCAAGTATGTACATATGTCACCCAAAACCCTAGAATAAAGAGAGTGAAATTGTTTAAACACGGGGACTTTTTTCTGAAATTCAGGGGTCCTGGTACCTATGTTGTAAAAGGAGCTAAGAGAGGCGAGGCGCCAATCCCATCGCCTTATTTCGCCTAGCGTTTAAGCTAGGGTTGTCAATGGGTTACCCGGAACCGGACCCGATCAAATAGGGTCCGATTCCGGGTCCTAAAATTGGACCCATTAACAACTTAAGACCCAACGGGTAATTACCTGATTGAACCTGAATCTTAACGGGTAATATCCGATGGGTACTCATGGGTAATGGATACCCGGTTATTTCATCTTTTATTCCTTTTTTTAGCAAAATAACAAGCATTTTGCTACTTTTGGCTTTGATCTTTTTTTCATTTTTCATTTTTTCTTACATTTGATCTTTATTTAATAAATAAATAAAAAAGAAAAAACAAATTTTTATAAAAATAAGTTAGGTTCAAGTCAAAAAGAGAAATATATCAAGTTTTTGAACTTTTTTTAATGTATTTTTTTAATACCCAATGGGTACCCGAAACTGATGGGTATCCGGGATTTTTAACGGGTCCGGTTCCGGATCCACAAATTTAGGGACCGGACCCGAAACCGTTAAAAACTGCACCTTATTTTTATAAGTAGGATCCGAGTCCGGATCTAATAGTACCTGGGAGGACCCTAACCCATTGACAATCCTAGTTTAAGTGCTCCTTGGGCGCCATAGACGTCAAAAAAAGAAAAAAAAATGGTGATGTCACCTCGCCTTGGCACTAATGTTTATTAGGCGCTGACCCTACAGTTAGTGTTCCTTTTACAACATAGCATGATCCTGCTTATAAATGAAGGACTTGGTCTAATGAAATGAGGCTGTTTAGATGATTAAGCATTGTGTTGGACTTTGTGGGTTCTATTTTTTTTCCTTTTTATTTTGAAGACAACTATGTGTTCAATTGTTTGAGTTGAAGAAGATATTTTAATGGATAATACTCTCGTTGAAAGGAAAATGGGTGTGGCGTTATGGTCGAGGAGAAGAGATTTTGGATTAATGGGAGTATAGTGTTGTGTTTGTTTTATTCTTACACTCTGGCTACACCATTTAATGCGGTTTTGGGTCCCATTTGGCTCTTGTATAGTTTCCGGAGATTTTGATTGCCGCAGCTCAACATAGTTCCAATTGACTAATTTCTTATGTGGGTTCTGGTCAAAAATGGTAGATGGTATTCCTAGGAGTGACCGTTTTCTGCATTATAAAGTTGGTCACTTTGAAGACCTTGTCGTATTAGTGGGATCACTTTTATCCGACCCAAAAACTAATTTCATGAATTGGTTAATTGGTTAGTGACTCGTATGAGTCCAAGGTAATCCGAATGATTCATGGGAAGATTCACCTTGGTGTAATGTTGTTACTGATGTACTCCCTCCATTCCTAATTAATAGTCTGGTTTTGTTTTTAAAAAAAATTAAAAAAAATTAAGAGAATTAATCATTGAAAATGGTCCTCATGATACTTGTCAATAAAAGAAGTGAAGTCAAATGGTCCCCACAACACTTGCCAGCAAAAGAAGTAAATTGAAATGGTCCACCTGACACCTATCATCAAAAGATGTTAAGAGAAAAATGGTCCCAGAAAATTAAAGTAACATTTGACTTTCATAATTAGGAAACCCACCTATTTTTTTGAAACATCTAAATATAGAAACCAACCTATTATTTAGAAATGGAGGGAATAGGATTTTATAACCAAAACCTCACTTGTATGGAGGGATTTTGGGTGAAAACACAACCGGAACTGGGAACAAACAACAGCAGCTACACACTTTTTCTAATTTCACTTTTATTATATAAGCAAATTTGTTCCCGGTACATCCTCAACTGTTGAGATTGAGATATAACTTGACAATAATAAGAAAGAGATTGAGATATAACTTGACTATAATAAGAACATTACATGTTTATGCCATAAATTAGTGATCACAAGATTCGCATTTCAACCAACAATCACATCGATTGAAAAGGCCCTTGTAGCCAAATCCAATATCCCTCTATTCCAATTCATTCCAGTGATCCACATATTCATAAGAAAATTCTTCATGCAGAACGGCAACAAAACTTATGCATGCTCAATAAAACACCAATTATTTGTAGACAGGGTTACACTCATACCCGTGGGAACAGCACCTATTCATAAATTAATTTCTTAGTACAGAAAGCTCGGATAAGACCCTTTAATTTACTTCAGCCAAGTAACTTACTTCATTCAAATGTACATCTGCGCATGACAGCATTCAAATAGCGTTGTTGTCTTTATCACCTTCTCCTATCCTCATGGAATCAAGTAATGATTTCCCGTCAAGTTTATGGGAAACATATTTCTTCAAATAATCCAGATGCCCAATTGTTCTGAACATGGCAGGTGTTGCTGGTGTGATCATGCGAAGTATGGGACCTATTTCCCTATCGAGTTTAAGGTTATGAAATGTTGCAACTGATAGCCTCTCCTTTGTTAAATTTATTGTTGCTCTGTGTTCCACGCTGCGGTAAATCCCATTACTCATTATCTGTTAAAAGGTAACAAGAAATAATTAATAGCCAAAACTCGGTAGATGTCCAAGGCTTGGATAATTGGATTTCATTAGATCTTTGTACCTCCAAAGTATCTCCAATGTTCACTACAAAGGCATTAGGTAGAGGTTTAATTGGAACCCATGATTTTTCTTTTTTAATCAGTAATCCATCCACTTCGTTGAGTTGAAGGAGGATCGTCAAACCACCAGAATCTGAATGTGGTGATAAGCCGATGACGTGCTCGGGTTGAGGACAAGGTGGATAATAGTTCATCCTCATTGCCTGTACCCCGCCTTCAAAAGATTCTGCCATGACGTTAGTCTCCATTTGTAAAGCCTTCTCCATCGACTTAACAATTCACGGATTATACAATTTTGGTTTAATAGAATCATGTTTTTCCTGTTCAACAACCACCCTTTGCAAACGCCAAAGGACACAACGTTTTTGGAACAGTTGATCCGAAACTAAATACATCCATGTTCCATGAAAGTTTCTTTTGGTAAGAGATTTTAATACCTATTCTTTGAAACGTCGCAACTTGGATTTCAAAATCCTATTAATCGGTTATGAACTACTGTGACAATAAATTCTTTAGCCAGCCATTTTGGTAAAACTCCGATCGAATTTTTGGGTTTCGTCTGTTTTTTGTTGAGCGATTAACAGAGAAACCCAAATATTAGTGGGATACTTGAAGGAAGTGCAAGAAGACACATTAGTCAGCCATTTTGGTAAAACTCCGATCCATTTTTTTGGTTTCGTCTGTTTGTTGTTGAGTGATTAACAGATATTCAGGAGTATACGATTTCAGTCATTTCGAACCCCAATATTAGTGGGATACTTGAAGGAGGTGCAAAAAAAGACACGACCCAGGGTGTTTGATCGAGAATGGTTCTTCAATCATGATAGTTCTGTTTGGAGGCTTTATAGCAAAGTTGTACAGACAGAAAGCCGTATCAAATCTAATCATAATGTATTTAATCGGTTATAATTCACCAATAACAGTTTTATGGTGTTTTGGGTTGGATTTCTTGAAAAATATATATTTTCGACTTATTTGTATTTCGAGTTCGCTTGAGTTGGTCTGGAGTACATAATTTGCGCCTTAATTTGCTTTTTTTTTTTAGTGAAGCTTACTTCTTTACTTTGTTTTCATCAGTGCAACGACCGGTGGCGCCTGATATGCACCATGTGCACCAGTTCTAGGTGTCCATATGATTGATGAAATCCAAACAAAATCAGATCAAGTACAGTACAGTTGTAAGTGTCATCAGCGATCAGATTTTGTAAGTCTTTTTTTGAGAAAATGGTTCAGTTTTATTAAAACAGAAAAAGAATCGATCAGATTTTCTAAGTCAATAATGTCAATTTGGTTCAATTATTTTTTACGAAATGGCTTCCATGGACTTATTGGTGGTTTAGACAATTCGACAA
Source organism: Papaver somniferum (assembly GCF_003573695.1). Classification (NCBI taxonomy): domain Eukaryota; kingdom Viridiplantae; phylum Streptophyta; class Magnoliopsida; order Ranunculales; family Papaveraceae; genus Papaver; species Papaver somniferum. The sequence continues at coordinate 51,816,217 of NC_039359.1, read as the reverse complement.
AACATGTTTTGGTACAGATGGAGAGATAACAGGCTTGGTCAACCTATAAACCAAATCATTTTTTGGTTAAGATGGAGGCAAGACAAATTTTGATCAACCTATTAGCCAAAACATGTGACATGTTAATATATGATTTTACTATGGTTTGGTCATGGAAAGCAATTATCCCGTCTGAGAGGTATTTTATGTGTTGGGTCAACAATGTTTATAATTGACTTTTGCCTTTCTTCACAATTTGCTTTTAGTTTCTTTAGATTTTCCATTATACGTCCACCATTTTCTGAAATAAGTGTCTATGTAGTCGATTGAGGACAAGCAGGTCGTACTGATTTTGGAAAATTAAACTATGTCGGGACTCCGGAGGTAAATCATATTATTTTAAAAGTTAATCGGTGTAATATCTTATACTTAGGTTGATGTTTGGCTAATGCAAATTATGGCTATTTGTAGAAAGCTTGGCAAATTAATGGCAGACCGGGTTTATCTTAAGTTGCACTACGAAGCAGGACCTTAAGATAATAACAAGAACCATAGATTTAAACTTTTTTGTCTTCAAAAGCAATGAGAAGCTTTTCAAATACCATTTTTTATTATTCCTCCAGGATTCACGCCGACAAGGCTCTTTCCTACTCTTTATGGGTGAATCTCTATTCAACCCAGATTTTTAGGATCCATCAATGGAATTGTTAACCATGTAATCTGTGTACAATAATTGTTTCCATTTCATTTATAAGTTTTACGTATCAATTATTTGTTCTCAAATTAAGTTCTTTTTTTTGATCGGTCAAAGAGGATGTATTAAAATGCACACAAGCCGTGTACGGGCGATTATAACTTACCAAGAGCGAAAAGCTCACAAAAGAAGCGACAAGACAAAAGAAAAGCTAAAGCAAAGAGATTTCTAAGAATACAAAGAGTATCAACAAAAGAATATACAAATTGTGAAACCTAAAAGTCAAAAGCCACTTGCAAACCACGAAGAAGACCACTACCTATTGTCAATTAGCAACATCAACATTTTCTATAATTAAATCATCGTGATTTTTTGCGAGATCTTTAAACATTTCTTCACGATTAGTCTTTCGAAGTGGAAATTCTAAGCCCCAAGAAAAACCAAAATCCAAAAATTTATCTGCCGAAACTTTGTTAGGGACTTTAGATTTAGGAGGCTTTTTCATTTTAAAACTTGAGAGATTATCATTTGGGAGCATACATGTATATTTGGATTTCGAACTCAATTTCTTACCAATTCCTTTACTTGGTTTGGACGATGACGCCTTTGCGATGCTTATCATTGAATCTTCCAAAACTAATTGGCAGGTGGATATCTCTTCTTCTTCTTCTTCTTCGAACTCATGAAACCTGTTTTGAGATTCAAAACCAGGGAATGGCGAGATCAGCAGTTGGGATGCTAGTACCTTCCAAAACCAGATGACCATTTTCATGAGTAGGAACCTGCAAGTGGTTTTCTTTCTTCTTTTTTCCAGCGCCTTTCTTTCTTTTATAAGATACCCACTCGCCAAAGACCTTTTCTTGATCAATTAACCTCTCCTCATTCATGCACATCTCTGCACAAGGATCAACCACAATACACGATGCATTGGGAACAACACCCCAGCACATGCCATCCACTTTTCTCAAATTAAGTTCTTATTGTATTCAGATTTAGGATTTCAGATTCTTGGCAGGGAACACCCGCTGAAATCATTTGTATTCAGTTAGAAGAAGACAGGAGAGATATCCCTCCTAACTTCAATTCCTAATAAATAAAATTCATTTTTTGCATCAAAAAAAAAAGAAATTAAGTTCTTATTGTGTGTGGACTACATCACGACAAGAATGAAATGTGTTTGCTAAGGATTTCTGTATGAGTAAATTAATGTATGCGTTATATCGTCCAATTTACCTTCGCAAATTCGATTTGACAAGAGCTATGAAATTCTTTGCCAAGTAGTTAGATTATGAAGCAAAAGAGGAATTGGTCGGAACTCAGTAACCAGTTTGTGATCCCTGAAAAGATGCGTCTGGCAAGTTTCAAGTGGAATTCATGCTTTGACTTTATATCTGGTTTAGCTTTGGTAAGAGGGTTATGGGTTCAGTTTAAGGTTATTTGTAGTCTATTACAAAGATATCATGTTTACAACATTATTAGTCACTGCTTCTTTCACTCATATTTTTAGTGTGTTTGCTTAGATTACAACAAAACACAAGTTGTTAGTGTGTTTATTCAGACTACAACAAAACGCTAACTTACTGAAGATTTTTACAGAAAGAGGCGGTGTAAGACAAAAAAGGTGGAACGTTGTCTTTGGAAGCAGTGGGATGGGAAAAACATTTTTATTCAATTTGTTGGCAGATGGATTAAGATCGATATCGAAAATTGTTTTACCAGTAGCTGAACCAGGAATAACATCACTCCCATTGTACGGAGGGAGTACAGCACATTCAACATTCAAAATACCTGGCATACGAAACAGAACATATTTGGCAAAGTTAATGTGTAGGGTAGAGTGGACCTAATAATATGGGATGAAGCAACAGTGGTGCATAAACATGCCTTCGAATCAGGTGGATAGGATATTGAAGGATTTGATCAGCAATCCGATCAAGTTATTTGGAAGAAAAAATATAGTCTTTGGTGGAGATTTCAGGCAGATGTTGCTGATGACTCCCAAAGCAACCAGGAAAATGACTATTGACGCACCGATAAATAGACAAATAAGAGATTTCAGAATCGTCAGCCTTGGTGAGAACATGTGACTAATTTTTGGAGTTTCGTCTGCAACGAAAGAAAAAGAAGAATTCGGTAAATAGGTACTCAAACTTGAAAATGGACATCTTTCAGCAATTGCACTTACCGATATGAAAAACCCAACTTGAGAATTGCGCGAAACAAATTGTGTCCATCATGTATCCAAGATTTCTCGACATACATATGGTGAGACATAATAGTTAAGTGAAATATGTGTATTGGCACCAAAAACGATAGACTGGATGAAATTAACCACTACATTGTTTCGACGGTCCCCGGAGAAACGCATCATTTATTGAATTCATGCAACATTACCGGATGACAGGATTCATTCAATATCAAGATGCTCCATACTCTAACCAAATTTTTTAATTCCTTGGAATTTCCAGGAATTACAGACCATCACTTGAAATTTAAAATTGGAGTTCCGGTTATGCTACTACAGAAATGAACGAGCACTACAAAATAAGTAGCTTCTAGGGACGACTGTGTTGAAAAAACCGTCCCTAAAGAAGGATATTTGGGAGAGTGATGGCCTGACCGTCCCTAATAGTCATAAAATATTTAAATCAAGGCTAAAATATGTCCGTTCCAAAAAAAAAATGGCCAAATAGTATTAGTGACGGTGGAACAGGGGACGGTACATAAACCGTCCCTAATACCTCTTGGGACGGCTTTTTGTCCTCTTGGGACGTTTTTTGGCCGTCCCAAGAGGCCTTCTGTTTTGTAGTGGAGAACATGGGTCTTTGCAACATAACCCGATTAATTGTAAAACAAATTGATAAAAGGGTTATTGAAGCACAGATCATACCAGGCAACCACGTCAAATTTCATGTGTACATTCCAAGGTTCATATTATCTCCTACTGCCGCAAACTTACCTTTCGTATTAAGAAGAAGGAAATATCCTATAAACGTTTGATTTGCTATGACAATCAACAAGAGCCTAGGTCACTTATTACTCATGAACATTTATATATGGCAGTATCTAGAACGGCATCAAGAGAAGGTCTGAAGATTCTGATAAAGAAAAATGATAAGTTATGTACATCTAGCGATCCAATTTTTACCACCTGCGATGTAGAAACTCTCGAAACAGCGGGTGCTTATGCACCGGATTAGATGCTTGTAAGTTATAAATCGTCGGTTTAAGAAAAAAAAATAGTCCTATATAAATAATCAACCACTACCACCCTATGTAACGAATGATGTCAGCACCACCGCCGCCCCACCTATACATAATACCATCACTGGAATCAAATTGCTAATTATTTTTTTCCATCGGATTTTTGGACTTTTAATTTTTGTACTAATGTTGTTGAAACGAAGTGTTAATGAATCAAAAACTGGTCAACCAAGAAATCATATAATTTTTGTTGATATTTCGATTAGGCTTTTGATCATATCCAATCATCCTTAAATTTTTATAATTTTATATTAATCGGTTGTTTTGCTTTAGTTGTTCATGTTAGAGCATTGCTCAGTCGAACTCGCATCCGTTGCTATCTCAAGCATGTTTATCAATATTAGTGATCAAAACTATAAGTCTTGATTTCTAGTCTATTATAGCTAAAGTCTCGGAATATGATACAAAGTGTAGTTGAGCTCAAGAACTCCATGGCAATCATCATAGAAGACGAAGAACTACTCAAGGAACTGGTGGAACTTCATCGAATAAAAGGTATGTGGAGACTTGAACTTATATATCACTCAAAAGTCTATTTATCTCTTATCTTGAGACAAAAGTCGTTTTGCTGTATAGACTTTGATTATACGTATTTGGTATTTCGAGCCGAGTTTATCTCGCCTATCTATTTCTCGAAATATATGTTGGTAAGCTTTCACTTTAGCCAAATTCATCTTTACCTAGTGACGAAAGTCATGTTATGTTTCAATCACTTTGAAAATTGCTTTGATGAGAAATGGTTTGTGAATAACTACTATATAACGTCCTCTAAGAATGTTTCAATATTTGAAATGAGATTTTTAGATTATATAACCATTGGTGGATATAAGTATTGTTGTGGAAACACATATATGTATAAGTCCTTATTCCTTGAAACGAAGTTTGCGAACTTTGTTGATCAAGAGAACCGGAACAAGAGCCGTGAACTCAGTCCGCGAACTGGCGGAAGTTCTTGACTCGAGAAAATCTGCTGGAGTTTGTGAACTCCTTCCGGGAACTTAAATCCGCGAACCCAGTCCGCGAACTTGAGTTGGGTATATCTAAACACAATTGTTCTTGAACTCATGTTTTTATAAACTAAGGAATACATTTCAAACCGTGGCTATAAAGTTCATGAACCGATTCGAGTGAATCAAATCGTTTTTGCTTCAATTGTGTCTTGTGTAGTTACATAAGATTTCCTTGTAATTGAACAAATCTCTAACTAGTTCATTTGGGTCATTTGAACTAGTTATGGTGAAGAAGAATATGGTTGATATGAAATTGCTCATATGGATAACCATTTGGTTAACTATTGTTGAACCAACAAATGTACATGTTTGGGTACGGTTACACAAACCTAAAATCGTGCATTTCAATTGTGTGTAACAAGCTAAGTTTTCGATCCAACGGTTGAAAGATATTATCTTGAATCTAATCATGTTTTTATCTAACGGTGAATATTGAATGCTTTGTTACCAAGCTAAGATTGATTGCAAACTATGATTTGAAAGACTATATTAGGGAGAACTCTAGCAACTGGGAAACCTAATCCCCACATCTTATGTGTGATACTAGTTGTGTAAGCTAGAGTCCATTCTCCTTTAACCTTTGGTTTCTTCTTCGAAACCAGGTTAACGACTTAAAGAATTCATTGGGATTGTGAAGCCAGACCGAAACTACTTTCTCGTAGTTGTGTGATTTAATCTGGTTGTTTCTATCGTACGAGTACAATCGCAAAGATTGGCTTGAGACTGATATATCTGATAGGAAAGATCAAAAGTAGTCACAAACATCTTCGTCTCATCGTTTGTGATTCGAATGTATCTTCTTTCGCCGCGTCGATTAAGATTATTGTGAGGTGATTGATAATACCAGGTTGTTCTTCGGGAATATAAGTCCAGGTTAGCAATTGGTTCCTGTTCACCTTGATTTATCAAAAGACGGAAAAAAACTCGTAGGTATTTCTTTGGGAGACGGATTTATCTATTACTGTAGACTTTTCTGTGTGATACATATTTGTTTATTAAAGTCTTCGACTTTGTGTCGTAGCAACTCTTAGTTTTGGGTGAGATCATCTAAGGGAATCAAGTGCGTAGCATCCTGCTGGGATCAGAGACATAGGAGCATAACTGTACCTTGAATCAGTTTGATATTGATTGGGGTTCAACTACAATCCAGACCGAAGTTAGTTTGAAGTAGGCTAGTGTCTGTAGCGGCTTAATACAGTATGTGTTCAATCTGTACTAGGTCCCGGGGTTTTTATGCATTTGCGGTTTCCTCATTAACGAAACTCTGGTGTCTGTGTTATTTCTTTTCCGCATTATTTTTTTTGTATAATTGAAATATCACAGGTTGTGCATTGTTCAATCAATTAGAATATCCGACCTTTTGGTTGTTGATTTAAATTGATTGACACTTGGATATTGGTGTTTGGTACCATCCAAGTTATCTTACTAGTATTTGATAAAGACTCGCAGATTTCTATTTGCTTGAGTATATATCAAATATAGAGATTGAGATATTAACTCCTTTGATATACTTTTTATCTAGATTGAGTCTGACTGTCTAATTAATTCTCTAGAAAGTATATTGGAGTTTGTCCATACAAATTCTAAGCGAAATATTGGGTGTAGTTGTTGTACCCCCGCTTTTTCAATTGGTATCAGAACAGGAAAACACGTTTAAGACCTTACAAGTTTGTGTTTGTGGCAATCTGATTCTGAGGACAATATCTCTAGCATCTACGCAAACTAAGATGTCTTATAAAGATTTTAACTATGCCAAATATCTTTGGAATGCCTCAAAGGATTACTTCTTAGAAGATTCTTCCGAATCCCGAGGTAGGAATGTTATCCCATGTGTAGACATCTCTCTATCCGATGAGACATTGGGCACTATGGCAAAAGCTGAAATGGAGCTCACCAGAATTTCACAAAATTCTACTGAGGCTATTGATTTTCAAGATCATGACCAACGTATTGATGAATTTGAAAAGTCTCTTGATCGAGAACGTGATCTCTATAACATCATTGAGTCCTTCTCTAACAATATTAAGAAACTTCTCCAAGAAACTACTCTACAGCGTGAAAAGATTAGTGTTCTTGAGAATATTGTTACGGAAGACTCAATTAGATAAAAACGTTTGATCGAGACGCATTCATCAGATCTTAACATACTTCGTGTCGAAAAAGAGAAACTAGGTGCATCTCTTACTCTATCCCATGAACAGTGCAGATCCTTGGAAAAGGAAAACTCTGTTTTAAGGGGAAATTCTTCTGTACAAACTAATTAAATTACATGAAGAAAAGTTCTCCAGAAGAAGATTGTGTCAAGAAAAGTTTACATAACTTACAATCTTCTCATATGGCTATGATTCAAAAGGTGCCAATTATTGCCTCTTATCCACGAACCTGTACATTCTATGGGGAAAAAAAATCACTATGTTATCCATTGTTTTTCCAGGAGTAAACAAATTTCTAAACTTCATAATTTGCTTCTTTCCACTGTCAATGGAATAAATAGTCGGTCGACTACTACAGCGAATCACATGACCACAGAAAACTAGATACCTTATAAAAATGATCTCCTTCCTAGAAGTCATCACATGGCTCAAATGCATTCTAGTGGTATAAATTCTTGTGCTGCTGATAAAAGAATTCCATGTGTTTATAAGACTGTTTCTGGTAAATCTAAGTCTAGAAAATGGATCCCTCTCTATCCTGATCCTCTTGAACCAGTTGCTAGAGGTCCTAGATTTAGTCCTCAGAGAAAGCCTTCTGAAGGATGTGTTAAACAAGTTGTGTATTACTCTTCTGGGATGAATGTCAACTGAACAAAGGCGAAGAACACAAATATCAAGCTGTCAGATGATATGTACAACTCATTTCTCAATAATCATGGTGGGATTAATTTCCACTCTACCACCTGACTCCAGGTATTCTTTTCCTTGTTTCTAACTTGAGAGGTGCAAGGAAATTTATTGATAAATGCTGAAGTATGTTGTATATTATTTCAGTTTGATGTTCTGTGCTGACATTCCACAACGTTCGCGTTCTCCTCTTGATAGTTCTTAGGGTTTCCAAAAACAAGAGTTTCCTTCTCCTATTTACATACACACATATATCATTCTATATTGTGTTTTTTTCCATTCCTAACAAAAAATTATATGGAGAACTATGCAAAATCTCAAGAGATTGTGCATCTTGATATGGAGGAAGACGCTCAAGGACGTGAGTCAATTCAAGAGATGGTTCTAAAGAAGATGTTTGAAAGAAAGGATCACAACTCATGGATTGATGATTCTGTCAAGGATTTAATTCATTTTCAGAACGATTAAAAGGTCGAGTTTGCAAATCTTCAACTGCAAGTAAACCAACTCTTGGATGGTCCGGCCAGAATCCTTGCTAATCAGAATATTCTGATACAGAATCAAAAGAAGCTCATCATGGGCTGTCAAGGCTGGACAGCTTTCTCGGGTTGTTGATCGTAAAGTTGGTGTTCTAACTCACGAACATGGTGTATCTACGGTAAAGAGAGTAAAGGAAATCAGTGACACCTTCTTTGATGGATTCATTGAAAGATATGAGGTTCTCAACGAACTATGATTTTCTTCTAGTTTTCCTAGTAGATCTTCTCTTTTATTGTTTTATTTAGAAGAATAACTAGAGTTTGGAATAGCCATTATTGTGAGTGTACACATAGCTATGTCCATCGTTTTCATCTTCATGCTTTTAGATTTATTTCTTTAAATTCTAAAATTGTTTGGAAGATGATATTTGTATTAATCTTTATGGTTTTATATATTGCAATCTATTATGGGATATGTGTATTTTTGCCCGTGAACTGTGACTATCCCATATCTTGCCAAAAGTAAAGTCTTTCGTAAGTCGATATTTATGTATTGATAAAAGAATAAATGGACTTTTGAAAAATACAAAAGTTAAGCCTATTATGTCAATTATTGATGAAAGATAGGTTAAAATCTTTTCTTTACAAGGATTATGTCTATTGTATGTCATTGTACAAATGGTGATGGAAAATAGAATGAGTCCTTGCTTATTCCACGGTATTAGGTCGATCTACGATCCACAATTCTTGTGTATATACTTTGTTGTTCCATAAGGTGTCTTATGTTGAGCTCTATCGAATGAGCTATTGTTTTGGCTTAGTTGTTGCTCCGTGAGGTACTTTATGTAGAGCATATTCAACTAAATTAATCATCTTGTTTGGTTATTTAGTTGTTTCTCTGTAAGTTTTCTTATGCCGAGAATGACCAATTTAATTGATTACTTTTGTGATTAGTTTGGTTGTGTATTCCGATTAGATTAATCGTGGGTTCTCTTGTGATTAATCTAATTGGGTGTTTTTTTTTGAGTCTCCATAAGTTCACTTATGTTGAGCATTTAAGATTAAATCATGGGTTCTATTGTGGTTAATTTAATTGAGTATTTTGAATTTAAATTCATACTTATATGTGATTTGTTATGTCCAAAGAAATCCTTCATTTCTTTCGAAATTAAGGTCGCTCTTGTTGTTCTTTCGGGAATGATATATTATAGGGAAGAGTTCTTAATTGAACTTGTGCTTAATTGCCAAATCTTTGTGGGGAGTGCGGTTGTAGAATATTATATGGGTTATCTTGTATCTTTAAACTCCTTGATGAATGCATTTAGCTTCGGATTTATGATTTCATATAAATAAGATGATATGTACTTTCTTTTGGTCATGAAATGTCTCTTTTGGAAATTTCATAAGGATCCCGTTCTTGTACCTTTGATAATTTTGTTGATAAAAGGGGGAGAATTAATATGTAGTTCACACTACAAATACATATTGTTTTCGGATCATTATGTAAGGAGGAGTGGTTTCCATGTGAGATGGAGTATTGACTAAGGGGGGGTGATATATATGACCATAGTATTTTTGTTAAAGTTATGATACAATTGAACTTTGATGTTGTGTAATGATACTATGACACTATATAAGAATGATCGAGAATTATGTTTTCTCATTGTTATATCTACGGCTTTTCAACAACGATGATGATGAACTTACAACCTTTGGGATCATTGGAGTACTTGGAAGTGACGAAGATTTCGAGTAATGTTAAAGATTAGACATATGGAATAGGAGCTACAAAAGTTATTTATATATATATATATTTTTTATTCCATATGTATTGATAGTTTTCACTAAAATTGACAAAGGAGGAGATTGTTAGAGCATTGCTCGGTCGAACTCGCCTGCGTTGCTATCTCAAGCATGTTTGTCAATATTAGTGATCAAAACTATAAGTCTTGATTTCTAGTCTACTATAACTAAAGTATCGGAGTAGGATAGAAAGTGTAGTTGAGCTCAAGAACTCCATGACAATCATCATAGAAGACGAAGAACTACTCAAGGAACTGGTGGAGCTTCATCGACTAAAAGGTATGTGGAGACTTGAACTTATCTATCACTCAAAAGTCTATTTATCTCCTATCTTGAAACAAAAGTCGTTTTGCTGTAAAGATTTTGATTATACACATTTGGTATTTCGAGCCGAGTTTATCTCGCCTATCTATTTCTCGAAATATTTGTTGGTAAGCTTTCGTTTTAGACAAATTCATCTTTACGTAGTGACGAAAGTCATGTTATGTTTCAATCACTTTGAAAATTGCTTTGACGAGAAATGGTTTGTGAATAACAACTATATAACGTCCTCTAAGAATGTTTCAATGATTGAAATGAGAGTTTAGATTATATAACCATTGGTGGATATAAGCATTGTTGTGGAAACACATATATGTATAAGTCCTTATTCCTTGAACCGAATTTTGCGAACTTTGTTTATCAAGAGAACCGGAACAAGATCCGTGAACTCAGTCCGTGAACTGGCAGAAGTTCTCGACCCGAGAAAATATTCTGGAGTTTGTGAACTCCTTCCGGGAAGTTAAGTCCGCGAACCCAGTCCGCGAACTTGTGTTGGTTATATCTAAAGACGATTGTTCTTGAAGTCATGTTTATATAAACTAAGGAATGCATTTGCAAACCGTGGCTATAAAGTTCATGAACCGATTCGAGTGAATTAAATCGTTTTTGCTTTAATTGTGTCTTGTGTAGCTACATAAGATTTCCTTGCAATTGAAAAACTCTCTAACTCGTTAATTTGAGTCATTTGAACTAGTTATGGTGAAGAAGAATATGGTTGATATGAAATTGCTCATATGGCTAACCATTTGGTTAACTATTTTTGAACCAACAAATGTACATGTTTGGGTACGGTTACACAAACCTAAAATCGTGCATTTCAATTTTGTGTAACAAGCTAAGTTTTCGATCCAACGGTCGAAAGAAATTAGCTTGAATCTAATCAGGTTTTCATCTAACGGTGAATATTGAATGATTTGTTACCAAGATAACATTGATTGCAAACCCTGATTTGAAAGACTATATAAGGGAGAACTCTAGCAACTGGGAAACCTAATCCCCACATCTTACGTGTGATACTAGTTGTGTAAGCTAGAGTAGATTCTCCTTTAACCTTTGGTTTCTTCTTCTAAACCAGGTTAACGACTTAAAGACTTCATTAGTATTGTGAAGCCAGACCGATACTACTTCTCGTAGTTGTGTGATCTGATCTTGCTGTTTCTATCGTACGAGTACAATTGCAAAGATTGGCTTGATATTGATATCTCCGATAGGCAAGATAAAAAGTAGTCACAAACATCTTCGTCTCATCGTTTGTGATTCTACAATATCTTCTTTCGCCGCATCGATTAAGATTATTGTGAGGTGATTGATAATACTAGGCCGTTCTTTGGGAATATAAGTCCGGGTTATCAATTGGTTCTTGTTCACCTTGATTTATCAAAATACGAAACAAAAATCGTAGGTATTTCTGTGGGAGACGGATTTATCTATTACTGTAGACTTTTCTGTGTGATAAAAATTTGTTTATTAAAGTCTTCGACTTTGGGTCGTAGAAACTCTTAGTTGTGGGTGAGATCAGCTAAGGGAGTCAAGTGCGTAGCATCCTACTGGGATCATAGACATAGGAGCATAACTGTACCTTGAATCAGTATGACATTGATTGAGGTTCTACTACAGTCCAGACCGAAGTTAGCTTGAATTAGGCTAGTGTCTGTATCGGATTAATACAGTGTGCATTCGATCTGGACTAGGTCCTGGGGTTTTTCTGCATTTGCAGTTACCTCGTTAACAAAATTCTGGTGTATGTGTTATTTCTTTTTCGCATTATATTTTGTTAAATAATTGAAATATCACAGGCTTTGCGTTATTCAATCAATTAGAATATCCGACCTTTTTGTTGTTGATTTAAATTGATTGACACTTGGATATTGGTCTTTGGTACCATCCAAGTTATCTTACTAGTATTTGATAAAGACTCGCAGATTTCTATTTGCTTGAGTATATATCAAATATAGAGATTGAGATATTAACTCCTTTGATATAATTTTTATCTAGATTGAGCCTGACAGTCTAATTGATTCTCTAGAAAGCATATTGGAGTTTGTCGATACAGATTTAAGCGAAATATTGGGTATGGTTGTTGTACCCATGCTTTTTTAGTTTACCCCTACCATATTATGCACAAAACAAACATACCGTGAATTATAACCCCAAAGAGGTCACTGTCTATATACAAAAACTCCAACAACAAAAAATTATCCACAAAACCCCATTTGATTTAACCAGTCTAAAATACCCTTATGAGTTATATTACACCCAACAAAAACTCACGACATGAGATCTAGATTTTTCTTAAAAAAAAAAAATTCTCTCCCTTACACTCATTCTCTCTGGTTTCACCACCACCAATCAGCATCTCCACTCCACCACCATCCAGTGCCAGCGCCACCACCATCAGCAACAACACAACTACCAACTAGTATAACCACTAGCCAACGCCACCACCACCTAGTCTCACAACCACCAATAAGCGACACCACCAACGAGTACCACTAGAAACTACCACCAACGAGAACCACCAATCACCACCACTAGAAACCATAACGAACATCAACTACCATTAGAAACACCAATAACGAGTACCTTCATCCAGTACCGCCACCAACCACCACCTCTACCAACGACCACCACCACCAATACCATCGCCACCACCAATACCCAACACCACTAACCATCACAAACCACCAACACCACCACCAATATATCCAACAATATTGGTTTCAACAGTAAAAATTAGGCATATAAATGATGAAATCAAATTTGGTTTCAACAAAAAATTTGCATTTCACCAGCATAACTTCAACGAAGAAACCAAATGATCCATATTGAATAAACTAGGAAAATATAGTTGAAACCAAATTTGGTTTCATCATAAACGTATTATTTCACCATTAATCTTTTGTTTATGATAAATAAGTATGCAAAAATAAAAGAATTATTGTTTTCACCAACACAAAATTTATTTCAATGTTGTTTAGTTTTTGTAATATTTGAAGAAACCAAATCTGGTTTCATCATTTATCTGACAATTCATCAACACAAAAATTGGTTTCAGCGTTGAGTTTTTGTAAAATTTGATGAAACCAAATTTGGTTTCATTTTTTTTCTGAAATTTCACCAACACAAATCCCTAGTTTTGACAAAGATGATGTATCATTATATTTTTATGATGATTTCTGACGATGATGATCTGGAGGTGTTGGTGATGTCTATAAAGGACAGAAGGAGGATGAGAAGGTGTTGTTGATGACGGATTTGGACATATAGTTGTGGAAAGAAATGATAAGGAGGAGGAGGCGATGAGGGAGAAGGAGGTGTTGCTAATGACAAATCAAGACATAAAAAGAGAAGGAGGTGCTGATGGTATTGGTGGAGGAGACAGATGTGTTGTTAGTGGCGGATATTGGTGACAAAAATACTATTGATGAACACAAAAGTAAAATAAAAAGAGAAAGAGGTGTTGTTTGAGGAGAAAGATGTGTTGTTGCTGTAGATCTATCATTTCTCACTAGTTTACTGGTGGCGGAATTATTGTTTCTGCTGGTGATGATGGTGGTGGGGAGAAGGAGGCATAAGAAAAAGAAAAAAACAAAAAACAAAAGATGAAGAAGAAACCAAGATAAAAAGGGCATGTTTAGCTTTTCTGAAAATAATTAAAGCTAAATTTAAATATTTTAATAGAATTGAGATTTTTGTCTCATTTTTATTTCAAATAGTTTTTATTTTTAAGTAATAATATGTTTGGAGTTTTTGTACCCCAAATTTGGTCACTTTGATGTGTTACTACTAGTTATGCAAACTAAAAGCTACCTTCGCAGTTTGATCATCAAACAAAATTAATGGCGAACATCAAACTAGATTAATGGCTATTTGGGAATCAGTTTCCACCCTGATTAATATTAAGGTGGTGATAAGAGTTAGGTTAATTGTAGAAAATAACAGAATGAGTATTGTTTACCTTATTTTTTTAAAAGGATTATACAAATATGATCTATGTTGTTGGGATATGACTTAGGAAAAATAGGGAAATAGGTGAAAACGCGGGACTCGAAATTTGTCAAGTGGCGACCCAAAATCATCCTTGATGTCTAAACTTTGCCAATCACCGAAGATTAACCTGGTGCGGTGAAATTTTCCACAAGACCCAACATCTGCCGCGAGGCCAAAAACTTTCCTCGCAACTCAAAATCTAAGTTCTCCTACAGATTTTTCATCGTAATCTATGCTCTTCCTGTTACAGGGAGGTACTCAATTGAGATTTATATCGACTTTTATAGATTTTTTATTTGAGCGACTCCCGGAGATTCTCTAACAACATATTAGAGAGTCTTTGTGACTTGTAGAGACAAAAAATTGATATTCGTATCTGTTATTTGTAGATACAAAAAAAAGTATAAATATCTAAGCAAAAATTCAAAACACCTACCGGTTACTTTATCATGCACATTATAATCTAAATACAAGTACCATGCATACCTGGTAAAATATGTCTTCATTATCAAAATAAATCTCGTTGTTGCCTTATGCCTATGTTTTTAATTTCTTTTTTTAACTTATCCCATGCTCATTTTATTTTCTATGCAATCTCGCTACTGGTTTATTCCGCAGGTGGCTCGTTACTTGTTAATCAGCTTAAACAAAACAAAATATAAAAAACTGTCCTACTCTAAAAAAAAAAATATTCCCCAAGTTTCCAAGTCTCCAAAAATATCACCTCTTGAGGAGAGATTTCGACCATGCCTATTTTCCTAAAAAAGTCTATCCAAATATCTGAAAACTATAAATTAGTGACTTTCAATTCTCATTTTAATAACAAGGACGTTGAGGTGACTTTTTTGAAATCCTAATCCAATAACATTAAGTTCCGGAGAATTTAAACGACTTAAAAAAATATTCTAACCAATAACAAGAGATATTAGAAGACTCACTAAAAATCTCATTGAGAACTCTCTCAAAATTATTTGAAATCTCATTCGACTAATCCCATGTAAGTGACCCAAATTTTTCTTGGGAAGTGTTTATGGAAGTTTCAACTCAGTGTAGCTAGTTTTACCGTTTCAGATAAAAACGAATCTACTCAAATAACCATTTCCGAAAGCATGATCTACCCAATCTCCTCCACTTTTACTTTGAGAGTCCGCGTGATCTACCTGCTCTCGCTCCTCTCCGTCCCATATATAAGCATTATGAGAATATATGCAACTCTTAGGAACACTATATTACATCTAAGTTTCTATTCTTCTTCAAAATTCCCTCCAAATGGGATAAGGTTTTTGTTTTAAATCCACTTTAGGATGATTAATCAAAACCTTGCATATTTGGAGGGATTTTGGATGAGAAAACAAGCAGCTACTAGGAACAAACAACATCAGCTACATAATTTTTCTAAATTTTCTAATGCTGGTTTTGTGCAAATACTTGCAGCCAAATCCAACATCTCCTTAGTCCAGTGGTTTACACTTTTATTCTTTTAATCAGTAAAGTTAAAAAATATCATTAAAGAGAAAAACGACACAGCAAAGTGATTCACGCATATTCTTATTCAGTACAGAAAATTCCAACACACAACACAACTGCAAAAATAGTACTTATTCAATAAAACACCAATTATTCAGAGATAAGAGTTATACCCATACACGCCGGAGTGGCACCTATCTATAAAATAATTTCTTACAACAGAAAGCTTGATATGACCATTTTACTGCAGCAAAGCAACATATTTCTTTCTGTGTACATCTGTGCAAGAAATCATGCATCCTTATCGTCTTTATCACCTCCTATCTTCATGTAGTCAAGGTATGATTTTCCATAGAGCTTCTTTTTGTAATATGTCCTCAAATAATCGTCATACCTAACGCTTCTGAACAAGGCAGGTGTCTCTGGTGTGAGCATGCTAGGTATCGGACCAATATGGGACGTCATTTTAGGGCTCTGAAATGTTGCAACTGAGAGCCTCTCCTTTTTCGTGTTTACTGTTACTCGGTGCTCCACGCTAGGATAAATTCCATTAGTCATAATCTATCAAGAAAAAAAGAGAGCAATGGAATAGTCAACACCCATACTTGAGAACGAGATCCAATCTGTATATGCCTTCAACAAATAATTTGATAATAATTTTAACTCTATTTACCTCCAAAAGGTCTCCCATGTTCACTACAAAAGCCTCAGGTAAAGGCTGAACGGGAACCCACATATTGTCTTTTTTAACTTGTAAACCTTCCACTTCGTTGAGTTGAAGGAGGATTGTTAAACCGGTACCATCTGAGTGTGGTGTAGCGCCGAGGACATTCTCTGCTTGAGGACAAGGAGGATAATAATTCATTTTTATAATTTGTCTCCCATCTTCAAACAAATCTTCAATGACTTCGGCCTCGATTTTTAGAGCCTTTCCCATCAACTTAAGGAGGGTCATGTTTAGGTTATTCACCTGCGATGAGTAGGATTCTACTGTCTCCCTGCATGAACAGATAAACTAGCTGGTTATGGATAAATTAAGGCGACATAGTCCAAGAGCAACATATGTTGGAAACCGAATCACATTTCCTGAGAGCAAAAGTGGAAAAGAATTAACCTTAGAGGTATAGGCAGTTTGGGAAATAGCCGAGGCTTTCTCATATGTTTGGGAAGAGTGACCATGAAAAACATATCTCCCCAATCAAGCTGCTGGTCTTCTGATGTAATAAATACTTGTCCAAATCCTTCTAGATCTCCTTCTTCCTGCCAAAATGGCTTTTTCTCCTCCATTGGGATATTGAAGAAATCGTGAACTTCTGATTTTATTTTCTCCACCACCGATATGTCAACACCATGGTTTACCACCTACATCGTAAAACTCTAATTAATTATCTTTTCCTCACTAAACAGATTAACGTGCAATAATCCATAAAGACAATTACTACGGAATCCTAATTAATGTGTCATATACCTGAAAGAAACCCCATTCTTTGCAAGCAGAGTGAAGCCTCTCCAATTCTGCCTCTGCAATGATGGGTTCTGTAGATAGTAATTTCTGCAAATCGATTACAGGTACCGTTTTAGATGAACTAGATACGACATTAGCCGACGGGTCCTGATCAATGCGTAAGTATCGAGCTGGGACTTCAGCAAGCGGTTGTTTCGCCATTTCCTGAACATTAGGTACAGATAAAGAAGAACCTATATTTGAAACTTCTGGTATCTCCATTAATTTTGCTTCCTTTTTAATCAGATTGATGAATTTCTTTTGTTTCAGAATATGATGAACTCAGTTATACTCTCTACTCTTTTTATAGCTGTTCAATTCTTTATCGGCGATTTTTTTTGTATTGTTATACCTCTTCGTAGAAGGAAAGGTTAAACATTTAATATTCAATAGATTAACAACTAATTCCAAATCTGTAGTCTGCACACCACATGCATGCTCAACTTTCAAGAATTATAACATGATATAGAATTTAAAAACATAAATCAATTGAGCCACCCCAAGTTGGTTAGACTCCTAACTTTAACGAGAGGCAGAAACCTTATGGATCCAACCTTATGTGCCTTGTAGCTTAATTAAAAGAGACACCGGAACTTAAGCATCAAAGAAAATATGAGCAATTGAGGCAACACAAAATAGAGACTTTCATGGAAACAAACTAAAAATCTTAGATGTTTTGTTAGGATGACGGTGGGTCATTGGGTTTATACCAAATGCGAATAGTTTTGCAAATCAACAGATTATTTATCTTTTTAGTCGGCGGCATTTATTTATTATTGCTCACTTGCATTATTACGCTGCATTATTACTTATCTTGCTGTGCTTGGTGATTTAACGTTATCCCGTTATCCGTGGATCCAATCTGATATAATAACCTATAACAAATTGTGTAGCTATAGATGATATGTGTTTTGTCAAGACCAAAAACAATAAATTATCCGTTATCAACTTGCAATACAACTTGGAATATTATTATGAATACATTACTCGGATTCATTTAAACGAGGTGTAGTATATGAATAGGAAAATGCTAGACTTACGGCAGGTTTCTCCCGCAATACATCCCGAGTGTCAACCCAACGGTTTTGGAAAGCACTCTAAACTATGTCATACGGTCGGCCCATGTTTCCTCTCTCTTGCGAGATATGTGTGCGGGATATTCGGTCGGTCATTTTATCATTTTCCATATAAATAACCATCGTGTTGGGTGTGATACACTAAACTATGTCATACGGTGGTGATAATAGTGCAGATCACACGACAAGAAAATCGTATACTATTGATTGGCAGATCAAACGTAATAATCCAGTGACAGATGTAATAGTGCTAAAATGTCAATAATAATGCTATAAAATCATGTTATGGATAGATCATGACCGGAATGAAATCCTTGTTCCAAGCAATAATGCCAAGTGAACACCCATCACTATCCAGCAAATGAGGCGTAAATAGTATTTCGTGATTTAGCATAATTACAAAGTTGCAATTCAGAAAATTCTCTAAACCAGTGAGTTTATCAACAACGAATGCAATCATTTTTCATATTTCAATTTTTTTATCTTTTTTGTTTAGGTTTCAGAAGCATTATTATTCAATATAAGTATTGAGTTATTGGTAATGGTGGATAATTGTCCACACATACTAACCGCCAGGTAAGTGGAGTATAATTTGCTGCGTGAAACACACTTAGTAATAATTTGATTATCAACTGTAAACCTAATTTTTTCTATTTAATTCGTCAACTCCAATGCTTATAATAAACATGCCTTTTTGACTTAGGCTTCTAAGGATACGAGTACACTTGGAACAACCATATGAAGGACTCCGCAAATATCCAAGAAAGATCGGATAGAGTGGTAGCTAATGCAGATTGGAATTTGAAATTTCCCCAAGCTATCCTAACACATTTTGTAGCTATATGATCAGATCATAGTCCAATTTCTCTTACTTTAAATAAGAACTTTGAAAAACTAGAATAAACTTTAAAATTTTATGATACTTGGTAGAAAGAATTTTGTTGTGTACAAATCATAAAAGAATATTGGATTCACTCTTTAAATTGCTGATGCTATTTTAGTTAAAAAACTAGAAAGATTATATATTCAACTACTGGATTGGGGAAAATACATATTTGGTCTTCCCTATAAACAAATCAAAAAGCTCTTTAAACAGATTGAAAATTAAACACAACAAATTATACTCACAGAAAAAAAATCGTAATTCAAGAAAAATTATTACAACTGGAAAAACTTTATAAAACACAAGAAGAAATAGCAAGACAACAATCTAGGGACAACTTTATTAAGCTGGGAGAAATAAACACCGAATATTTCCACACTTGAATGAAGGAAATGGAACACTGTTGCATGCCTTAGAAATAGCAATATTGCAGCAACTTTCGACAGAAATAAAATCCATTCATCCACAAATGAATACTTTCAGTGTCTCGTCCCTGAAAATGCACAATCAGATGATGGAGGTTCTAATATATTTAATAATATTCAGACATATTTATCCAGTGAGAATAATGATAAGCTAATTCTCATCCCCACAAGAGATGAATATTAGGAGTTCTAAAAAGTATAAAACCTAATAAAGCACCGGTCTGAATGGTTATTCAACAAGTTTTTTAAAAAAAGAACTGGGATACAGTGGGAGAACAAATAACTCAATCAATTCAACAGTTTTTCAGACTAGTACGCTTCACCCTGATCCCAATAAAACCTTCCTCTTTTTAATCCCAAAAGCTAAACATCTAATTTAGGCCAATTGGTCTCTGCAGTGTAACTTATAAAGTCATAGCAGCACTTCTAGCTAACAGAATCAAACCCCTCTAAAATGGCATCATCTCGTCATACCAAGATGTTTTTCTTTCAAAAAGGAATATAACGGATAACATAGTGAAAGCCCACAAAATAATCCATTCAAAAGCATTCGATAGAGTAACCTAGGTCTTTCTATTATCAGCTCTTAGAGCTTTTGGTTTCAACCCCTCGTTCTTCCATGGCAGTCGTCCTCAAAGATAATTCTCGGATTTTTTTAGACCCACTAGAGTTCTTAGATTGGGAGATCCTTTATTTCCATACCTCTTCGTAATTTGCATCGAAATACTTTATAGACTTCTCCTATCTGATGAAAATGAAAAGCTAACCATGAAGTAAAAATCACATTTCATTGGAGAAGCTCTTGGCAAAGAGGGGGTATTACCTTGTTTGCACAGGTGTATTCCTTTTTAGGGGTGTAAATTTTGCCCGGCAGCTCGAGGCACAGTACCGTACGCCCTGTCCCATGACAGCCGATGGGTGACCGTGGCCCTTTACGGGCTGGCCCGACCTAGACCATTCAAATAAGAGGGCGGGCACAGGCCACAATTCAAATTTTATTGCCCGACCCAATACCCTCCCTATTATCCCGTCAATGCTACCCGCCATGTTAGCCCGCCAGTGTTATCCATTTACCTAGCCTAAGTGATTGTTCTCATTTGTTTTATCCCAGAATATACTTGGTACATATACTTAATACAATCAAACCTCGTAGTTTTCATATGTATTTCTTAACTTTTTATTCCATAGGAGTCTAATTTTGTTAACCATATAGAGAAAATATTGAACAAAATTTAAGGAAGTTTCCTTTTCTGATGATTCAATTCAGGAAAAATTATAGGAAGTTTGGTTTATCTTATTCCCATCTCAATTCTCGTATTTGATTATTAATTTTAAGTATATCTTGTGTATTATCACTACATTTTTTTAATAATATATATGTATAATATATATTTGTTTGTAATACTCAAGGCCCTCCCGGCCCTACCCGCCCGAGCCCAAATTACAAAACAGGCTTGGGTAGGTCATGGGTACTAACTGTAGATAAATAACCCTGCCCGCCCGGCCCTTTTAATTTCATGGATAAGAGATGTTCCGGCCCGTCCTATACCGTCCCATTTAATTAATAGGCCGGGCTGCCCGTCCCGGCCCAATTTACACCCTTATTCCTGTTGTAACTGAAGAGCAATTTTCAAAATGTTGCTTGTTGTGGTTTTCTCATGTATATATAAGTTAACCAACCACAAAGACAAAGTCCACATGAGGAAACAGAAAGACGTACGTGAGAGCAATTGTAGGAATTTTTGTGGTGAATAGCTGATGAATGGTGCGTGAGCATTCTGTTCTGTTGGGTAAAAAATTGATTTGGCTTGTAATACGGTTCCGATTTCTGGAGCCGAGTTGAAGGTCGGGCATGTGTCATGAATCTGACTTAGGATAATGAATGTTAGCAATCCTTTATTGATTGCTTTCCAAATGAAAAACAGGATTTTTCGGGGGTCAAGGAAGGAAGTGATCTACATAGGGTTTGATCATGTGGTTGGTGATCTAGACTAGAAGTAAGAGATTTAATTTGCATTGATGTACAACAAGCAGGCAGACTTGTAAATCAAATATCAACGTTGCTTTGAGGAGAAAAGAAAGAAACAAATAAAAATCATTCAAAATTCAAATGTTAAACCACATGAATATACTATCGTTTATAAGACATTTGGTAACTATCCAGATAGTGAAAGATGCAGCTAAAGAATGCACAACAAAAGTATTCATAAATATAAGTATGGAAGCGAGTTATTAACTTCATTACCTTATCCTATCCTCATGGAGTCAAGCAATGATTTTCCACCGAGTTTACGAGAAACGAATTTCTTCATATAATCTTCATACCCAATTGTTCTAAACAGGGAAGGTGTCTCTGGTGTGATCAAGCTAAGTATTGGACCTACTTCCGTATTTACTTTGGGGCTATGAAATGTTGCAACTGATAGCCTCTCCTCTATTGTGTTTACAGTAGCTCGGTGCTCCACGCTATGGTATATACCATTACTCAGTATCTGTCACAAGAAACCAACAAAGAAGTAATAATCAAAACTCAGTAGATGGTCTAGACTTGGATAAATCAATTTGATTAATGCCTTTTACCTCCAAAATGTCTCCAATGTTCACCACAAATGCATGAGGTAGTGGTTTAATGGGAACCCATGTCTTGTCTTTTCTAACCTGTAATCCATCCACTTCATTGAGTTGAAGGAGGATTGTCAAACCCGTAGCATCTGAATGTGGTGATAAGCCGATCACGTGCTCGGGTTGAGGGCAAGGAGGATAATAATTCATCCTCATTGCTTGTCTTCCGTCTACAAACAACTCTACCATGACCCCAGTCTCCATTTGTAGAGCCTTTCCATCAATCCAATGAGAGTCAATCCTAGTTTATTTAACTCCAGTGAGTAAGATTCGATTGTTTCCCTGCATTTAAAGAATTATATGCACGCAGCCTCATAGTCTTTAACATTAATTTCACACTATGCTTGATTGGTACAGTAATATCATGTAGAGACGCGCAGAACAAGTATCTGAGTGAAAGAGATCACAAAGAGCCAACCTGAGAGGTAGGGGCAATTTGGGTAATAGTCTAGGATTTCTCGTTTGTTGGGGAAGAGTGAACATCGAAAACTTATCTCCCCAATCAAGTTTTTGGTCTTCTGATTGAATAAAGTTTTGTCCAAACCCTTCCGTATCTCCCTTTTCCTGCCAAAATTTCTTTTTCTCATCCATTGGAAGATTAAAAAAATCTTGAATTTCTGATTTCAATTTCTCCACCAACAAATTGTCAACTCCATGGTTCACCACCTACATCATAAAACTCTAATTAATTTCTTCTCAATTTATCATCTTAAAACATAATCGTAGTTGAAGTGTCAGAGGTATATATACCTGAAAGAAACCCCATTCTTTGCAAGCAGAGTCAAGCTTGTCCAATTCTAAGTCTCCAGTGATGGTTTCCACTGAAAGTAATTTTTGCAAATCGATAACAGGTACTGATTGATCTATTAATGACACACTGGAGAGGTGAGTGATCAACATTTCCTGATCATTGCGTATGTATCGAACTGGGACTTCTGCAAAGTGACACTTTAATGTGTAAAAATAGCCCCCTACGGAAACAGGCTTCCAAAACTGCCACCCTTAATTGAAATATACAGATAACACCCTTTTGGGGTTTTATAGACATTTATACCCTTATTTAGAAAAGGTCCAGACCCTATTGATTGAGTCAGCTACCACCTCAGCAATTAAATCTGGCAGAGTCACCTACCAACTCAGCAAAGATATTTATCCCCGTCTTCTTGTTTTTTCCGTCAAATTTTTTTTTCACTTCGTGATCTCCGTCTCTCTTATTTCCTTCTTTCTCAATTTTCAAAGTTCCATCGACTTCTTCCTTCCATCAACATCTTCAGAGATTTCTCAGTTTTTCAATTTCGTCTCAGATTCAATCCGCTGCATACCCATTTCGCGAAGAAATAATATATATATATATCTGAATATGGATTTAAAAAGGAAGAAAAAAAGAGGTATGATTTAGGGTTTAGAATTATCTGTCATCAATTTGAATTGAGGATTCAATTTTGGGTATGTATGAAATGAAAGTTTAATCGATTTCGTTATTTTAGGTAGATAGGAACTTAGTGCGGTTTGTAGAAGAAAAAAGAAGAGCAGAGCAATGGATTGGGAAATTTTGATGTTTTCTAGATTATGAAATAGGTATTTTCATCAACTTCACTTACGATTTAGGGTAACTGAGCACAAAAAAATAAGGTATGATTTAGGTTTTAAAATCTCATTTTTTCTGTTCATGTCGTTAGAGTATTTGGAACTGAGACAAATGAAAAATTTTGCGATTTATTCCGTGGAAATTAGTATTTTGCTTCAGTTTTGATTTTGATTTCTTAGGTTTTTCAGAATAGATTTTGTTTTTTTGTTGTTTTTTTTGTTAAATTAGGGCTCATACTTTCATCACTGTAGCTTGTTGTGAATGAGAAATTTTTATTTATTTGTTTTAAAATTGGGTGTATTATGTAGGGTTTCTCTCTAATTCTTGTTTATCGGATACTAAAGATTTTGTAATATTTGTGGATCCTGTGCTCAGAGATAGTTGGAGTTGTTAATTGAATCGTAGTTCAGAGCATTGATGTGGTCCACCTAAGTTTAAGTGCAGGTAAAAAACTCTTGTCATTCATTACATAATTAGTACTCTTCCTTGTTTTCCTATGCTTTGTCATGGCCACCAAAATCTTCATTGTTTTAGATTCAACAATAGCTCTAAATCATGAATTTGTGGATGGTTGTAACATGTTGTATGAATAACTATTTAACCACTGCTAGCTCTAAATATGGACATTTCTTGGCTTAAATTACAAAATATATTAACCCAATCAGCATATAATTAAGATAGAACCAAAATCCGAATTAAGTTACACTAGACTAATGAGTAGTGTATTCCTTTTACCTGCATATTCTCATCCCAACCTGCTAACAAGAGATCGACTTTGTTCCCATTATTTTGTAAATTAGATTTGCTGTATGATTCCAACTTCATCGAACCGATTGGTTTTCTTAGCATAATTGGTGGCCTTTACACGGATGATATGATGGTGTTTGTTTGATACAACTTCATTCATGGGTGTACCATTTTAGGTTTTGCTATCATATGGTACTTGACATATTGTTTCAAAAAAACTCTCATACGTATTATTGTACACTGCCAATGTATGATATTCATTCAGTGTATGATGGAAGTTTTGGAAGCTTGTTTTTTGCACTTAGTTGTAGTTTCAATCTAATCTATTAACCTCACTTGCGAATTGTTTATAATGTCATATTAATGTCATGATGAGCATGTAGTTTTAGGTAGATAAAACTTAGTTTTTCTCAATCACTATAACTTTGTGTGCGGAGTGTACTTTGAGTAACTAAAGAATATGAATTACTACTATGTTATTACTAATCCTGACTATATTATTTTTGTAGGTTCCAAGTTATGGGTGTAGGAGGGAAGAAGAAGAAGAAGTGTTCTCGAAAAGTGAAATCTTCGATTCATGTGGATGAAACAGTGTTGGATGCCCACTGTTGAGGACAAAAGAGTGGTATCTACAGATGGTGTTGGAAGGTAGATAGGTGACATTTAGCCTGTTAAGGCTAACCATTCATTTTATGTGCTGTGTCTGGTCACTTCTTTTTTATTGCTGGAGATTCACATAAGATATTTCCTGAGTATAATAATCACTAAAGATCGAAGAGATTAATACTTACTTTTAGATATAGTTTTGAATCTACTTCTTCTAATAGATGATTGTATGGTATAGTGTAATCGTGCCACCGTTGAGCATTCCCTGTCAAATGCTGAAATGTATGCATTAATAACCTAAAACCCAAGCTACTGCCTATTTGCTCACTATTTTAAGAAGTTAAATTTGAACAATAAAAATATTTTAGTTATTTATATATAAAAGAAAGTTAGATGCCTCTATGCGAATCCTATTTTTTCCATGTTGCTGCATTGTTCTTTGTAGGTGTATTTGGTATAAGCCACTTGTAAACGGAAACTAGACCGGTCATTCGTTGAGTCACTTTTACAACTTGAATACAGGTGGTTATTGGATTAGTTGGAATGTACGACTATTTATCTTTTTTCAATGTTGCTGCTTTCCGCTCTCAAATACTTAATTCTAAGAACTTTTATGTTGTAATTGGTGTAACTATTTATTTCTATGTTGTAGGATGTTTGTTCACCCTGCCAGGTACCGGGCTTATACGTGCAAGGTAACAACATACTCGAGCCCGAAGGTTTTGAAGTGGGTGCGTAACCTGCTGTCTCCTGCCGAGCAAGAGAAATTTATGTCAACTACAATTGGCACCTTACTGCACCTACCAATGCAAACGTGGTCTAGTGCCTTGTTTCATTTTTTATTGGCTAGTCAGATCTCCACGGGTGATGAAGGTGATAAGGGTAACCGTGAAGAAATGCGCGTAATGGTTTGTGGAAAGGAACTCTCCTTCGGAAAGAAAGAATTCGCATTGATTTCGGGGCTTAGTTTTAGGAAGTCGGACCATAATTTTTCTCGTCCCGCCACGAAGCCCTGCCTTAAGATGAAGCATTTCCCCGATGAAGGAAAACCAGTAACTGGAAAACGTTTGAAATTATTACTTTTTGGCAAAGTGGAGGAGGAAGAGGACGACGACGAAAAAAAATTGAAGAAATGTAGCAAAAAGGAGGACAAAAAAAATCGAGGAAATGTCACCGATCAAGCAAAAAGGAGGTGGAGGAAAAAATATCGGGTGAATGTCACCAATCAAGCAACTCTAATGCTGAATGTGAAATTGTCAAAGTCCCACTGGAATCTGATGACAAGGTGAAATTGTCGTTACTATATGTTGTCCACAGGTATGTCCTAGGAAAGGGATATGACAAAGTAGTTGAGCATGATCACTGGTACCTGGTGGATAACCTCGTGGACTTCAACTCTTATCCTTGGGCTGAAATAGCGTTTAGCAGAACTATTGATAATAGCAATTCTGCCTTAGATTATCAGATTAACGCTAACAAGCCTGTTGGAAGTGAGGTGACTTACAAGAGTCAAGGAATGGCCCATGTCTTGCTGGTAAGAATCAGTTGGGTTTATATTTTCTAGTTGTCTAATTTTTTGTGATTGTTGTTTTAAATGTTTTCATTTTTTCACCAAGGTTTGGGGTCTGGAAGTGTTGCCGAAAGTGCTTGATAAGTTTGGAAGCAAGACTACTTTTGCAAATTGGCGCCCCCATATGTATAGTGTTACATGCGATTTAGTAATACACCATGAGCCTCTACTTACGATTTTGGAGGAGTCAAAGGTATGAAGTAATAACTACCTTAGTTACTTTATTTTTTTGTTTGCTACATTGTTAATTTGGTCGAGTGACTTTATAAAATTACAGGGTGAAGTATGTGATGACATTATGTGGCATAAAGAAGATGCAAAGCGTTTGGTAATGTTGGGGTTATGTGAAGGTCCCTTGGTAGATGACGAAGAAGAAGTTTCGTTAAAGAATGAAAATGTGGTGGAGAATGAAGATCCGTTTGAGAAGGGTGAGGAAGAAAATATGTTAAGAGTCTGAAAATGTTTTTGTGGATGAACAGGTTCCAGAGGAGAGCATCATGGATGATGAAGAGGACGAAGAAGATCTGTTAGGGAATGAAAATGTGGTGGAGGAAAAAGATTTGTTTGAGAAGGATGAGGAAGAAACACGTGTGGAACATCCTCGCTCCCAACTTGATGTTCTTTGTTCTAGGACATCAACTTCAGTCATTGCTTCTTTCGAGTCTTTTGTGAAAAATGCAATGATTGGTCATACGGAGGATTTGAAAATGACGGTGATTGGTGAAATGGAGGTATTTAAAAGTGCAGTGAAGGGTCAGTTGGAGGAGTTAAGTGTCCAGGTAAGTAATAGCCATAAAACAATGTTGAATCATGTGGAGTGTTTAACTGCCGAGATCAAATCAATAAAGGATAAGATTGGTGGAACCAAGACGTACAATGCATTGTCAAAGACAAAAACGGTGAGTTAATTGGAAATTCATTGTATTAAGATAGATAGAAAGTCACATCTATTCTGATATTGAATTTTTATTGAACTGATATTTATGTTGTTTGAACAGGGGACTCCACCTGGAGGACATAACGAAGAAGGAGATTTTGATGGTGCGGCAATGCAGAAGCCAAATGTGACTCCTGGCAATGGATCCAACAGTATTGAATTAAATCCACCATATCCGTACAATCCTCCAAATAAGGAAGTTGATGTGATTCGATCTGTTGTAAGTATTTATTGCATCTCTAGTTTTGTTGCTACATTAGCATGTATATATTTTATACTTTTTTCACAAAACTATCGTGGTATGACTTTTTGACTGTGTCGGATATGTAGGTAAAAAACATTTGTAACAGCTCAAAGGGAAAAAAAAGAAAGCGTCAGAAAAATAAACCCTGCACTGGCCCTTCTGCACCCATTATCGTTCTTTCTGATGATGTTACAAAAGGTCAGGGAAGGGCTAGGAGGAAAATAAACCCTGCACCTTCCCTGTTTCCCCCGTATACTCCTACAGGGAAAGTGGCGAAAAAGAACGCAAAAAAGGTTCCGACAAGCGAAGAGCCTGTTATCATGAATTATTTTGAAGAAGACACATTGGATCAGCAAATAACGAAGCAGGATATAGATGATGTGAACAGATTCATAAACCTCGGGTTAGCCTCATCCCTAGTATACCCTTTTTTGTTACTGTGTCTTGTTGTTTCTCCTCCCTAGTATACCTTTTTGTTTCTCTGTGTTGTTGTATATGTGAAAACTAACAATCATGTTGTTTCTTTCTTAATTTACCACAGTATCAAGGAACATGGCGATAACTATAATGGTGATGGTACATCATTATTGTCTTTCTCTGAGTATAAACTACTACTACTACGTTCAACTGGTTGGTTATGCGGTAATGTGAGTCATATTGTATCATTTGATATTGACGATTAAATCTAATAATGAGAACATCATTTGGGTTGTCAGAAGTTTTATGTTTATTGGTCTTCCTGCAGATTATTGACAGTGCATTGGTGCTTTTGCACAAGTCTTATGCTTCTAACAAATCCACTGGTACCTGGTCATACTTTGAAAGTCACTTACCGGTAAGTTTTTGTGCAGAATAGATTGGATATTTTATACTTATTTATATTATTGCATGAATACATTGTGACTGAGCTGCCTTGCTCGTGAAACAACAACATTTTGCGAATGGTGATTTTGCCCAAGTTGACAGATTCAGACTAGGGTTAGCAGGACGCCGTGGTTCACCACCTAGTGAGCATTTACCCTCTTGGGATAAGGTTGATATCGTATATGGTGTAGTTTGTATTGAGAATATTCACTGGGTCGCAGTCTCCATTCAAGTAAAGGAGAAGACAGTTACAATTTATGATTCTCTTAGACCGAATCGTAATAATCGCTCAAGCAAAATTCACCCGGAAGTCGGTCAAATTCGTGATTATTTGGAGAAACATACAACCGCGGTCCATGGTGGTCTAGATATGACTTAAAAACCCCTAATCAAAATGATACGTGAGTCTTACTTGAAATCTATTTTTAACCTTGAATTTTTAACCTTATATTTGGAGAATTGATCCATATACTATTTATGCAGTAACTCTTGTGGGGTGTTTGCTTTCAAGTTTATCGAGCATATGGTCAGGAAGATTCCTGTTTGTGAAGACGAACCTGCTTTCGCTACTTGTTATCGATGCGAACTTGCGGTGCAGCTATTCAAGAAACAATTTATAGAGGTGAATGGCACAAGTGGTGAATAGTAACCTGTAATCATATGATCTTGTAGTATAATTCCTGGCCAGCATGTTGGTCCCTGTTTTTTGGATGTGTATAGTTGAAAAAGATGTCAGCTGTAGTTCTAAATCTAAGTTAGTGGCAATGGACTCTTATACCCTGGATATATCTGTTTATATTTTGTTGATCATGTTATGATCCTTCAGTTATGTATGTATAGCGGCTTGTCTCTGCTTCTAAAAATTGATGCTTAGATATTTTATCTACTCCATGTTCTTTGAAGGGAGTTAGCAGCTTAGTTCATATTTTCATATTTTCATCATGCATATCCTATAACCTCTTTTTCTTTTCAACATGCTTAGTTCGTCTCTATCTCTATCCTGAGAGAGATCATCTCAGGATCCTATAATCTTTTTTTGCTGATTTGTCTCCTTCTTTTGATGTCTGAGTTTCCTCTACCTCTTCCTAGTCTCTCAGTCTTAATTAACCTAGGACGTGCGGCAGAATGATATGTTTTGCATGCAACCTAGTTCTGTCTTGATTTGTCAAAATTAATTGTGGCTTTCTATCCCTTCCCTGGTGGTCTTTTCAAAAAAAAAAAAAAACACAAAACCAAGCTTATGCGGGTCCCATGAATACTCTTGAAGTCGGATCCGGGTCGGACTCTCCAGACCCGGTACCAAATAATGATTCCCCATCTTTATCTGATAATAATATCTCTATTGCAAGAAGACTATCTTTCTCTTCGCCTTTTTGGGGGGATTCTCTTGAATCCCTAATTTCACCTTTTGTTCTAGTGAGTCCTGAAATATTCTTATCTAGGAACACCTCTATTTATAGATAAAACCAAAATAAAACTGTTTGAAAGCATAGTAGAAAAAATGGAACACAAAGAAACTCTGCTTTTAGAGATAAAATCCCTTCCTCTAGCTCTTGGATGTGGAAATGTATCTACAAAGGAATAATTTTAGTTGAACAAAACAGTATTTAGGAAATGGGTGATGGAATGAAAGTCAATATATGGGAGGATAAATGGATTTCTGTTTGTGTGTTTTCAAGAATATAAGAACCCGGGACGATAAGAACTCGTATAATCCTAGTTAGTAATTTTGCGAATCATTCCCGAATAGTAAATCATATTTTCATCATGCATATCCTATAATCTCTTTTTCTTTTCAACATGCTTAGTTCGTCTCTATCTCTATCCTGAGAGAGATCATCTCAGGATCCTATAATCTTTTTTTGCTGATTTGTCTCCTTCTTTTGCTGTCTGAGTTTCCTCTACCTCTTCCTAGTCTCTCCGTCTTAATTAACCTAGGACGTGCGGCAGAATGATATGTTTTGCATGCAACCTAGTTCTGTCTTGATTTGTCAAAATTAATTGTGGCTTTCTATCCCTTCCCTGGTGGTCTTTTCAACAAAAAAAACAAAAAAAAAACACAAAACCAAGCTTATGCGGGTCCCATGACTACTCTTGAAGTCGGATCCGGGTCGGACTCTCCAGACCCGGTACCAAATACTGATTCCCCATCTTTATATGATAATAATATCTCTATTGCAAGAAGACTATCTTTCTCTTCGCCTTTTTGGGGGGATTCTCTTGAATCCCTAATTTCACCTTCTGTTCTAGTGAGTCCTGAAAGATTCTTATCTAGGAGAACCTCTATTTATATATAAAAACAAAATAAAACTGTTTGAAAGCATAGTAGAAAAAATGGAACACAGAGAAACTCTGCTTTTAGAGATAAAATCCCTTCCTCTAGCTCTTGGATGTGGAAATGTATCTACGAAGGAATAATTTTAGTTGAACAAAACAGTATTTAGGAAATGGGTGATGGAATGAAAGTCAATATATGGGAGGATAAATGGATTTATGTTTGTGTATTTTCAAGAATATAAGAACCCGGGACGATAAAAACTCGTATAATCCATCCTCAGTTCATCCGAGTGAGAGACTGATGCAGAACAAGGATAGTCACACCTGACAGTTACAACTTTCAGAAAATATCTAATAGTTATTTTCAGTTTCTAGTTTCAGTTTCTTATCTTGTGTGTCTAATGTGTGTGTTAGCTTCCTATAACTACCTACTAGTATTTAATCTTAGGATCCTGATTTGTAAAACGTTATTGATGATTGTTATTTTAAAAGGAACTAGTTTTCTGTTTGTGTATTTTCAAGTGTTCTATTTGTTGTTCTTGTGGATTCAAAACACAAATATCTTGAGATTATACCTTGTGTGCAGGATTCAGAACAGTGTTTTGTGGATTCAAAACACACCTTGTGGATTCAAGGCTATTTCTTATCGTTACCGCTGCGTCAATTGGATTCAGAGAAAGGTTTGATCCTTGTTTCATGGATTCTAACAATGATGGAGATGGTGGCAACCGCTCGACTGGAGATGTTCGGGAGAGTGCTGCGACGTTAGGGCAGATTGCTAACACTCAAGCACAAATGATAAGGTCCTTAGATACGTATAATCTATCCTCAGTTCATCCGAGTGAGAGACTCGGGTCTAACTCATGTAATATACGAAACCGGGATGATAAGAACTCATATGATCCATCCTCAGTTCATCCGAGTGATAGACTCCAGTCTCACTCGTGTAATATACGAAATCAGGATGATAAGAACTCATATAATCCATCCTCAGTTCATCCGAACGATAACCTCGTGTCTAACTCTAGTAATCTTTGAACCCGAGATGTCGAAATCCGATAGATATCATATTCAATTCATCGAAATAAGAACCTCTGTTTTAACTCTAGTAAACTTTGAACCCGAGATGTTGAAATATGATATATTTCATCTCTATTAATTAGAAATCTGACAATATGAAATATGATCCATATCTAGACGTGGACTAAAATATACACGACATTTATTAATATACTTGGTCATAATGAAGGTTGTTAATACCCTGAAAACACGAATTGAGTTTAGCAAAGAAACACAAACTTCATGATCTATACGAACAAAATAGGTTTATGTGAACCATTGGATTCTTAATCCGTATGAGACACAATAGATGGTTATTGGCCATCGATTTAGGGAGAAACCCTAAGTGTCGCGAATAATTCCCTAAAGATTCACAGTAATTACAACCGTTGCCACCAATATAAGCAAACCATAACCCTAATTATCACTTTTACCTGATGTATCCCCTCTCTCTTCATCAGTTCATTTGCAAACGAGAACCAGACCAGCCAAAATATCTCCTCCTTTCTTTGAACTCCACCATTACCAACCATTTAAGCCCTATTTGACAAAACCTCATTAAAATTCATTATGATTATTAACCTTCAACATCTCTCAATTGTGCAGCAGTTATGTTTGATTTTACAAAATCAGCAGGTACAGTTAGGGTTTTTATCAAAAAAAATTTTCTCTTCTTGATTTTTTACTGGTCGATTTTCTTAATGGGGGTTTAACAATTATTTTTTCTGGTTGGTTTACGGTAGATCGAACATCTTAAGTTGCAGTTCAGATCTTCTACAGGTAGATCTCAACATCTTTAGTCGCAGTTCATATCGGGTATACTTGATTTTATTCAATTTAGGTGATTTTTACCTTTTGTATAATACTGATGTTAGGTTTGGCTTGTTGATTTTAACCAATTTTTTTTTGTTTTTGGTATTTTTATGCAGATGCATGGAGTTAGGTTTCAATATGGGATTTATCGGTTTGTTTTTAGGTTAGTTACTTAAATTGAATGACTTGAACTTTAATTTGATATGAAAGTTATGTATTGGTGTGATTTTTTTTTGTTGTTGATTTTGCAGGTTGAGAACCTAAAGAAAGAAAATGAAAAAGAAAATGAATGTGAAGATGAATAGAGAACTAAGTTAGGAACATGGAAACACGCCCAACTCAAGCTGAGAAGAAATTGAAAGACTCCAATTTGAAGCTAGTCAATGTAAGGACTTCAACTGAAGCTGAGAAATTGATATGGAAGTTGTGGATTGGTGTTGATGATATATATTTTTTGTTTGTTTGTTGTTTTTGAGAAATTGATATGGAAGTTGTTACCTTATTGGAAGGAACTTTGTAACTACTAACTAGTGGCCAGTTTCCTGTTAGACCTGCATATGTATATACTTCCTTATTGGAAGTATATATACCTTATTGCTATATATACTTATTGTGTGATGATTGTTGAGTGCCCATCATATAGTAACGCGTTCACCAATATATGAATTATAGAAAATATACTATGGTTTTTCTGCTAACAAAGGGGTATCTAAATATAATTTTGATGGGTGTTTGACCCCCTTTGAGATGGTAACATTTTGAACATTATGTATGCATTGGTTTTCTTAGAAAACTATGTTGAAGAAGTTGAATTATGGTAGATAAATACCTTTCTATATTTTATGAAAATGTATGTTCGTCTGATTCGGGATGTATTTTAATAGTTTTGTTTTGGATCAAACCTAAGATGATGGTTTTGTTTATCGTCAGTTGTGCAGTATGAAGCTCGCTGAATACAAAGGGAGAGCAACAAAGTAGCAATGGAGAACTGCGATATTGTTCGTAAATTTATACTCTGAAGTACTATCCTGCTGCATTGCACTTGCACAACAACTTCAGTTACTACCAAGTAAACTGAACAGAAGATAAAAGGTATACTAAATTACCACTCATACACATTGCTCTAAATAAACTTTTTTTTACCATAATACTACAAGAGAAAATGATTGATTTTACTACCACTCCAGTTACATATTAGTCCCATGTAGAGCAGAATACTTCTTCCGATTAATCAATCTCCTATTAAGTGCATTATTCTCAGCTATATAGAATTAACACATTTGACCAGATCATTGTATGTATGGTGTAATAGATCTCCAAGAGGTGGCAACGGCGTAACTGGAAGACCCAACTCAGTTGTTTCCTTTCTTAATCTACGACCTTCTTCAATCGAGTCATACCATTCCTCACAGGACATAACTCCATTGGCAGAAGTATCCAGATTTGTTAAAGACATACTTGAAGAACCCTCATCCGCTGGTTTTGGTAGGTTGTTGGTTTGTTGGTTGCTTTGACGTCTTCTTTTTGAAGGAATTTTAGAAAAACATTTTTCCAAACATGATTTGCTCTCTGATCTTGAACCCATGTGATCGAAGTGGGTAGTTTAAATTGTAAGAAATCACTCCTAAGGGTTGGATGTCATATATATATGTATGTATAGAATTGTAGACCGAGAAAGCATCTTCCTACCTCACTCATATCTAAGTTGTTTGATTTTTCTTTTGTTTATAATTTTTTTTTCTTTGTTATGTTAAATGACTCACCCATTTGCTTTGAAATTTGAATAAGCATTTACTTCCCAACTCCCACACCCCCACCTGCTTTGACTTAAAATAAAATACAGGCCGCCACAATAATTTTTCCCTTATTGGACCATTTTTATGCACAATTTTTAATAGTGATAGAGGTAACGGTTTGTCCCCTTATGGCATGGAGGTGCTGTGGCTAATGTGATGAAAAGAAATTGGTTTTCACTTTTCAGGTACAAATGAGAGGATTTGAAGGGAATGTTGTCAATGTGTGTAAACATTACCCAAGAATGGGACAAGCTTTAAATTTGCTTTTTTCTTCTTCCTTATCTCTTTTTTTTTGAAAGGTAACACAACCCGTAAGCTGCCAGCAGAAGACTAATTGGGAAACGTGAAAAAAAGAAACAAAAAAAAAACTTTTTGACTAATTGTAATTAGTCAAAAACAGCTTGCTTTTTTCTTTTCAGTTACACATGAGAGGTGAACATGAGAGGCGCCAGCTATATTTAGTTGGCATTAAATTCTACATGTTTGCCAAAAAGTATAAATGGACATCATTCAGATTCGTTTGTGCTTAATAATCTCTAGGGTAAAGAAAATCATTGTTATTAGGTACATTTGTTTACAAGTTTTTATCTCAAATCATCTGAAAACAATGGCAAGATCCTCTCAACAGTCTGACGTAACCTCACTTAATTCAACTGCCCGAACAAGAAATCATATACTACCATATATGGGAGGAATGGTGTTGCGTCGGATGGTGATGAGTTTGTTGACTCTAAAAAACCTATTGCTAAGCGTGTAGTAACTAATTTCCACACAACAAAAAACGGTAGCCAATTCTGTAAGGAGTGGTTTGAGTTAGTAGAGGAGGATCGCCAGTTACGTGAAGAATGCAACAGGTTAAGGATCTCAGTCCCGGAGTCATGTATCATTCCTTATCATGGAAGCGGCGTATGGATCAAGGAAGAGAATTTTGGACAGAGTTTGTTTCAAGATCTTGCCCTTGTTGAGCTGATGAATGGTGCAATGAAGAGCAATATTCGAAGGCACAAGAACGCAGAACTTGAAAAGAAAAGTGATGAAGAATGGTTTAAGATAATGTCTGATTAGTTTATTTTATATTTGAAGTCCTTTTTATTAGGTACGATGGAACTGTTTTTACTTGTAGGTTATCCTAGTTATGGCTATATAATTTTCGTTGTTTCAATAAGAAAAGTAAATGAACATTAGCACGTTTAAAAGAGTGCATCACCTAGCTACCAATCACTAAAACAACATGGTAGTAAATGATTTTTGATTCTTGTAATCAGTTCACAGAAACATGCCAGTAGAACTTACAATTAATAAACATAAGATAACTAAGGAATTCCTTTTTAAAGGGTAATTCCCAAATTCAATTACAAAAGACCTACTTTCCGAAATTTAAGGTTTAATATCAAGTCTGAGAAAAACTAATTTACCCTGAGGATGAAAATATGACTAAATCCACTCTACTAATGATGCCTCCTAAACTATTTCAAACAAACATAACAAGGTAAGCAATGTCAGCAACCAAAATCACTCCAGTTCTAAGCCTTGGGACAACGTTTGCTGTTAGCATAATGCCCTATCTGGTGACACCTTGAACAAGCTCTTTTCTTTCTAGGTTTTTCAATGGAAGACCTTTTCCTCTTGATGCTCCGACGACCAACTTCTGGTGTAGTTTTTGGAGGAAGCACCACCCGTTCTGCCACCTCCGCTGGGACATCCCAAGTTTCTGGGCTCAGTACACTATAGATTTTAGGTTCATACATAGATCTCCAAACCGATGTTTTATAATATTACCCACAAAGGCCTTCTTCTTTTATCTTATATGTCTCACACACTACAAGTACGTGGGGACACGGAAGATGCTGATAGTCAAACACTTTGCACGTGCAAGACCTTCGGTCAAGATAGACGGTGTGCTGCTCTTCATAGTCACCCTCGTCCACTTCATATTCGTCCCATCGACATGGCAAGCCACAAACCTTTTTTCCACAGCCCACCGTTCTTTGATTATATCCCGTGCATGTTGACTCAAAGGATCTTGCCGATCACGAGATAGTTGTCTACGTTCGCATAACCATTCCATAAGGAACCTGCGAATGTAATCGACTAAATTACAGATTGGAAGACCTTTAACATCAGCTATTCTTGAATTGAAAGTTTCACAGGCGTTTGTAGTCATGAGAGTAAAACGACCTGTTCTAGCCTTCACCTTGGCCCACATTTCCGGTCCAAGATCCACTTCAGATTTTAAAGCAGCGGGTCTCACTAAACCTAGGTCTCTCATAGCAAGTTCATACTCATCATTGCTAAACGCTTTTGCAGCTCTTGTAAATGCCACCGAAGCCGTGGCGTTGTGGTAGGTCTGTTTGATATTTTCTGCAAGGTCAAACATTACATGATTGACCTATAAGTACAACATGAAGCATGCATATATATATATGTCTGAAATGTATCATACAACAGGGTGGACAACAAAACTTGTTTGGACTGTACATATATGCAATATGATGCTATTGATGCTACAAAACATGTTCTGCCACCTCCGCTATTTCTTTCTACTTTGGCTATTGCAAGTATAAGTTTCAGCTCCCCCTTGCTTTTGAAAGTGTTACCCACACATAGATCATTGTACTTCATATCCTTCGGGGGTTTAGGAATATCCAGAACCGGCGCTGGAGTTGTTGTCACATCATGAAGACTTCGGAGTTTCTTGGCTGATGGAGTCATTACTGGTTCAAGACATCTCCTAGCCTTTGGACCACTAGTACTCGCTGAAAAAATAAAACATTCAACATTAATGTGACTATTTGGTCAGGAAAAACATAATAGAAAAGTACAATAACAAGAGGGACAAATAAACGTACCTTTAACAACACCATCTCCCTTGATGGTTTCATTCTTGGACTGATAATCCTCACTGGAACACGACGCGAGATTGTTAAGAGGGGTCAAGGAGTGTGGGGAAGCATCTTGGATCCGCTGTAATCTCCAGTAGTTGTTTTGGGAGTCACGAGAGGAATATCTACTTTTACTTCTTCTCCATATTTGATTGTGTAAAAGCTTGGGACTCCACATGTCTGGCCAACATAAAAAATCAACATTTCTTCACTAACAATCTTAATCCTTTCCTTAAATGAGGTTCCCGGGACATCTATGAGGCCATACACATCAAAACAAGGTTTGTGCACGAAACCTAAAACATTCATTGCTCTCTTCTTCACATCCTCAAAAGTGTACTTATCAGGTACCCCCGCAAGATGTGTGATACCTTTGTAGTCATCATTACCTTTTTTGTGCACCCATTTACCATTGCAGTGGATGAGAACAGCTTTGCTTATCATTATGGCGACGACAAAGTAGCAACTGCATTTCACAAAACATAACATACTATCAGTTATAAGATCATCCTGTATCATGAACCCTACATAAATTAAGTAACCAAACCACAAAATTAAAGATAACCCGTACCTCATTTCACTGTAAACTATGTAAATAAACATGGATTCGAATCCCCAATACATATTTAAGAACCCTAACTTTGAGTTTGAAATTGAAATTAACCCAAATTTAATATCGAATTTGAAAGAGCTAAAAGTTAAGCTCACCTATAGATCATTCCTTCTCTATCTCAATTGGATGATTTGCTTTCATCGTGTAGCATCTGCCATGAAAAAGAAAAAAAATATGAAAGAAGGAAGAAGAAGAAGATGAACCGCTAAAAAAAGAAGAATGAACTTGGGTGGGTTATGTAAGGAAAAGAGGGGTGTAACGGGGGTGTAAGGAAGGTGAAGCGTTAGGGTCCCGTCAAACGGTAGGGTCCCGGCTTAGATGGTCTTGACCCTAGTAAAAATGTTATCACTTCGTTCATCCCCGTTTTCACCTACATGGCACCTACGTGGTCGAGTTGAGAAAAGTATTTAGAAAGGTCCTGACCCAGGTAGAGAAGGTCCTCACCACGTTCGTTCTACTTGTCATCTACATGGCGCCTAGGTGGTCAAGTTAAAAGGTCCTTATACTAAGGTCCTGACCTCCTTCAAAGGGTCCAGAACTTTCAAATCTTATTTAATTCCATTAACAAGATTATTTTATTCATAATCCAAGAATCCAGTATAGGGTCCAGTTAAAGGGTCCTGGAACTTGACAACAAAATATTAACAAAAATTATCTTATTTTAATATTATTTTCTATTAGAAAACTAGAGTGGGTCCAAAAAGGTCCTGTCAGGAGTCCAGACCCTGTCTAGGGACCCTAAACAATTAAATACCATTAAAAAAATGTGATTTCCAAATTTTTATTTCAAAAAATAAGATTTTTTTAAAATATGTTAGGGTACAGTAGGGTGTCCTGACGTTTTCATCAGGACCTTTGCACTGAAAACCATACGAAAAAACACTTACTTTAAGTTTTGAAAGTTGGAAATAATATTAAACAATTAAGAGTCCTCTAATATCAGGGGCAGAAATGTCATATAGTGACACTTTTGGTAGATTTGGGTTTAGGATGGCACTTTTGGAAACACATTTCCAAGAGTGGCATTTTTAAGAATTGAGCCGCAAAGTGACTGTTTGGCCAATTCTTGAACATTTGGTACAAACAGAGAATCACCTAGCTTTGTCAAATTTGGTGTCTCCATGAATTTCAAATACAGCTTTTCTATCAGATGAAGAACCAACTTCTAGAGATTATAGATAATGGGAAGATGGGTTTTGGTATATGGGGGAGATGAGATAAAGTTGAAAATGAAATGGATGAGTTGACTCTCAAAGGCATCATTTTTTGTCTACGATTTCTACTTTATTTTATTCTTATAATACACCAAGCCTACCCAAATCTAAATGCCCAGGGGAAAGAGCTGGGTTCCACAGACGCGGACACGACACGGAAGTGGAAGCAATTGAGACAGCAAAAGTTTCTGATTAATCACTCGTTAGAGACTATGTCAACAAATCCTTAGTCATTTACTTACTATGATATACCGCAATACCAAGTACAAGCAAAGCAAGTAGATTTTCTAATCAAATATCAACAATGTCTTCAAGAGCAAGAGGAAGAAACATAGAATTTGAACCCAACTTTGACTTTGAGTCAAGTGCAAATATCAAGTACTGCAACAATATGCCTTCATTAAAACACCAGTATTAGTTACACTAGCGGGATATTGGCTTCATCACCCTCTCCTATCCGCATGGAATCAAGGAATGACTTTTCGTCGAGTTTACGGGAAAAGAATTTCTTCAAATAATCATCATACACAATTTTTTTGAACAAGGGAGTTGTCTGTGGTGTGATCATGCTAGGTATTGGGCCTATTTCTCTATCTAGGTTAGGGCTATGAAAGGTTGCAACTGATAGCCTCTCTTTTGTTGAGTTTATTGTTGCGCGGTGCTCCACGCTACGGTATATGCCATTACTCATCATCTTCCACAAGAATGCATCAAAAAAAGTTATGGTCAAAACTCTTTATGCCCAAGAATTGGATAATTCCATTTTCAGAGACTCTTTTTACCTCCAAAATATCTCCAATGTTCACCACAATGGCATTAGGTAGTGGTTTAATGGGAAACCACAGCTTTTCCCTTCTAATCTGTAATCCATCTACTTCATTCAGTTGAAGGAGTATCATCAAACCACCAACATCGGAATGTGGTGTTAAGCCTATGACTTGCTCAGGTTGAGGGCAAGGAGGATGATAATTCACCTTCATTGATTGCCACCCGTCTTCAAACAAATCTGCCATGACCCTTGTCTCGATTTTTAGAGACTTTCCCATCAACTCAAGGAGAGTCATGCTTAGTTTATTCAACCCCAGTGAGTAGGATTCAAATGTCTCCCTGTATGAACAAATGAACTGGCCGGTTATGGAATCTATTGCACTTCAATATGTTTTAAAATTCTAACCTATGTTCGAACGGTGGTACTAGATTGACACAAAAGAGAAAGAAGAAGTAACCTGAGAGGTAGAGGGAGTTTTGGAAATAGCCGAGGCTTCCTCAAATGTCGAGGAAGTGTTTGCATGAAGAACATATCCAATCAAGCTTTTGTTCTTCTGATTGAACAAACCCATGTCCAAATCCTTCCATATCTCCTTCTTCCTGCCAAAACTTTTTCTTCTCATCCATTGGGAGATTGAAGAAACCTTGAACTTCTGATTTCACTTTCTCCACCAATAAAAAGTCAACTCCATGGTTTACCACCTACAACCATAAAACTCTAATTACTTCTTAATCATGAATAATACTTTCGTGCAATACCGATACTACTTTGTTACCGCAAGGCCTGTAGATACCAAAATATGGATCGCCATGTGGACATAGGAAGACGTGAGAATCCGGACTAAAGATCCTGTATCGTGTCACGAAAATCTTCGTCAGTGACTTGTCAAATCAAGTCAGATTCACCATTATTGACAAGTCGACGAGGTAAAATCTATGTGCGAGATAGTGTCTCATCACAAAGTAAGCTCCGAGAAGAGCAAGGGTTATGAAGATCCGTGTAGTACCCTACAAGATATCTGCCGCGAAGTAAAAAAGGACAAAGTAAGATTACTTAGCCGAAAAGACAATCCACGAGATAGATAAATTATGGAGCAAGAAAAGAGACAGGTGTTCCGACAAGTCCATGTGAAGTAAGCGAAAAAAGGGGAAAAAATTTATGGAAAACAGTCTGGGCGAAGTGTAAAGCGTTACTGCGAGAACGCGACGAGATAAAATGAGCTAAATAGAGGTCCTTGGGAAATGTATAAGGGATCAGATTTTTGGAGAATGGGAGAGTTTAACCTAGGGGAGAGATTATGATTTCCTTGTATTCAAGAACTTGTATCTTTGTTACTTTGAATGATTCATCAATAAATATTTCGTTGTTTATCTTACTTATTATATCTTACATCTTGGTTACTATTACTTTAGGTGTACTACTGGGTTTCCAGTGGTTACATTTTGGCGACCAGAAACAGGGAACTTAGATTGGGGATTCATCCTCATCTAAGGAGTGGAGAGAAGCTAGAGTTTTAGGAATAATAGATCTTGGCAATACATCTCAGCTAAAGTTGTAGGAGTAAGAGATTTTAGCGAACATCCCTTTTTAGGATTAGGTTTTAGAGAAAAACAATATTGAAATCAGGGAAAATCGATGATTAGAACACCAAATCGGGCGGCACACATGATGGCGACGGTGAGAAGCAAATGATTAGAGGACAAAAGGGGAGGAAGAATGGAAAGAGGACGAACATCGTCTGCAAGGAGGATCAAGAGGTTGGAAGCCTTGAAGAAAGGGGAGAAGGGAGAGACGCCCACATCAGATGAAAGACGAGAAGTCACAAGGAAAAGTAA
Source organism: Papaver somniferum (assembly GCF_003573695.1). NCBI lineage: Eukaryota > Viridiplantae > Streptophyta > Magnoliopsida > Ranunculales > Papaveraceae > Papaver > Papaver somniferum. The sequence continues at coordinate 51,774,046 of NC_039359.1, read as the reverse complement.
AAGCAAGTAGAGTGTAGAGGATGAATCCATGGAGGAACCAGCTCAAATCGTGAAAGTCGGGGCTATTACGAAAGGGGAAACAAATCGAGAAGAAGTGGAGGAGAACGATGGTGATAAAGACGTGATATCTAAAGAATCGAGTAAAACAACTCGTCGAGATAAGGGGCGAGCAAGGTACAATCCGGAATGGCAAGCAGGAACGGCAGAACAAGGCAGTCAGGCGAAACAAGAGGAATATGAACGTGGCAGTAAAATGAAGGTTGGAATCTCTCAAGAAGAAAATACTAGTTCAGAAATGATAACGAGTTCATCTCGGAAAAGGACCCTGTTCGGGGAAGAGATCCCCTACGAAGGTTATGAGGAAGAGGACGAACGAAGAAGGTTGATAGAAGGATACGATCGGGAAAGAAATCTAAGGAGGTTGTTAGTGGAGGCGAGAACAGAAAATCATAAGCTAAGATACGAAGAAGGAAGAAGGCGTATGGACCACGAGAAAGAGATATTGATGAATCGGTAAGAGGGATTATGGAACACGAAATCTTTCGAGAGCTGCGAATATTGAGGATTCAGAAGGGAAATTCACAAAGGGAAGACCAGGTGCAATGGATGGAGAAGAAGGTTATGATGGCTTCCATGGTGAAAGCAAGATAAGAAGGAGAGCTGAAGCGGGTTGACCAAAAGAGGGAAAAATCCTTGCAGAAGGATCGAAAGCCTCAAAGTGGTAAATCCAAAGGACACCAGCTGAGGAACATAAATCCGACGAAGCAAGGAGTAAACGCTCGGACAAAGTTAGAAATCCTAAAGCTTAATGCAACTGTGGAGAGGATATGGGAGGAAGTGATATTGACTGAGGAAATTCCAACACCACCAAATTTGGGAAGAGAACCAACTCTTAGGAAGAGTCATGAGTTCTGTAGATATCATAGCTTTCATGGACATCATACCAACAATTGCAGGAGCGTTAAGAAAATCATACTTCGCCTCATGGAGCAAGGAAAACTCGCACATTACGTATAAGGTCGGGAGCTACCACCGGCACCACAACATTATTATAGGGACTTGACGGGACAACATCAAGTTAAAACAAACCAAGGAGGGAAGACGTTCGGCTGCAATTCTATAGTGCATTCGAAGGAGGATTTCCTCAACTTTCAAGATAATGTGCTCTCAAGGATATACAAGGTGGACTATGAAGGGAATGAAATATTGCCAGTAGAAAAGAAGGATCCACTATAGGAATGGAAAAATCGAGACATACAATTTTCGGCACGGGATGCACCAAAAGGAGGGGCTCAACACATGAATTTATTGGTCATCACCTTGACCATGTGTAAACATTTTTTGAAGGAATAAAGCCAATGAAGAATGCGGGTTGTAGACAAAGTCTTGGTAGATATGGGAAGTTCGGTAGATGTCCTCTTCTACCATACGTTCAGAGCCTTGGGGTATGAGGATCTGACATGATACCATCGGCATATACACTTTACGGATTCAACGGGGTGGAAACGAAACCAAAAGGCGAGATATGTATGAGGATCCTCGCAGGAGAATTAGAAACAATGGTTACCGTTTGCGTGGTGGATGTGGAGTCACCCTAAAATGCCCTTATGGGCCGACCGTGGATCCATGGGATAAAGGGAGTCGTGTCAACCTATCACCAATTATTACGATTCCCCATGCCCAGTGGGATTGGAGAGATACGTGGAAGTAGCAAGGACGCGGAAGAATGTGATGAGAATGACATTGAGAATTACGAGGGAAGATTGAATAGGAAGAAGGAACGAAATAAGAAAATGCTTGAGTTGAAAAAGGAGGACGAGTTAAGGGTATACATGGCAAGAGCTAAATAAGGATGGTCAATACCCAGCGAGATACCAGAAGAAGAAGGAGAGCTTGTGAAACAGATAAGGTAGCCGACGCCATTAAGAGAATCGGTCATGAACTTTGCTGCAGTAGAACCAATAAAGGATGTAAAATTGGGGACAGACAATGAACCCAAGAACAAAAGATTGGGACGACAATGGACGAAGAAGAAGAAGTGAGGCTGGTTGAATTTCTAAAAAAATATGGCGACATATTTGCGTGGAGTAAATTCCAGGAATTGATCCACGGGTGGCATGCCATAGATTGGAGCTATATATATATCCGACAATCAAGGCAATCAGGAAACAAATAAGGAAGATCGCCACAATATATCATGATCAAATCGATAATGAACTTCAAAAGATGATGGAGGCAAGAATCATAAGGCCAGCAAACTGTCCAGACTGGATTGCGAACATGGTAATCGTGACAAAAAAGAACAATGGAATAAGAATATGTATTGATTTCAACGACCTGAATACCGCATGTCCCAAAGATAGTTTTCCCCTACCAAATATCCCACAGATGGTGGAATCAGCATCATGGTATAAAAGGTTGTCATCCATGGATGGATATTGTGGATACAATCAAATACCCTTGGCTGAGGAAGACCAGGAACACACGGCCTTCTTCATTCCCAGGAGGTTGTACTGTTACACAAGAATGCCATTTGGATTGAAAAATGCAGGGGCAACATATCAACGGATGGTGGAGAAAATTTTCTCCAAGTGGGTACATACGAAATTAGAAGTTTACGTGGATGATATGTTGGTCAAGACAAAAGATTCGGGGGATCATGTGGAGGACCTGGGGAGATCTTTGAAAAGATGAGGAAATACAAAATGAAGATAAACCCAATAAAATGCATCTTCGGGGTTGAATCGGCGAAGTTTCTGGGACACATAGTTTCACGAAAATGCATAGAAGTTGATCCAGCAAAAGTCCAGGATATACTAGAAAGGCCCTCACCCGCGACCATAAAATATGTACAAAAATTAAACGGGCAGTTAGCAGCTTTGGGAAGATTTATCTCGCGGTCCTCAGACAAATATAAGATCTTCTTTGACATTTTGAAGAAAGGAGAAAAATTCGCATGGACACAAGAGTGTGAAGAGGCGTTGAAAGGTATAAAGGAGTACCTTATTAAATTTTCAATCTTGCAAAAACCAGAACCCGGAGAGGAACTGTTTATTTGTCTTGCAGCGACACCAAACGCTATTAGTGTTGTCTTACTTCGGAACGATGAAGGAGTGGAGAAACTAATCTTTTACCTCAGCAAAACCCTTAATTCCGCAGAGAAAAATTATCCAAATATTGTAAAATTGATACTGGTATTTTTTTACACGTCACAAAAGTTACAGACTTATTTCCAAACCCACAAAATTAAGGTCCTTACAAGAATTCCTATAAAATCAATCCTGAAGAATTCAAAGAGAGTTGGGAGAGTAAAAAGATGGAATACCCAGATTGATCAATTTCAGCTAAATTATGAAGTACATACTTCTACTAAGTCACACATAATAGCAGAGTTCCTCGCTGAATTTCCTTCGGGGGAAGACGAAAGCATATGGGAAATGATGGATGTAGACGACAGTCGGCCAAACCCTAAGGACTTGTTACAGGAGAATCATCCCAAAAGGTGGGAAATATTTTTCGATGAATCATCAAACAGTTGTGGAGGAGGAATAGGATAGTATTCACTTCTCCCACAGGGATCTTGATAGTTTTCTGCTTTCGGTTGGAATACAAAGAAACAAATAACAGGATTGAATATGAAGCAGTGGTACATGATTTAAGGATTGCGATAGAATTGGGATTATACGAAGTATGAATTACCAGTGATTCGCAGATAGTGGTTCGCAAAATTGAAGGAAGATATAACGCAGTTGATCCGGTGATGCAGAGATATCAACAACTCGTGAAAGAATACTTAATGAAGATATGAAGCCTTATTTGGAGAAACATAGGACGAGATAATAATAGACATGCAGATGCACTTGCCTTTATAGCCTCAATGATTTAGGATCCAAAAATCGGGCATATCATGATTGAACAGTTAATGCAACCCTCAGTAAGCAGAGAGGAAAGGGAGTCCCAAGTAATGATGATAGAAGAAGGGGATGTGGAAATAAGCGATGATAATTGGCGAGCCCCCATTTATAACTATTTTATGAAAGGAGATCTCCCGCGAGATAGGCAAGAGGAAAATAAAATTAAAAGCAAGTCCACGAATTACGAGGTGCGAGAAGGAATTATGTACCGAAGATCGTATTTGGGTCCAATGATGAGATGTTTGTCGCAGAAGGAAGGGACATAAATCATGAAATCAATTCACTATGGGGATGCTGGTAATCATAGCGGAACCAGGTCACTAGCTCTCAAAACCAGGACGCAAGGGTACTTTTGGCCATATATGCACAAAGAAGCGAAGGATATCTCAACAAGGTGTGAAGCCTGTCAAAGATTTGGGAAAAGGATACATGCACCATCCACGAGCTTAAACTCTGTATTGAGTGTATGGCCCTTCGCCATGTGGGAAATAGATATCGTTGGACCGCTTGTAACCCGGACAAAGCAAAGAAGGTACCTGATAGTAGCAACAGATTATTTCACGAAATAGCTGGAAGCCAAAGCCCTACAACACACGAGAGATGGTCACGTGTACGATATCATCCTAGAGAATACTATTTGTAGATTTGGAATACCAGTTATGAATGTTTCAGACAATGGGAAACAGTTTGAAGGAGAAAATGTAAGAATGTTATTTAACGCATTCAAGATTCAATCCGGGAAATAAACTCCGTTATACCCACAGAGCAACGGGCAAGCGGAGGATACAAACAAGACGATAGCAACAAGGTTAAAGAAAAAGTTGGACGGTCATCATAAGGGATGGTGTGAGCAGATCCTAAACGTGTTATGGTCATATAGAACAACCAGGCGAGATGCAACGGGAATGTCACCTTTTTGTTTGACATATGGAGCTGAGGCTGTGTTGACCGCCGAAGTCATCCTTCCAACCACGAGAAGAGAAGCATGGGAGAAAGGGCTAAACTTGGAATTGATTCTATCAAAGTTGGACGACCTCGAGGAAAACAGGGAAGTTGCGTTACAACATATGGTAAATTATCATCAGAGGTTGTCAAGGGAGTATAACAAAAGAGTAAATCCCAGAAGCTTCGTACCTGGAGAGCTTGTACTACGAGAAATACCCCCATACCAAAGGGGATCAGGAGGAAAGATAGATCCTACATGGGAAGTCCCATATATCGTGAAAAGGGTAGTTGGCAATGGGGCATACGAGTTGGCAGATTGCGAAGGAAAGGACATAGATGAAGAAGGGAATATAATATATGCTAAGATCGAGAGTCAAGATCGATAGCTGAATCATCCCTGGAATCCAGTGTATATCAAGAAGTAATACCCATGAATGTAATTAATAATACAGAAAAGGAAATAAATGTGTAGAATTGAGTTTATTAATGAAATATTTCTTCCATAATCAACTTATACAGGAGCAAGGTCTTTTAAATAAGCAAAAAAAACTCACAACATAACTAAAGAGAAATAAGACCTCACATTAGGAGGAAAATAAGATTCACAAAATAAAAAGTTTCCCGGGAAACTTAAAACCTTCGCCTAGGAAGGATGAGAATCCACGGCATGAACCCTAGTTCACATGAAAAGTGCAAGAGGCAAGACCTAAAGCATGTCATGAACAACTCTCAGAGACATAATATAGAGGAAATAATAAGACCTATCCACTGAGGGTCCCTTTTTATAATGGCCTTCAGTAAGGGGTGCAGAAATATGACCAAGGTGACGACGTATTCAGTTGAGCTGCGGGTGCCTGGGACGTCTGTAGCGTTACCGGACATGTCCATATGGAAAGTATTGTCTACTATGCACTCGATCCCAATGAAACCTCACTTGGGGTGTGACTTCGTAACCCCAAGCCATATCGGCGAAGGTGATAAGAAGCCACGAAAACAACTGACTGTCGTAATAACTGGATGGGAGGAGACCAACATGCATGTCAGGGTTAACCTCCTTGAAGGGGAAATCAGGAGGAATATAAATGGATGGCGCCCTCCAGATTAGGGAGTTGTGACCAAAAAAGACGGCAATGTCATGTGGCTAATGTTCAAGGGAATAGCTAGGCCTGTCGCATTGTCGCGGAGAAAATAAAAATAAATGTTAAGACGAGGTAGATAGATTATTATTCGCAAGGATAATAAGCGTCTGATACTTCTTCGAATTAAGATCCTTCATAAAGGATGAGGCACAATAAGACCTTAACTAGGAGGCGCAATAAGACCTGGTAGAGTCACAAAGAAAACACAAATTTGCTCAGACCCAGCAAGGAAGTTGAAACAATAAATAGAGAGGACTAAGCATGAAATATGGCTTGCGCAACATTGTCTTGATTATATAATGCTCAATAAGAACAAGAGGAAAGTATATACTTTTATAATTTATGTTCTTATTCAACATTATCCTCACAAGAATCGGTTTTCCAAAGTATATACTTGGTACGAAAGCAAAGGCACGAGATAGAGGAAAACGAAAATACATTAAAAATATTGTCTGCCCCTCAAGATTGGGAGCGTCCATCCAAAGTGAAAGCTAAGGTTACAACACTAGCAAAGTTCAAAAGGGTCATGCATCCTCGCGGGAATCATCTTTATGATCCTCGTCGGTTTCGGTATCCTCGCGGGAATCATCTTCACGATCCTCGTCGGTTTATGTATCCTTGCTAGTAGGAGACAATTCATTAATGATAGGAAATGATTCTTTGGCAGAAGGTTCAGGCTCATCATCATAAAATTCTTCAAGATCCAGAGAAACGCGAGGAATGCCTTGGGAATCACATAACTCATTAAATAGCCTGACCTTCTCGTCTTGAGGATTTCTGAGAAGACGCTTTGCAATCAGGGTTGTATCCTTCACCATCTGATCGAGATCCTCATGAAAATACTGAACGTCCTCTTGAAGAGTGGATACCTTGTTGGAAAGACTGTCCTTTTCAGAGGATAAAAGAGAGACCTGATCCTGCAGCTCTTTCTCACTTCCTGAGAAAGACAGTGCCAAAATAACAAAGAAAGGGAAACTCACGAAAAAGATCGGACGAGATTTTCCTCTCTTCTGTGAGATGCTCCTCTAAGTGGAGAATACGAGCGCTATACTTTTTCATCAATTCACGAGACTCCCGAAGCTCCACGAGATGAGCCATGCTGCGATGTTGCTCCTAAAGATGAAAGATCTGCTTTAAAAATTCCGCGAAGTATTACAAGGGGAAAACAAATGATTAAACGCATGTTAAAGACTCACCAAACCCATTATGGTAGAATGTTGCTTCAGAGAGAGATTCAAAGAAGCATTCAAAATAAAGGATTGATCTTCAGCCAGAAAATCGTTAAAACTAGGAGAAACCAAAGATTTGGTAGCCTCGGATCTTAAGGAAGGATATCCACGAGTTGAAACAAAAATATCCCTTTAAAATTTTAGGTTAGGAAGAAGATTAGGCTCCTCCACTTCGGTAGTTGGCCGACCACCTCTAGACGAAGTGAGCTCGGGATAAGGGGCACTACGCGAGGGGATAGTCTCGCAAGATGAGAGAGGATACTGAGAGGGATCAGGGAGAGGTAAGACTGAGGAAGGGACTTATGACAGGCCGTCCACATCCAAGCCGTGACGACAACGCTGTGAGGTGCGAAAGGTGGGAGCATCGTCCTGAAATCCACGAAGTTAAGGGATGATGAGAGAAGAAGAAAGCAAATTAAGGAAGAAAGGGATACCTGGTCAATACTAGGAGGAACCCCAGAACGTTGGTGTTTCCTCAAATTCTTAGCAGGACCATCCGATGATTGAGGCTAATTCTCTTGAAAATGGGAGGTTATGAATCAACGAAAACAACGACCAAAAGGGGGGACACGGGATACGAACCTATGCGTGAACTGACTTTTTAGAGCGGTCCTTCAGCATACCAGGCGGGGGAAGAGGATACTGAGGCAGGAACAAGGACATTAGGAAACAATAAAATAAAAGACAAGGAAACTGAAGGAGGATAAGACTAACCTCGTTGGGCATCTTATGCCAGCGAAATCGACATGCATCATATACAACGAGATGGGCATGTTGAGGGAGAGGACCAGTGCGAGCAGCCCTATTCTCGTCGAGACCCCACACCAGAGGGCCTTCGGCTATCAAATGAAACATTATCCAATCCTCATCACTAGAAAGACGAAGATACTTGTTTCGTTTCGCACCAATAGGATCCACATCTAAAAGAAGGGCCTTGGAAGGATCAGCCAAAGTGTTGCGAGAAAGCTTGACGCCCCACTCCCCATAGGCTATCGCGGTCATATCCTGGACGGTGTAGTTCGCAGAGAAAGATTCAATGTTGTAATCCGCAGGAACGAAACTTTGCACCAAAAGTGGAATCCGGGAAGTATTGTCTTTAGACCTTCTGACGAATTCATTAGCAAAACAGATGGCATTTCCACTCAATTGATGAACACCTTGCTGAAGCTTGACTAGGATTTCATAAAAAAGAGGTTTCTTCGGATCATACAAAGGAAAAGAAAGACCCGCTCTCAGTTGGCCAGCGGTGATCAACATCCTTGTAGAAGACCAAGTTTCCGTTTGAATCCATCGGTAATTTAATTCCATGAATTTGGTTACGGTAATAGGAGGAGAAACGGAGGAATGAATCGCCGAAGATAGAGAAATACCCAACTTCTGAAGATCGATTTTAAATTCCTCATAAGTAGTAGAGGTAGTAGGACTGGGACTTTCTTAGGAGCCATTGGAGGAGAACGAAACGAAACCTAAGTTTACAGAAGGAATGAAAGGGAAGAGAAGAAGGTAAAGGTTATAACGTACTGAGAAAAGGGGTATTTACAGAGATGACTAGTCAAACCAAACTACCCACGATCGAAGAATACGAATCGGTAATTAGCGGTTACACGAGAAAAGGGACCACGTGGAGAGCATTGATGGGGAGGAGTGGCGGTTACTTAACTTCAGACGGTTCTTATTCTCCTTTCCCTACGATCGAGAAGAATAAGAAAAGGAAATATGTAGATACCAAAATATGGATCGCCACGTGGACATAGGAAGACGCGAGAATTCGGACTAAAGATCATGTATCGTGTCACGAAAATCTTTGTCGGTGACTTGCCAAATCAAGTCAGAGTCACCATTATTGACAAGTCGATGAGGTAAAAGCTATGTGCGAGATAGTGTCTCATCACGAAGTAAGCTCCGAGAAGAACAAGGGTTATGAAGATCCGTGAAGTACCCTACAAGATATCTGCCGCGAAGTAAAAAAGGACGAAGTAATATTACTTAGACGAAAAGACAATCCACGAGATAGATAAATTATGGAGCAAGAAAAGAGACAGGTGTCCCGACAATCTCATGTGAAGTAAGCGAAATAAGGGGAAAAACTTTATGGAAAACGGTCTGGGAGAAGTGTAAAGCGTTACTGCGATAACGCGACGAGATAAAATGAGTTGTATTCCATTAGGGTTAGATGGCCTATAAATAGAGGTCCTTGGGAAATGTATAAGGGATCAAATTTTGGAGAGTGGGAGAGTTTAACGTATGAGAGAGATTAGGGTTTCCTTATATTCAAGAACTTGTATCTTTGTTATTTTGAATGATTCATCAATAAAGATTTCGGTGTTTATCTTACTTAGTATGTCTTAGATCTTGGTTACTATCACTTTGGGTGTACTACTGGGTTTCCAGTAGTTACAAGGCCAAAACTAATTCATATTCATTTGCATCCTAATTCTTACAAGTGATAGAAGGAAATTACCATACACAATTATAGTTGGAATATGATACATATATATATACCTGAAAGAAAACCCATTCTTTGCAAGCAGAGTGAAGCATCTCCAATTCGAAGTCTCCAATGACGGGATCTGGAGGCAGTAATTTCTGCAAATCGATAACAGGTAAAATTTGATCTACCATACACATACCAGAGACGGTTGTCGACGAGTCCTGGTCAGTGCGTATGTATCGAGCTGGAACTTCTGCAAGAGATTGTTTGGCTAATTCCTGAACATTAGGTACAAACAAAAAACCACATAGCTTTAATGGTTTTGATATCTCCATGAATTTTCTAAATAGCTTGCTAATCAGTTTGAATAACCTCCTTTTCCTCTGTATCAAAACATGAACAGAGTCAAGCTCTATCTGATGATTCGTCTATTCTTTTGCTGTTTTAATTACTTTGGACTTTCTAGATCAGAATATTATTCCACCCACTATTTTAATCGTCTCTTCTTCAATGGAAGGCAAGCACCATTTTTTTAAATAAAAATAAATAAATTTTAGATTAACAACAACTTCATAAAAATAAAAAATCAAAGAAAAAGAAACCGAAAATGGATATCTTGTCGACCCTGCTTGCTAAGTGGCAACTAGCGGATTGCATGCGGCTCAACACCCTGCTTGTCAAGTGGCAACTAGAAATTGCATGCGGCTCAACACGATGATGATATGCCCACCATCCACAGGATGGTAAACCAGTGGGGGTGAATGACAATGATAATTGATAAGAGTGTCATGATATGTCCAAGTCGACATTAATCTTATGATTCTTATCTGTAACCTCAGATTGCTAATTGTAACTAGCTATTCGTATGGATCTTGCTTGTCTTCTATCATTTTCATATCCCACAGTAATAAATCCACAAACAAGCAAGATACAAAATCTTAAATGTAACCTGAGATTGCTAATTATAACTAGGGTAGGCATGCCAAAACCTATTTGGCCCATAACTTAACCAAAAGTAAGATGGAGCTTATTTAAGCAAGCATCAACCAAATAAAAAGTCATTCCTACTACTTACTGAGATTGGGGAAACCACAAAAATCCCAAATGCAGAAATCCCCATCCTTTTTATCCACAACCAGGGGACATCATTTATGTCCATCACTTACAAAATTTCAAATAAATGAGTGAAATTGAATAAAGATGAAGCCATTTGTTGGGTTGCTTCCTCCTCCTGATTTCATGAATGACTTGTTCTATTGAAATGAGGTTATTAACCAGAAAGAAGGCCTCCATAAAAAATCAAACTGATTCGATTCTGGCAACTAAACATGTTAGAAAAGTTATGCATCTCCTCAGCGAATGTCAAACCAAAATAACTAACTTACCTGTTCTTTTAGCAGCAAACATGGCGATAACTCACTTTCACTCGAGTAAATTAAAATAAGTAGGTGAACTTGCCAATCAAATATCAACATTGACTTTTAAGGATAAAAAGAAGAAACAAATAAAACCAAGAAACAGGTTATGTAGTGCACAAGATTTGGTTTTTATCCATATAGTGAATGATGCAGCTAAAGAATGCACAACAAACGTACGGGATATAGGAACATCTATAGTCACAATCCATAGGATACTAGAGTTCGGCAGCGACATTAAAATACAAAATATTCATAAACATAAATTATACACGCGGGTTATTATCTTCGTCTCCTTCTCCTTCTCCTACATGAGGAATGATTTTCCGTCAAGTTTACGAAATAATTAGTAATTGGGTCCTAGATTTTGGTATGCCTTTGAGTTTGGTCATAAGTTTGTACGTTTTAGAGTTTGGATCGTTTACCCGTTAGTCAACATGGTCAAATAACCATTCCATTATAAAGTTGACCTCGTTTCAGGTATTTACATCTGCTCCTCTTCCTTCCAAATTGTTGAAACCCTTTTGACTTTGTTGAGAAACAAATCCCTTCTCTTTCCCTGAAACCCCGTAAAGACTTTTTTTGGTCTCTTTATATCCATCAACTTGCGTTTCTCGTCTCAGATTCGTCTGTGAAGGTAGAAAATGTTGCATCAGTAAAATTGAATCTAAATGTCGTTTGGGTTCTTGGATCTACATTCAATATTTTTTTTTTGAACTAGAACTGTAATTAAATTATGGGGTTTGTTAATTTAGGCAGGGAATCATTGGTATCATGAAGACATGGGAGATTATTAAAATCATTAGGAGATGCTTCTCTCTTTGTCATTTAGTTCCAACCCTCTCAAAACCCCAATAATCTCTTCTTCTATTCAGAATTCAACAGATCTCTCAAATTATTCCTGTCTCAACTAATCCGTTAAAATCAATGAATTAAAGAATTAATTGTCTTGTTTTCTTTTGATTTTGGATCAAAATCATATTGAAAAGGTTTGATTTTCTGTGAATGGTTTAGACGAAGAGAATATAAACGTTTAGATGATGATAATATAAACAAGATTAAGTTGTATAAGACTACGAACACTTTGATTGAAAACGGAGCAACTGATTATGCATTTGTATTTTAGCTTTCAGTAACAATATATTAGTGTGCCCGCACGAAGATCAGTATTGAAAATTCCCTGAAAGTTGATGAGATAAAATTTACAGATCAACGGTTGGGATGAGTCGGTGGCAAATATGTAAATATAACTACCAACAGATGTTAACTCTGTTAACGATTGACCAGTTGACTAACGGGTCAACAACCCAAACTCTAAAATGGACAAACTTACGACCCAAACTCAATGGCATACCAAAATTTAGGACCCAAATACTATTCTGAACAACTCTTCTGATACACAACTCTTCTGAACAAGGCAGGTGTCTCGGGTGTGATCAAGCCAACTATTGGACCTGTCTCTATACCTAGTTGAGGGCTATGAAATGTTGCAACTGAGAGCCTCTCCTTTGCTGAGTTCACTGTTACTCGGTGCTCCACACTAGTGTAAATCCCATTACTCATTATCTGTTAAAACAAAATGTAATAAAGAATAATCAATGCTCAAACTTGAGAACGAGATCCAGAATTTTGTATATATGCATGCCCCTACACAATTTTAACTCCTGATAAAAACAAAAACAAAAATACACAATTTTAACTCTATTTACCTGCAAGAGGTCTCCAACGTTCACTATGAATGCATTAGGCAAAGGCTTAACGGGAACCCACATATTTTCCTTTCTAATCTGTAAACCTTCCACTTCGTTGAGTTGAAGGAGGATCGTTAAACCGGTAGCATCTGAGTGTGGTGTATTTCCGAGGACATTCTCTGGTTGAGGACAAGGAGGATAATAATTCATCTTTATAATTTGTCTCCCATCAACTCCTCCATGACCTTGGCCTCGATTTGTAGGGCGTTACCCATCAACTCAAGGAGGGTCATGCTTAGTTTACTCAACTGCAATGAGTAGGATTCAATTGTCACCCTGCATGAAGAGATAAATTGACGGGTTATATCTTTTGCAACTTCAGACTTTTTTAACATTTAGGCTATGCTTGAGTGGTGCAGGGTATATATATCCTACATAAATTGACATGTACACGACATACTTTGGGATCAACATCGATCACAACCCTCCTCATCCCTCGGCTTGCTATGGCCTAGCAATACTACAAATATCATGTATAAATCATATTCTCAATCGGAAAGCCAAAGACACAAAGGAGTCACCTGAGAGGTAGAGGGAGTTTGGGAAATAGCCGGGGCTTCCTCATATGTCTAGGAAGAGTGTACATGGAAAACATATCTCCCCAATCAAGCTTTTGGTCTTCTGATTTGACATGGACTTGTCCAAATCCTTCCATATCTCCTTCTAACTGCCAAGATTTCTTTTTCTCATCCATTGGGAGATTGAAGAAACCTTGAATTTCTGATTTCGTGTAGGGGCAGAATGTGGCACAAATAATTTGTTAGTTTGCGAGATTCATCTATTTCCTTAGCGTGCGGGAAGCGTCAGTACGAGCGTGCGATGGTGTCGCATGTCAAATCCGAAAATAGGGGAATATTAGTTGTACTCCACTACATCTTAGCTGTCATCCACTATGTAAACACCTATATAAAGAGAAAGGTATGAGAGAGAAAGTATTATCAGGAAAGGGGGCACACTTTAGAGGAGGACACATTTATAGAGAGAGAAAACAGAATTTGTATTATTATTATCTCCATCTTCTTCCTTCACCAACTTAGAGCTCCAAATACTCATTAATGGAGTCTCAATGTAATCCAAATGTAATTTCAACAATCATAGTGAACCCCGTGGATGTAGATCACATTGATCGAACCACGTAAATCTTGTGTCTTATTTTACATTTCCATCATTTTTATCTTCATTTTCATGTTAAATAAGTTTAGATCTAGAAATTGTTAAAGGGTATTAGTTGTGGGATCTCCACCAATAAAGTGTCAACTCCATGGTTTACCACCTACACCATCATAAAAAGATCTAATTTGTTAAAGCCAAGAAGTACCTCATCGATACCCATGAACATCCTAATTTTTATATACCCACCATAAAATCAATTTGGACGCAAAAATAATTGGAGTTTCATATATCTAAAAGAAACCCCATTCTTTGCACGTTATTAAAGTCTGCGGGCATCCAACTCAAAATTAATTGGCAACGAGTGGAGCGGCCCTTCCCTATTATATTTAAGTTAATTATGCGGAAATTAGGGATGTGGGACTATTGTCCTTTCACACACTCCCTCACATGTAAGGCCAGTCATTCGGCCTAACATGTGGACCTATGCACGTGTGGGTCATGGGTGTGCTGGTGACATTCGGTCACGGACAATACCTCACGTACAGGTCATACGAGTGACCAGTCATTCGGTCACGGGTGTAGATGTGCCCACTCGGGTCACGACGGCCAAAATACGGCCTACATCCCGCGTACGGGCCTAGCTCTGATACCATGTTAAAGTCTGCGGGCATCCAACTCAAAACCAATTGGCGATGAGTGGAGCGGCCGTTCCATATTATATTTAAGTTAATTATGCGGAAACTAGGGATGTGGGACTACTGTCCTTTCCCACAAGCAGAGTGCAGCCTCTCCAATTCTAACTCTCCGACGATGGGTGCTGAAGATAATAATTTCTGCAAATCGATAACATGTACCTTTTTATCTATCATAGATAGACACAACAGAGACATCAGTCAAAGGTTCACTACACCAAAATCAGGATTTTGTAACAGTGCAATATGTCAGGGTTTATTTTTCAGTCACAGATACACCTGTGGTAAGTCCTGCAACAGCTATAATTGTTATTAAATTTTGTATTCGTGATAATAATTAGGAATATTAAATTCTTTTATTAGTCACAATAATATTTGTTGACAATTTTACAGACAATCACAATTATAATTCAAAGTGACGGTTCCACCCAAATATTTCACAACATCTAAAACAACCCCAAAATTATAACACTTTAAATTTTACTTGTCATTAATTTTCCCACATTTGTACAAACTAACAATTATATTTCATTTCTATAAATCAAAATACATTTTTTTTTTAATTGACTTTGACATAACTGCTTCTTCCGAAGATAGTGAAAATTACCAGACTACCCTTATCGGAATAAGTGCAAAAAAATTCCGAAGATTGTGAATATGACCAGACTACCCTTATCGGAAATAAGTAAAGTAAATACTACAGATTGTTAAAATGACCATATCACCCTTAATGGAAAAAAGTGCAACAAAATATTATGCAGACTGTGAAAATTACCAGACTACCCTTATCAGAAATAAGTAAAATAAATATTACAGACTGTGAAAATGACCATATTACCCTTAATGGAACTTACTGCAATAAATATTATGGAAACTGTGAAAATGACCAGACTAACCTTATCGGAAATAAGTAAACTAAATATTACAGACTGTGAAAATAACCATACAACCCTTATTAGAAATAAGTAAAGAAAATATTACAGACTGTGAGAATGACCATTTTACCCTTACTAGAAATAAGTGCAATAAATATTATGGAGACTGTTAAAATGACCAAACTACCCTTATCGGAAATAAGTAAAGTGAATATTATAGATAGTGAAAATGACCATACTACCCTTACTGGAAATAAGTGCAATAAATATTATGGAGACTTTGAAAAGGACCATTCTGCGTAATGGTCATTTTAACGGTCTATAACTATAATGATGAGTAATGGGATTATATCCCAAATCGAGTTAATATCTGCTGATACGTCTCTTGACTAGTCTAATATCGTTGATGAACTTGCGGGTCTTTACATGTCAATACTCTCAAATCATCTCACAACTATTATATTGTTCTGGATCCTCAAGAAAGCTGACCATTCCATCCTTCTGGTTAATGGTTGCAAATATATCACCATCTTCAATCTAATAAAATATACACATGCTTATATACTAGCTTAAAAATCATACAATTAACTAGCATTCAAATTGCTGTTAAAGATCATGTTGCAACTATGCACATACAAAAACAGTATACTAAAAAAAGTCCAGAAAGTTGTTAGATCACTTGAAAACTGAAGGGGCTCATTGTGTTTGTATAAATATTAAATTCCCTGTTCACAGACTTGTGAATAATAAAGATGAAGAGATGGAAACTCACAGATTCAAACTTCTCCCTATGTGCTGCCACACAACTCTCTAACTCGGCAATCTTCCCAGTGCCGTAACTGGTGTATGTGTTGTAGATGTATTTTGGTATCAACTTCAAAGTCATGGTCCACTTCCTTCAACAAAATAATAAAGTATTTAAAACCAATGGATATGTCTCATGGATGTGATAGCAGCATGGAGATACATATCAGACCAGTAATTAAACCATTGTACAAGAGTATTAAAACTAAGTGTCTGTCATTCAAGAATCAAAACTCAACTCCACCAAGCTCATCATCTGCAACATGATTATTCTTTCATCTTCATTTCTAAAAATTGAAAACAAAAACAAAAATTAATGCATTGATAGTCACATTGCTGATGCCTTCCCTGTCTCAGACCAAGTTCCTCCTTGCCTCTTTGCTGCATTGCCAAAATCAAAACCACTACAAACCCCAATTCACATATAAAAACATCTAAGCTGTATCTCACAAGTTAGAAAAACAAAATTTTATCTGAATAGAATGAATGAGGAAGCATGCCTATTTGGCTTGTTGTTTACTTCACTGGTTTCACTCTTAAGCTTATTTTTCTTTTGCTGGTTCTCTTTCGTTTTCTGCAATTACACACTGCATTAGACTCCAGTTCCACAAAAATTCAAAAATTTCGATAAGCGAATGGATGAACAAACAAACCTTGATTGTGTTTTCAGTTTTCTCCTTGAACTGCAGGTATTATTCAAGCAATTCCATTGCAGTTTTCTGCTTATGATCCTCTTCGACTAGCTTCTTCGCCTCTTCTCTTCGATTTGAATCCTAAATTTTTTGAAACTTCTTTGAATTCTGCATCTGGGTTCTCTTTTTTAACCTCAGCCTATTGATCTTTGCACCAACATAGGCTGATGGTGGTTTTTTCTTATCTAAGTTCTTCATCTTCTTTTTCTTGTTCTTTTCATTCTTTTCTGCTTCTTTATCTCTCAGAGATTGAACCAGTGGAAGACTCTGCACATACGGAAAAAAAATCCCCAAATCAAAATCAAATCCCAGATTCAGGAATCTAAGATAAGAAATTGAAACTCTTAATTCAGAATTTAATATTAATTAGTTAAAGCCAAAATCGAGAAGAAATCAAATATCAAGATCAAAACCCTAAATCAAAACTTCTATTTCAACAATGCATGATCAATAAACGAAAAACCTTTATCTAAAAATCAAAACCCCTAATCAGAAACTCTGATTCAACAAATCAAGATAAAGATATGAAAACCCTTTATCAAAAATTTATGAACCCTAAATTTCAAAATCAGAGATGAAGAAAATCATACCACAGTAGGATTAAATTCCTTCAACTCAACTTGGAGTTTCTGATGTTCTTTCCCTTTAATCTCCAACTCCCCTTCTTTCAATTTCAGCATCTCATCACGATCTTTCAAGATCTCTTCAGTTTTCTCCTTAACCGCAAAGATGAAAAGAAGAATATGGTTCAAGAACAATGGACGAATTTCTTCCTCTTTGCTTAAGTCCATGGTTACATGTTTTACTGGATAATTCTATGATTTTTTTGGAGGAGATGAAGAAGACGGTAAAAGGGGCTGGGTTGAAGAGAAACGATTTAATTGATTTTCCTATGAGGTTTTTTCCAGTTTTGCTTTGGTGGTGAGGGTGAAGAAGATGGATAAGAGAGGCGAGGAGACCGAGAGAGCATAAGAAGAAAGATAAACGGGAGAGGGAAAGAGGTATATTTATATTCTCTATCAAATAATAAAAAATTATCACATCGATATCCGTTTTCATGGGTCGCGGGATCGGTAGCAGTTTTAGGAAAAAAAGGTAATTATTCAGAGACGGCTATTAATCATCTCGGAATATTTCCGTGTTTTTATCGTATCTCAGACGGCTATTTTTGGTCAACGATCCAAGTACTGTTACTGAGGGTCTCAGATGTGGGTTATAAAAACCCCATTTTCCACTAGTGGTTGGAGTCATATTTCATTTCCCTACAACCTGGAGGTGAAAAATCATGACTTTGAAGATAACTATTTTTGAGGT
The DNA here is from genome assembly GCF_003573695.1 of Papaver somniferum. NCBI lineage: Eukaryota > Viridiplantae > Streptophyta > Magnoliopsida > Ranunculales > Papaveraceae > Papaver > Papaver somniferum. The sequence goes on along the minus strand of NC_039359.1, from coordinate 51,755,732 downwards.
TTCGAGCGACGTCATCACACACGGTCAACGACCACCATCAAGTGAAAAATACATATAATATTCAGTGGACATCCTAACTGCCACATATACATAGAGTCGCAATTCCATATCTCGTAAGGTACGAATACAATTAAATATTTTTGCATCATTTCATATAATCATGCATACTTTTGTGTACTGGGACACCTACAATGTGGCGAGCATTTTCACATGCCAAGGCATGAGGATATGCACACGTCTCAATTCTGTGCGAATCTGGAATAGTGGGATTGGCCCCCTACGGGAATTTCAGATAGTAGAAAAACTTTCAACCTCGATCCATGCACGATAAAGATGTAGCAAGGAAGTGCACCCTTGTGCGAACATTGAGCAGCATGATAGTCACTATTTTCTCTGGGTAAGAGTTGCATATCACTTCAACGTGACTGATTATCACTTGGGGGCGAGATATGTAACACCTCATGGTCTAAAGTAACTCTTTTGAGGCGAGTTGCGTAACACTCCACACGCTTGGGGGCGAGTTATATAGCACCTGAATACAATGTGAAATTCAGCTGCTGGAAATCGAAACAAAAGGTAACCCAAACTTTTTAGTCCTCCAACGAGTTACAGGATTAAGAGGGGGCGAGCATAGACCCTAATATTTTGTTGCAAATAGTAACATTAATAACTTCCACACTTAAATTGATCGAACTGTTGTAGTCCAGTTCAAAAGCAACTGCTACACTCAGTTGGACGCAACTGATGCAGTCCACTTTTTCTCATCAATTTTGTACTCAGTTGGACGCAACTGATTGGTGGTTTATCAAAAGTGATTGTAGTAGTGGTAAAAACTGGGTCTTTTCAGACTTGTGAAGAAAACAATTTTTATAGATTTAAATTAAACAGGCAAATAAATAAAATAGTTCAAACCTTTAGAGAAAATACCAAGACTAGGATTCCACCATTGACCAATTAAATAGTAAATTCTAAATAATATTCATGCAATTCTATCTTTAAAAATAATTCTAATATTTGCCTCAAATATATTTTTGAAGTAATAATTGTAATCACAAAGTATAAAACATCAAAAGTTTTTAAAACCCAGCATGCTTCATCAAAATAATTCACAACTATTCAATAAAAACTAATATTTCAAATTCAATTCCATGTAAATAATCAAATAATAATATTGCAAATAAATAATAAAATTAGAATTATACCAATCAATATGGACCAATGGCTTCCTCCGTCGTCTCGGCTAATGGGTTTAGCTCCTCATCCCAAAGACACACTCACAAGATGAATTCATGGCTAAAATAGGTGTTTTTATTGATGAATATAAGATGAAACAGAAATTTGCAACGCTGTAATGGTGTTACAGCGCCACTGTTACAAAGGGGTAAGTGCTTTTAAGACTGCTGTAAACGATAAGCCATTACTGCTGTAAAACAACGACACTAGTATTGTTATTTAAGACTGCTAAAGAACGACTGACTATGTGAGTCTGTTCTTCGTGTTCTTCAGGATCTTCAATGGCAGCAGCAGCAGCAGCAATATCTCCTGTAACTTCTTCTTCTCGTCTATCCTCTACTCCCAATTCTCTCCTAAGGGTTTCTAACCCTTCTATGACTTTAACCAACTCTTATATAGTCTTTTAATCCCCAAAAATCTCTACTGAATCCGACTTTTTCTTTTCTTTTTTCTTCTCTGCGCTGTTGAGAGAATATCTCTCTCTGATCTCCCTGTACGCGTTTATGAGCTATTCTATTGCCCCAAAACTCTCCCAAGACTTTAACATGACCAAGTAGAGTTTTCTTTAGCGTAAAACTCTCCCAGAATCTCCTCAAAAAATCTTTGAAACGTAAACAGAACCATACATGTCCTATTTGGACTCTGATTTCTTCTCCCGGCTATTCCAGCCCAATCTGATCGATCAAAACACATGTACCATCTCTGTTTAGTCCATTCACATCCAGCCCAACTGATTTTAGGGGTTGAATCTCTTTAGAAACCGTCCATTAATCGAATCCAACTCTGCCAGTAAACATGCATGAAGTTTCCCGCCAAAACATTAATTTGAAAACGTGAAGAAATGTGATCTCCCCCTATCCAGTTTTGGTGTCCCTTTAGCAGCTGCCTGGAAATGGGTCACCCCTTAGTAATTAGGTTACCCCTTATCCAAAATCAAGGGTCCGTATAGCAAGTGTCCTCTGGGGCATTTTCCGAACTTTTTTCGGGGTTCCTCCGGGGTATTTCTGGGATACTTCCGGTACACTTCTGAGGCTCTTCCGGTACGTTATCAATGGAGGTCCAAATGCCACATTTTTAGCCAAATTCGCCGCAAGAGATTATTTTCCAAAAACACCTACAAATACATAAAATAACCAAATAAGTACAATATCGAGTACTAACAATATATACAAATGAGCTATATTAGACACATAAATGCGTCTATCAAATACCCCCAAACTTATTATTTGCTAGTCCTCGAGCAAATCTAATCTAAAATAAAATGACTACACTTAGCACGTGCAGTAATCCGTTAAACCACTAGGTGGCCCTAGTGGCGGAGTGTTGTCTCCGGGGGGTTTACCAGAGGTGTACCCACAAAACCTTAATACTCCAGAGCTTAGCTATCTACGCAGAACCTTGGAAGGCACTAAAGAATCTCCTTGGTTGGAATACTTATTGACTACAGAAAGAAGTACCCTGATGCGAAATTCCAATTGCTGTACACGAGTTTGCACTCAAGCATACTAAAATTCATATAAAGTGACAGAGCTCTACTCAGATAGTTGCACTATGGACATCATATTCGGAGTCAAATCTAATCACATGGATAGATCAAGAAGATGGATATAGAAAAACATATATGGTTTTGATGTTTACTAAGTGAACGGCGTTTCCCATATCTGTCTGAAGGCCTCCGCCAAAATGAACCTATCCTAATGGATTGAGATACTAGTCTGACTAATATCAACACACTGGCATATACAAGGGTACCAGTGGTCGATAACCTAACTCTAGGTCAACACAACTGGCATATACAAGGGTATCAGTGGTCGACTTTATTGAATTTATTCCTTTTGGTCAAATGGTCTGGTCTCAATTTTTATTTTATTTTTTCAACTCTTTTTTTTTTATTTATTTTTTTTTCATGGTATCTCAATCACTCTAATTCACCCTAGCATTGGTAACAACTTGAATCGTGAGCCCCACCAAATCACTTAGAAACATATTTAAAAAGAAAAATAAAAATAGAAGTGAAAAGGACTCAACGAGATATGGTGAAACTATCATGTTATTTCTAACACCTGAGCTCTGTGCTTTTATGAATAGACTCTTCTAGATGTTTCCACCTAATCAGATTGGTTCCTCAACTCCTACAACCAACATGCTTCCATCCACTTAGATTAGTTAGTGCAATCCTCAATAGGCATAAATTTCTAAGCTCTGGAGTTTATTTATTGCAAAAAGGTGACAAAAAGTGTTTCTTCCCCACCCCCAAACTTAAATCTAACATTGTCCTCAATGTTCTAAAGATGAAATTAAAAGCATGAACAAGGAGAAACTATTACCACTGGAGGGAAAAGAAATAAGGAAGGATATTACCGTATCACATGAACGCGGGAGCCTCCCAGTAAATGCTAAATTTATAGTCATTAGCTAGACATCAAATACCTCAAAAAGAATTTTCACCTTCCAAAGTCGTATACCAATAGTCGAAATAATTGTGGGTCCATAAGACCAAATATAACTGCCACGAATAGGAGACAAATGCTCAAGATCAGAAAAATGAGCATATAGAGCACAACCTGATCTAAAGTTTCTCGCAAGACAACTGGATTTATCTGAGGTGCCCACTTGGGCTTCATATGAGTGTCTCGGCAAACAGATTCATCCGAAAAACGGGTCTCTAACATATGGATTTTCTCCTGGACATTATCAGGCGGATCAGGTTGTGGAGTCTGAATACACTCAAGCGATACCTCAGATGCACTAGGCTTGAGTCCCAAGTAGGGACTTCTATTGGGGATAATTGACAATCTCTACCCCCAACTTAGAATTTTGGGTGCCTCTACATGACTAGTCACACTGTTCCTAATTTCTAGACCATCGGTTTTTGAAAAGGTCAATTGCTTTCTCTAAGTCATAATCAGGTGGTTCATCCTCAGCTTGCTTCATATCTTCTATGGTCCACTCTAAGGCTTCCTTATTTTCTTGAAGCACGGTCTCTGGACTACTTTCCTGATCACTATCCAAATCGGAGGCCATAATCCAGGGAAAGACTCGGGTGGTCCTAAAATGTATGTTAGACTCCAACTCAGAGGCTCTTTTAAATAAGGTATTAAGATAGACTCAGAAGCTAGTAATGGTTCGAACCTATCTTTCCATATATCATAATCTAACATAGGAACAGAATCCAACAGAGCATTTACTTGTTCAATGTTACTATCATCGTCGAAATCCAGGCTAAAATGGGATAAACAACTCTCCAATGTATTTTCCGGTACGATGTTTGGTAATGACTCCTGAACTAAGGTTCCTATCATTTTCACCTCTTCAATACATGTGCTATCTAGCTCAGAATGTAGCTTGTTTACATTAAAAAATATTCAGCTCAATAGTCATTTACCAAAAAGATAGATTCATAATACCATTTCGACAGTTTATGATCGCATTAGACGTAGCTAAGAATGGGGGACCTAAATCACAGGTATTTGGTTCTCTGTCGGGATAGGTTGGGTATCTAGGACCACGAAATCCACTGGATAAATAAACTTGTCGACCTCAATAAGAACATCCTCGATCACACCCACGGGGATTTTAACGGACCTATCAGCTAACTGGAGTGTTATCTGGGTAGGTTTCATCTCACCTAGTCCTAGCTTAAGGTACACATGGTATGGCAGTAAGTTCACACTGGCTCCTAAGTCAAGCAACGCTTTTCTCAACACGATACTTACCTATTGTACAAGAATGGTAGGGACCCTGGGTCTTTATACTTATGAGTGTGGTATTCTGAATAATAGAACTCACATGACTAGCTATGAAGGCTTTCTTCTGGACACTGAGCTTACGCTTTCGCGTACACAAGTCCTTAAGGAACTTGGCATAAGAGGGAATCTGCCTAATTGCATCTAATAATGGAAGGTTGATATTAACCTGCTTAAAAACCTCATAATATCATTAAAGTTGGACTCCCTCTTAGTCGGACTACAGCTGGGGAAACGGGGCTCTAGGAACAAAGTGAGGCTCAACAGGACCCTCATTGGTCTCTTTGGAGACTCTATCAGTCTCCTCATTTTCTGGCTCAGCAGGGTGAACTACAACATGTTCACTATCAGGCATGGCGACCTTGTTGTCAACTTTCTTTCCACTTCTTAGGGTTGTGACAGCATTCACATGATTGTACGATTTCTCTCCTCTAGGGTTAGGATCAGTATGACTAGGGAACCTTCCATCCTCTCTCTCACTTATAAACTTAGCTATTTGTCCTACTTGAAGTTCTAACTTGGCAAGACTCTGGGAAGTATTCTTCAATTCCTTCCTAGTTTCTTGTTGAAAGCTCATGTGGTTCTTTGATAGCATGTCATGGTTACTTACTAACATAGTGATAGCTTCCTCTAAGGTAGAGATCTTTTTATCGGAAGTGTTCTGAAACTGGGTTTGACCTGAAGAGTTCTTAAAACCAAAACCTGGGGGAGGCTGAGAATTGCTAGACTGGCCTTGATTCTGGCCCTTAGACCAAGAGAAATTAGGATGGTTTCTCCAACCAGGGTTGTAGGTTTCTGAGTATGGGTCAAACTTCTGACGGTTCTCAAACCTAAAGTTGTTATAGACAGCATGGGCTTGTTCTTCACTAACTTGACCTTCCCAAAATGAATTATCGGGCTCTATTCCACAACTATAGACTTGAGAGGCTCTATTAGGTTCAACAAGGGGCCTATATTTAGACTGACCCATTTCTAAAGCTTCTAACCTTCTGGACAAAGCAGCAAACTTAGCATCTGATGCAAAACTCGTATCTACCATATTGGTGCTACTTCTATTGACCAAGAGTCTTTTAGGGGGTTCAACAAAAGATTCCCACTGTTAGGATTTTTCAGCGATAACTCCTAAGAAGGTAAAAGCATCATCAGCATTTTTACTAGTGAACTCACCAGCGCACATAGACTCAACCATGGCTTTGGTCGAATAGTCTAAACCATCATAAATAATCTGTACAAGTTTTATATTATCAAATCCATGGTGAGGACACTGAGATAGGAGATCATTTAATCGCTCTAAAAACCTATAAAGAGACTCTCCCTCTTGTTGCACACTAGCACTAATTTTCTGCCTAACAGCTGCAGTTTTATGCTTAGGGTAGAATTTCATATAGAAAGAAGCAATAAGTTCCTGCCATGTTTCAATAGATTCAGATGGTAGGTTGTTTAGCCAGGTCTTGGCTTTATCTCTCAAGGAAAATGGAAACATATTAAGTTTCAAGACTTCATCAGTAAGGTCTTTTATTCTAATTGTCCCACAGATTTCCTCAAAGTCCCTAATATGAAAATAAGGGTTCTCATCATCTGTTCCTAAGAATCTAGGGATCATTTGAAGAATACTAGGTTTTATCTCGAAATTAGCCGTAGTGGCTGGCAATTTAATGCATGAAGCTCGGTTGGTCCTAGTTGGGAACATGTAATCTTTCAAAGTTGCCATCGTTGGCTCAACTGGAGTACTAGGGGTACTTTTGTCACTCAGAGATAAATTCTCAAAACTGAAGTTTCCAAAAACAGGGCTCTCCAAAGAAGAGTCTTCGAGCTCCCTGCTTAATTCACAAGAACTACTAGGTTTTTCGCTAATCAATCGACCTAGAGTATCTCTTTTCCAAGCCCTAACAAAATCGGGCATACACTAAAAAAAAATTCAAAAATAAATAAAAATCCTAAGAAGAAGGTTCTAGCAATCACACAGCAGGCTGACTCGACTTTACCACAACAAACCTAAAGATTTCTAGCAAACAACAAGCATGATGGCTCCACTTAGATTGTTTCTAGACCAGCTTATAATCCTTCGAAAGGGAATTCGTTACAATTTGAGCACACCCCTCTGGAATCAAATCGAGTTTAAGCAAGTTGAATCGAGGCGAGGGAAGCTCAGTGGAGCTTTGATACCCAAAACCTCACCGATCCAATGCGGCGCAGTCACGCATTCAACTCGCAGAAACCGTCAAGAACTTCGAGGTGTGCTTAAAAGAGTAACCAATATTTTTCGAATGATTGTCTGTTAAGCTCGATACCCTATAGGTCTCTTTCTAGTCCAAATTTTAGGCTTAGGTTCGCTTTAGGTTTCGTTTTCCTAAGGCGGGCAAGAAGGGAGCGGTGATGAAATCCGAACCCTTATCTTATATGGTCCAGTCCTTGCCCTTTACTAGGAATATAAAAACAGTCCATATTCAAGTCCTCAGCATATATTCACCTTAAGGAGTCCAGTAACCCGCTTGCAGGAGATTCGCGGGTGTTTAGAATTTTACCTCCCGTACCAGACGGGCGAAGAACCGCTGAAGTCGACTCGGGCCACGACTCCTATGCCGTGTGCGAACCCGAGGGGCCGAGACGATATCGTAATCGTCTTCCTTCCCTGCAAACAGTTTATATTTAAGGGTACCCTTCCGTAGGGTTTAAAAATAAAAATAAAAATGTCCCAAAATTAATGTCCAAAGTCCATAAAAAAAAACAAAAGAAAAGAAAGTCTGAAAAAAAAAAATTACAAAAATAAAAATGTCTCTCTTTTTTTTTCTCTCTTTTTATCAAAAAATAAAAAAAATTCTTCTTCTTTCGTTCCTATAGCTTTGCTTTTCGCTCCCAAACTTTAAGTAAATCACCACAAGCTTTGGCAAAATTGTCTTTCGCTCCAATCTTCAAAAATCTGCAAGGAAACAAGAAAAACCCAAAAAACGTAAAGAAGAACAAAAAAATAAAAAAAAATCTAAAAAAATGCTAACTAAACACAGGTCCGCGTCGGCGGCGCCAAAAATTTGGTGGTTTCAAAAGTGATTGTAGTAGTGGTAAAAACTGGGTCTTTTCAGACTTGTGAAGAAAACAATTTTTATAGATTTAAATTAAACAGGCAAATAAATAAAATAGTTCAAACCTTTAGAGAAAATACCAAGACTAGGATTCCACCATTGACCAATTAAATAGTAAATTCTAAATAATATTCATGCAATTCTATCTTTAAAAATAATTCTAATATTTGCCTCAAATATATTTTTGAAGTAATAATTGTAATCACAAAGTATAAAACATCAAAAGTTTTTAAACCAGCATGCTTCATCAAAATAATTCACAACTATTCAATAAAAACTAATATTTCAAATTCAATTCCATGCAAATAATCAAATAATATATTGCAAATAAATAATAAAATTAGAATTATACCAATCAATATGGACCAATGGCTTCCTCCGTCGTCGTCGGCTAATGGGTTTAGCTCCTCATCCCAAAGACACACTCACAAGATGAATTCATGGCTAAAATAGGTGTTTTTTGATGAATAATAAGATGAAACAGAAATTTGCAACGCTGTAATGGTGTTACAGCGCCACTGTTACAAAGGGGTAAGTGCTTTTAAGACTGCTGTAAACGATAAGCCATTACTGCTGTAAAACAACGACACTGGTATTGTTATTTAAGACTGCTAAAGAACGACTGACTATGTGAGTCTGTTTCGTGTTCTTCACGATCTTCAATGGCAAGCAGCAGCAGCAATATCTCCTGTAACTTCTTCTTCTCGTCTATCCTCTACTCCCAATTCTCTCCTAAGGGTTTCTAACCCTTCTATGACTTGAACCAACTCTTATATAGTCTTTTAATCCCCAAAATCTCTACTGAATCCGACTTTTTCTTTTCTTTTTTTCTCTCTGCGCTGTTGAGAGAATATCTCTCTCTGATCTCCCTGTACGCGTTTATGAGCTATTCTATTGCCCCAAAACTCTCCCAAGACTTTAACATGACCAAGTAGAGTTTTCTTTAGCGTAAAACTCTCCCAGAATCTCCTCAAAAAATCTTTGAAACGTAAACAGAACCATACGTGTCCTATTTGGACTCTGATTTCTTCTCCCGGCTATTCCAGCCCAATCTGATCGATCAAAACACATGTACCATCTCTGTTTAGTCCATTCACATCCAGCCCAACTGATTTTAGGGGTTGAATCTCTTTAGAAACCGTCCATTAATCGAATCCAACTCTGCCAGTAAACATGCATGAAGTTTCCCGCCAAAACATTAATTTGAAAACGTGAAGAAATGTGATCTCCCCCTATCCAGTTCTGGTGTCCCTTTAGCAGCTGCCTGGAAATGGGTCACCCCTTAGTAATTAGGTTACCCCTTATCCAAAATCAAGGGTCTGTATAGCAAGTGTCCTCTGGGGCATTTTCCGCACTTTTTTCGGGGTTCCTCCGGGGTATTTCTGGGATACTTCCGGTACACTTCTGAGGCTCTTCCGGTACGTTATCAACGGAGGTCCAAATGCCACATTTTTAGCCAAATTCGCCGCAAGAGATTACTTTCCAAAAAACCTACAAATACATAAAATAACCAAATAAGTACAATATCGAGTACTAACAATATATACAAATGAGCTATATTAGACACATAAATGCGTCTATCACTGATGCAGTCTGGTTTTATTTGTAACTGTTACACTCAGGTTTATCGAACTGTTTTAATCCAGTTCCTCCGCAATTGCTGCAGTCTAGATGATCGAAGCTACTGCAGTTCAGGTATGTTCACAGCTCCTGCAGTCCAGTTGACCGTATCTGCTGTAGTGCAACTTTGCTCGCCGCTGCTGCAGTTTAGCTGATCGGAGCTACTGCAGTCCAGCTATGTTCGCATCTCCTACACTCCTGCTGATCGCAGCTGCTGCAGTGCAACTTTGCTCGTCGCTGATGTAGTTCAGCTGATCGAAGCTACTGAAGTCCAGCTATGTTCGAGGCTCCTGCAGTCCAGCTGATCGCAACTGCTGCAGTGAAGTTTTGCTCGTCGCTCCTGCAGTCCAGCTTATCACAGTTCTTGCAGTGCAGCGTTGCTCACTCCTCCTGCAGTCCAGTTGATCGCAGCTGCTGCAGTCCGGATATGCTCGTCGGTGCTGAAGTTCAGCTGATCGAAGCTACTGCAGTCCAGCTATGTTCGCAGCTCCGGAAGTGTAGCTGATCGTAGATGTTGCAGTGCAACTTTGCTCGTTGCTGCTGCATTCCAACTGATCGCAGCTGCTGCAGTCCAGCTATGTTCGCAACTCCTGCAGTCCAGCTGATCGCAGCTGCTGCAGTGCAACTTTGCTCGATGCTGTTGCAGTCCAGCTGATCGAAGCTGCTGCAGTCAAGATGATCGCAGCTGCTGCAAACCAGCTTTGCTCAATGCTGTTACTACCCAGTTTTTCTCATTACTGCAGAGGACAGTTTTTTGTGGCCGTCGCAGTCCAGTTTACCGCAATCATTGCATCTCAGTTCCGTAACAACTATAGCGATCTAGTCTACATCTTTGTTGCTATATCGATTCGTATAACTATTGACGACGTATAAAGATCGATATCCTATCCAGTAGCACTACCAAGACCATTGGAGGTCCAACAACACACAAAGTTTGTTACCATCTCAACTATTGAAGGATCACACTCTTTCGCACGCAACTGCCACAGTTCAGTTTTACATCAACAGTTACAACTCACTTTCAACACCACTCCGTTCCAGAATCACGATTTCATTGCAGACTAGTTCAGCCTTCAGTCCAGTTTTTTCATACAACAACGGTTCATGCTCAACTGTTGCCCACCGATCTCCCAGTCATAATTGGGGGCGTCTTAATTGTGATTTCCGCAAACAACGAGGGAAGTTTTCCAATCACCTCAACATCAATAATCCACACTTTGGGGCAAACTTCATCATTGACTAAGGAAAAAGAATTTTCTTAACCCCCAACAAGTTGGAGGTTAAGAGGGGGCGATGTTTGTACCATGAGTAAAAATACCACATATTGGGCCAGAATGTTGCCTGGTCCACTATTCAGCCGCCACCAGCCTACCCACAGAAGTAGATACCAGCAAGTCAAGGGCTCCATGAAGTCAATGCCAGGTCAATGGTCAAAGTCAACCGTTAGTCATGTATCAAAGTCAAGTTGCCAGTTGCGCTTCTAGGAACTACGCCGGCGGTCAATGTCGGCGGCCAGCGGCGGCGGCCAACGCCGACGGTCAATGTCGGCGTCCAATAATGGAGTCCAGCGCCGGAGGCCAATGCCGGAGGCCTACGTCGGCGGTCAATATCGGCGGCCTACGCCGGAGGTTAGCGTCGGCGGTCAATGTCGGAGGCCAATGCCGCACTGCCATCCAGTCACTACCCATGCTGTCAGTTGTACTGCAGACAACATGCATCAATACTGCCAACCAATTTCCAGCCAGCCTCCATCCAGTCTCCAGTCATTTCTACCAGCAAGTCATACCATTCAAAGTATGACAGTTACAGTTTCATACATAATTAAACATGGAGGCATGCAGAGCAGTTTCATGCAGAATTAATACAGGGAGACATGAAAGAGTAGTTTCATGCAGAATTAATGTTAGGAGGCATGCAGGGACAATTAATTCCTTTTAAGTTTATATTGAAATTAGGTATTCGACTGTATAAATAGGGAGGTCCTGATAGAACGAAAAGAGGGAAAGAGGGGGAGAAGATCAAAGATCATTATAATCCATATATCAATAAAATATTTGTCCCTACGGGGATTTTTCCGTGGATGTAAGCAACATTTTCCGAACCATGTTAAATTCGTGTGTCTGTTGTTCATAATTATTTCCTGTTATTTACCCGGTTTATATCAACAACACCAGTTTTATCGTGTTTTGTACCTGGAAATATTTCCGGGTACAAATACCTGCTATCTGTGAAACAGATTAAACAAACATGGACGTTATACCAATATATGTGATTTCCTGAAATCATGTATGATGTTGTCTCCAAATGAGGATGTTAGGTGGTCACTTTGTCTGGATAATGTCAAGTCCAGACGATTTCATTTTGGTTTGTTTGAGATGCTAGTCTTTATCTTCTTTTGGGAAAGTTGTGGTGCTTGTTATAAACTTGTAATAAGATGTTTCTTTTGGAAAACATCTTTCTTCCATTTTTCTTTGATTTTATGATGAAACTTCAAGAACTGTATGAACAAGGGTAATTTGATTTTGATAAGAAGTAACTATGATTTTAACCTGGTTTTGACCAGTCAAACAAGTGGTTTGACGGGTCAAAACCACTATTTTTTTTGTTGTTGCAAAAATTTCACAACCGCAATAAGCAGTTGCGAAATTCCAGTTTCGCAATTGTTTGAAGTTGTTGCGACCATCTAATTTCGCAACTGTTCGAAACAGTTGCGGCATTTTGACGTTGCAACAGTTTGAAACTGTTACGAGCAATGGTAATGTGGGCATTGCGAAAAATTGCAACATCGACTTTCGGAACAAAAGAAGACTGTTGCGACCTCGCTTTGCAATAGTACCCCACCGTTGCTAATCACTAAAAATAGTGTAGTGTTGAGTTTTAAACTTGAAGATGAAATATCAGACGGTGGATGTTCTAGTAGTATTCCTCGTGATGCATTCCAGATGGATGAGTAGTCTTCATTAACTTTGGATCTTCAATAATTGTTGGTAGATGAAAATTAGGGTACCGAACATTCTGATGCCTCAATGAGTAGGAGTTATTGCAAATTTTTATTGGAAAAAAGGCTTAGCAATGTGTAACTTTCCTGTTGTAATTTCACCTCTATTTATAGGTTGTAGAAGAATTGTATCCAGTCTAATATTGATCTGGATACATTTTGACTATGTATCTGGACGAAAAGCTCTCCAGGTTCATCCGAGTCGAAAATAATTCACCTTTTTTAGGGACAAATTTTTAACCAGAAGGAAAGCCTGCATAAATAATCAAATGTGATTCGATTTCTGACAACAACTTAACTACTCCTTCAGCTACAAAAACTTGGCAATTGACCCTCACTTTTACTCAAGTAAAAGAAGTAGGTGAACTTTCCAATCAAATATCATTTTCCTTTTAAGCATAAAAAGAAGAAACGAAGAGAAATTATCAAGGTTCGCAGATAAACAATTAATTTTAACCAAACATCCAAAATTCAAATGTTAAATCACCACCCATCTATGCATGGCATTCTTCGACTCATCATTACTCTAGATGGTGAAGACGTTATTGACTGTGAACCTATATTGGGTTATTTACACAGAGGGATGGAAAAAATAGCGGAAAACGAACATATTCCTTCCCCTTTCAGGGCAAGAAAATCCAGTACCTCTTGGTCGTGTGAATATCTGAATATGACGAACCAATGTGGTGCAAGACTTTAAACTACAAGAAAATTCAAACGTTTATACGACGTTCAGTAACTATCCACTTAGTGAATGATGTATCTAAAAATGCACAAAAAAAGTAAGGGAATAAGGGATATATAGTGAAGTTGGGCACAACCATAATATCATCATACAAAAAATAAAATACAAACATTCGTATATAAATATACATTATACACACAGGTTATTGCCTTCAGCACCTTATCCTGGAGTCAAGGAATGATTTTCCGTCGAGTTCACGTGACAAAAGTTTCTTCAAATAATCCTCATGACGAGTTGCCTTGAATAAAGAAGGTGCCTTTGGTGTGATCATTCTAGGGACCAGACCTATTTCGACGTCTAGTTTTGGGCTCTGAAATGTTGCAACTGACAGCCTCTCCTTTGATGAGTATATTGTTGCTCGATGTTCCATGCTACGGTAAACCCCATTACTCATTATCTGTCAAAAAGAAGCAAGAAGAAATCAATAGTCTAAAACCATACTTAAGGCCCAGGATAAGAATATTTTATAGGAAAAATATCGTTTGGTCCTTTTTTAGGTGGGCCCATGTCTGTTTGGTCCTTTAGGAAAACGCCTTTACTGTTTGGTCCATAATTATTTAAAAATATTAAACTGACAAAAGTACTCTTCCGTGTTAATTTTTACTTATTTTCCTGTAACAGTTAATTCCAGAAATGAAGTCCATATAAAAACTTATACAAACCAGAGTTCATTCCAGAAATGAAGTCCATATAAAAACCTAAAAAAACAGACTTCATTCCAGAAATGAAGTCCATATAAAAACCTATACAAACTAGAGTTCATTCCAGAAATGAAGTCCATATAAAAACCTAAAAAAACATACTTCATTCCAAAAATGAAGTCCATATAAAAACCTAAAAAAACAGACTTCATTTCAGAAGTGAAGTCCATATAAAAACCTATACAAACCAGAGTTCATTCCAGAAATGAAGTCCTTATAAAAACCTATACAAACCAGACTTCATTTCTGGAATGAACTCCATATAAAAACATTAGCAGCATCATCTTCATCTTCAACAACAGCAGCAGCAACAAAGAACTTCATCAAAATTCATCGTCGTCATTCATCTTCAACAACAACAACAATAAAAAACGACGAAAAACACCCAAATCTTCATCTTCTTCATCGATTTCAACAACATCATATTCATCGTCGTCTTCAACATCATCTTCATCGATTTCATCATCTTCAACGCCGTCTTCAACAAAAACAAACAACATCATCGTCTTCATCTTCTTCTTTATCAAGATAGAAACAAAAAAACCCTAAAAACAGAGTTCATCTTCATCTTCAACACAAGCAGCAGCAACAACATGAGATCGTCGTCGTATTCATCAAGTAGATCGGGTTCACCATCCTCTTCAACATCAAATCTGATCAAATCATCAAGAAAAAAAAAGAGAGAAAAGTAGATCTGAAAAAGAAAAGAAGATGAGAGAGAAAGTAAACCTGAGAATGAGATATTTTTTAGTAATTTTGGTATATATGTGGTCACCCTAGGACCAAACCATTATTTTCTAGGACCAAACAATAATATAAGGGTATTTCTGCCACCACACAATAAAAATTACATCATCCATGACATCACCCTAGGACCAAACCATAATTTCTAGGACCAAACTATAATATATTTTCCCAAATAGGACCAAACAGACACATGACTAAGTCAACTGGACTAGACTCTCTCTAATATATTATTTCTAGGACCATATGGTATTTCCTACATATTTTAGATGCAAAGACTTATATAATTTTGACTTCGTCATCTGTTTTTACCTCCAAAACATCGCCAATCTTCACTACAAAGGCATTAGGTAGAGCTTTAATAGGAACCCATATATTTTCTTTTATAATCTGTAATTCATCAACTTCGTTGAGTTGAAGGAGGATAGTTAAAGCACCACCATCTGAGTTGGTGCTAATCCGATTACATGTTCGTGTTGAGGATAATAATTCATCCCCAACATTTGTCTAACCACTTCAGAAAATTCTGCCATTACCCTAGTCTCCACTTGTAGAGCCTTTCCCATCAACTCAACGAGAGTCAAGCCTAGTTTAATCAACTCTAATGAATAGCATTCAATTGTCTTTCTGCATAAAGAGATGGACTGGTCAGTTAATGAATTACATGCACTTTCAATTTTTCACTCTATGCTTGAATGGTGGTACTAGATAGATTGACACCACATACATTCAGGGAGGCATCACAACTGACTTCGTCCCTCTGTTTGATAGTTGTGCTGCTTGAATTAGGAAATGAAATCATGTACATATCCTGAAACTAAAAGAGGAAAAGAAGAAACCTCAGAGGTAGATGGAGTTTGAAGAACATCCTTGTCCTCATATGTTGGGCTAGAGTGCGAATGAAAAACATATCTTCCCAATCAAGTTTCTGGTCTTCTGATTGAACGAACATTTGTCCAAATCTTTTAAAATCTCCTTCCTGCCAAAATTTCTTTTTCTCATCCATTGGAATATTGAAGAAACCTTGAATTTATGATTTCACTTTGTCCACCAATAAATAGTCAACTCCATGGTCTACCACCTGCATCAGAAACTCTAATTACTTGGTAATTCCTAGAATGAAATAGTAAGACACTATAAATTTGAAATTTGTCAAATACCGACGATATTAATTTGAAATTTGTGAGCATCCTGATTCCTACCGACCCATAAAACAAAATCACCATACATTACCGTCTATGTTGTAAAAGGCGCTCTCCTAGGCGCCAAAGGCGCACTAATCCTAAGTCGAGCGCTCGAGGAAACCAATTCTATGCTATTTTCCACGTCGGCGCCTTAGGCGAGCGCGTTTGGCGCTTTTACCGCCTAGAGGAAGTGTTAGGCGCTAGCCTAAGCGCCAAAGGCGCCAAATAAGGTGAATAACTCCACAACTATATTTTCTGATGATCATCGTTAAACCACGTTTCCTTTTAAATCAAAATACATACGCAATGATGAAAATATACAGAAAGCTCATAAACGTGATTGAAGGTAATATGGAAATTTAATAACTGTGCAACTTAATAGTATTTTGTTTCCTTTTTCAAGGTTATATTATCAGTTATAGCTAGGGCTGCACATGGGCGGGTATGGGCGGGTATAAGCTAAAACCAACCTCGCACCCACATACTACGGGTTTTTTTTTTCATAACCAACCCCGCACCCACAAACAGCGGGCGGGTTTTGTTACCCGCCCGCTACGGGTTGGGCGGGTATGGGTTTAAACGGGTTTAAACCCGCTTTATATTCAAGTATTTAGAGTAACTTCTATTCTCCTTGATTAAGTGAGAAAAAAAAACCAAAACCCCCAAAATATTCATATCTAGGAAGTTCACAGATGAAGATTAAGTGTTGAATCTGTTGATTTTTCGATTGTTGTCGATTTCTGGTGAAGATTCGAAGTTGTTGTTGTCGATTTCTGGTGAAGATTTCTGATAATTGTCGTTCGTAGGTGAAGAAGAAGAACTGAGGAGGAAGAAGAGGAGAGGCCGAACATAGAGAAGAGTGTAGAAAGTGAATGAGGGTTATCAGTTATCCTATCTACTAGTATTAGGGTTTCATAATGGACGAGTAGGATTAGTTTTATCTAATGGTATATAATCTGCGGGTTTTTTGGGAGGGTATGGGCGGGTATTAGCTTAAACCAACCTCGCACCCACAGACAGCGGTTTTTTTTTTTTCATAACCAACCCCGCACCCACAACGGGAGGGTATGAATTAAAAACCCACGGACTTAGCGGGTACGGGTGGGTTTGGGTATCGTGGGCGGGTCTTGTGCAGCCCTAGTTATAGC
This sequence comes from Papaver somniferum, assembly GCF_003573695.1. Lineage (NCBI taxonomy): Eukaryota > Viridiplantae > Streptophyta > Magnoliopsida > Ranunculales > Papaveraceae > Papaver > Papaver somniferum. The sequence goes on along the minus strand of NC_039359.1, from coordinate 51,738,533 downwards.
GAACATTGTATGATCAAAAAGATGGTAAGAAAAGATTGATATTAAAGTGCTTGATTTGTATTTCCTAATGCAATCGTCAATGACGAAACTATAAAAAGAAAAATAATGATTTATTAGTAACGTGATTTCGTGATTGACGAACATATTACGTGATTCCGTGATTGACGAACATAAAAAATGATTAATATTAACGTGATTGATGTGATTGATTTTTGTTTCTTAATTTTAGCCATTGATAGTGAAATCAGTAATTGGTTTTACTAGAATATATAATTATAGAAATTGCACTACAATCAGCACCAATATAATTATAGAAATTGCACTACAATCAGCACCAACATTCAATAATGAAAAAATGGAAATAAAAATCGAGAATAACGTGATTGATATAACTAGCTTTAGTCAAGTCACATGGATAATGCAACAATTGTGCAATGTTCTTTGCCTATATTTTCTAGCAAATATCTGTCGCACAGACAAAGGAAGATGATTAAATTCAGTTTTCTTTTGTGTGGTGAAGCAGTTGAAGTATTACTGTAGGGGTAAAATATCGCACACGTAGTTATTATGCGAAGCGGTAGTATTATAAAGGAACGAACTTGATCGCACATAGCATATCCCAGATGACGGGATGGATGACGTCACAAAGTCACGAGTAAACTGTGGAAGCTGTACGAAGTTAAGGAGCACGTGCGAGAAGATATAATATAAGCGTGCGAGAACATCGCACGTCAGATCCGAAAATAGGGGCTTTATTAGTTGTCTTCCACTATGTAAACTCCTATACAAAGGACTAACCAACATTTTTAGTAAAGAGAGATATTTTTTGAGAGTTGAGAAAGAACTTTAGGGCGAGAGAAAGTTATTTTCTTCCCAAGTTAGGGTTTTATCTTATTCTTTGTATTGATTTCTAAACTTAATAAAATTCTTCTAAGTGTTCTTCATCTTGATTTCATAGTTAGACTCACGTATTATCAAAGGGGTGTAGTTATGGGATTTCCTGCAACTACATTTTGGCGTCCAGAAAAAAGGATTAAGAAGGGATTACACCTGCTTGTGAAAAATTTTAAAAATGGTTTCAAAGAATTTCTAAATAATCTTGTCTCTAATAAAATCTTGTGATTGTTTCGCTAAGTTTTAATCTTTAGGTTCAATTCATAAATACGAGTTTTCATCTACGAAGAAAGTTTTTGTTTTCATAAGTTTGTGAAGAAATTATTGTTTCAGAAAAAAAATGGTGAGACAAGTATCCACAGGACAAAACGCAACACCAATCAGGGAGGATTCCAGGAAGAAGGAGAGGTGAAATCGCAGAATTTTCGCGTATGGGAATGAGGAATAATCAGCCGAGGCAAGTTAGATCTCAGATCCAACAGACATCAGAAGAAAGCGACCACAGGAACTATGAGGAAGTGAGTGTTCACACCACAGATAAAGATACCACCGAAGAAAACGAAGAA